>NC_140927.1:31875601-32003101 GCF_045865225.1 Trachurus japonicus | reverse complement strand
TCAAGCTCCACATTATGGAGGATTAATGGAAGGCAAAAAACCCTCTGTGGGAAACAATTTGCCCAGTTTCTGTGGTAAAACAAGAAATGATTCAAGAAAGATTTAGAACTGCACAAACACTCTTGTACGGGAGCCTGATAACATTTCCAAACATTCAAATGGCTCACGACGTTGAAATCGGGATGATTTGCGAGTCCAGAAACACACACAAAACAAAAAAAAAGAGGGCTTGATTCAGGAGCAACAGAAAGAAGAATAACACAAACAGCTTATACAGTACAATGAACCCAAAAACACGGGTCAGCTCCTTTCCTTAAAAACATTCCCTGAAACAAACTCGGTGACTTAATATAGCCGTTCCCCTCGGACTCTGCCCTGACCCGGGCTTGACCAAGTCCTGACCAAACCTGTGGTCGCTCGCTGTCTCACTAGGATCCTCACTGATGACTCTGAACTCTCTGCAGCAGCGCTTTGGCTCAGCGGACCCACTTCATCAAGTCAGGGGGATTGCAGAAGAACAAAACACACACACACAGAGGCACAGAGTCTGCATGCATGTACAGAAACACACACACACACATTATAGTGCTTTCTCAGCATACTGTAGCAGGCTACATTTGCGCAAGAGCCAATTCAAAGCAATTATGGTCTTCCTACCAAAACAGGTCTCCTAAGACTCTGTCTGTCCAACTTGCTCCGCTCACAAAGAGCTTTATTTCACTGGACCCATCTCATACAATAAATCACCGGCCTCGCAGTGTAATTGTGATGTATATTTTCTTGCGGTCTCATGGTCCTACCGTACTTAGATTGGATACATTATGCAAATACCTTCTTGTCAAGGAAAGGAAAACGTTGATGAACACCGAGGGTTGCTGCGTGTTGCGTTCACTGTCCCTCCGTCCTCCCTTTGTTGTGTTTACGCTGCGGTTATTATTGTCTTTCTAAAAGGCAGCAGATATTTTCAGGGTTTCGCTCTGTGACTCCTGTGTTTGTGTTGGGGAGGGACACACACACACATATACACACACACACACACAGATATACACACTCTTACAGATTTTTCAGCGTATGGCCGCAGAATTTTTTCCGTAATCTTTCAAACAATCCCATTGTATTTAAAAGAAATGTTCTTTCTTCTCCTTTTTGTGCTCTTTTGAATAATCTTTATTGTTCAGAGGTTATGTAATGTGTCACAGGCGTAGGACGGTCGGTGTTGTCTCGGTGTTTACACACAGGACGCTCCTTCTTTATTTTAGTTAGTCATCCAGCTAGTTAAGTTAAAGTTTGTATAAACACTTTGCAGCTCAGAAACACAGGGGAAGCCCTCGGCTCGTCCCTCAGCGCTCTGCTTACGCACCGTCGGTCATATCTGACGCAGTGTGTGTGTGTGTGTGTGTCATTGCTTTTCTCTATAATCAGATTATTGTTTCAGCCTTTGTTCAGTTTTGAGTTTATGCAACTTTATTATTTATTAGGTGTCATGTTCCTTTATGTTAGCGTTTTATTTCTGTCGCTGTTTATTTGTCTTGGTAACGTCTACCTGTCATAGATGCTGTATAAATAGACTTATTTCCTGAAACCAGATGAGTAAGAAGAGACTGTCATTGTCTTAGTTCTTCTATTGTGTCTGACTGTAAGTGTCCAACACGGACTCTTCTTGTATAACATTTAATTTCTGGTTAGGATTCGGTTTATCTTCATTAAATTAAATTGAAACCATTTTAAAAAAACAACACTCAGAGACACGTTACACTGACTCTTGACTTGACTTTTGAACAGAGACATAATCATCATATTTTCACTCACATTGACAGAAAATGTTCGTCTCGTTTTTTGGGTTTTTTTTTTTTTTCATTTACCACAAAAGATTCCAACATTTCAGAGCAGTTTGTGAAGACCACAAAGTCACTCATCAAATTCGAGTTGTGTTTAGGATCCATTTTTCATTTACACCATTCTCCAATTTTTCTATTTTACTTGGAAAAAATAAAAAATAAAAAAAATACAAAGAGCGCCTCTTTCTTTTCTGGAAATTATCTGGGAGAATTTCCTGGGAATTACCTGGAATACAATTCCTCATCGACACGTCTCCAAACTGAGTCGAGGCTCGTTCCTCTGAAGGATTTTTTTTTTACCTCGGTGTGTCAAGGTGAGATCAATTTGTCTTAACTGTTTTTAACTGAACTGTCAAAACCAGACTCTGATTTGTTTGACAAACGTTTTATTTGGACTTCGAGATGCTGAGGTCACTTGATCAGCTTAGGGAGTAGGAGTAGGAGGAGGAGGAGGAAGAGGAGGAGGAGGAGGAAGGACCGACTCCATGAGGCAGATTTACAGGCAGGAGGAGTAAAAAAAATGTTTTAAAAAAGCAGCAGAGAACAGAAATAGACGTGGGAGCTGCTGCCCCGACAGGGTCCGTGACCCACTTTGGGTTCAGGATCATTACTACAACAACCACGGTTACACGTTTCTATTTGTGTCATGATTTAATTAAATGTCTGAGTGGTGGATGAATCAGAGATGCTCAGGCCACCACACCTCAGCCCGGCAGAGCTGAAGAATGTACATGCACAGAAAGATGCTCGAGGACGTTTCCTGTCTCTAATATCTCTTATGCATGTACGTGTAATTATCTATGACAGACACACAAAAGGAACAAAACGTGACACCCTCACGGGAGATTAATGGCCAGCGTTGTTCTCAGAAATGAGATCTATACCACAACCAGCCTGCCAAACCCTCCAACATACACTCACACACACTCATATGCCAAAGGCAGACAAATGACGAGCGTATGAGCGAGTGTTTCCTGGCCTTTTGCTCCTCCATTAAGAACTCTTACCAGAACCACGACGTCTACCCTAGATCCACCAAAATCCCAGACGTTAACACCTATAGCTCGACTCCCCCGGTCGGTCTCCGTCTGCAGCAGCAGCAGCAGACATGAGCAGCCGGCGACGGGGTGGACAGGCTTAACTAATGCTGTGTAATTGTCGCAATTATTGGGAAGACAAATCAAACGGCGAGGACTTATAGCTGCATGCTGCTGCGGCGAACCGGTCGGCCGCCTGATGACATGCAGCGCCGTGACAACCACTTGCGCAACGCTCGTCAGGGTCCTGGTTGAGAAATCGGTTTTGACTCAGCCAGTTGATTTACATCTGGGGGTTTTTTTTTTGGGGGGGGGGGGCATTATCCAGTTGCTTGCAGTTTTTGGGCAGTTTTTTGTGAGAGCAGGAAAATGCAACGCAACGCAGCGCTCGGGGCGAGGATTAAGTTCGCAGACAGATTTCAAAACAAACTTTGTCTTGAGAAGTGTCATGTTTGTGTGTTTTTTCTCTTCTCATTGTCAGATTCACCTAAATGGTAAAAAAATAAATAAAAATCAACCTCTGGATGCTCTCTGAGTGGGAGACACAAACCAGTTGTGACGCTGGGTTGTTCCAGGAAATATTAAGTTGTCAAGTCTTCTCGGCTTCGCTCCTCTGCTGGTGTGAGCGTTTTCACGTCTTCCTCAGTCGATTATTTCCTGTGTTTCCAAGCGCGACTTTCAACAAGTTCAAAACAACAGATGCAAAGACTTGTGACAATCGGAAAGTGCAACAGCGAGCGGTGGTGACAGGGCGATCCGGTCTCTTGGTTTTGAAATGTTTTGTGGTGGCGTTGCATTCTGGTCTGCTGAGGCAACTGTCAGTAAGAGATTTTGCCTCTTTTGCCTCTTTTTTTTTTAAAATGAATTCCTCCCTGTGTGAATATCATTGCTTTTGAATAATGGCAGCGCTGGACAGCAAAACCACATCTGCAATTTTCCCATTGTTTTCTGCACATAATCTCGTTTTTTCTATCCTCTAGATGCATCTCAACATGACATCACTTTACATGTTACGCCAATAAGGCCAATAAGAAAAGAAGCAGATGTGACTTAATTATACAGCAGACCCTTAGTTTAAGACCAAAATAGCAGATATGAGAAACAAACGACATATTTTCTGATCAATTCTCAAAGATACAGCATTATTTTTGTTTTGTTTTTTCATTACCATGCACAGCTTGGCCACAAATCAAGATTGTCAGCTCTCTTGCTAAATGATGTGCGAAGTGCGGTCGGCTTTCGTGATGTTTTTAGGTCACTGAGATTCACAGTAAGTCAAGGAGCGTGAATATGCACAGCCACAGTAGCTCCACTCTCAGTTTCATTCAGTCAAAGCCACATCTCAGGGTCGCATCTTTACACAGGAAGCACAGGAGGAAACGCTAATGACAATACTTATAAGTTATATCCGTGGGTGGTTTATGACCTTTTCTGAAGCGGCAGCAGCAGCAGCAGACGCAATTTTGGTTTTCCGATTATCTCTTGACACAGATTCTTATCGCTGCTACTGTGAGCTGCAGAACAAACTGCACACAGACTATCCTGAAGAGGAGGTACGGTGAGTTTGAAGACGATAAATCTAGAAGATGCGACATTGTGCAACTTCTTCCTTCGTCTTCTTCTTTTTGGGCTTTTAATGCCTTTAATTGATAGCACAGTCGAGAGAGAGACAGGAAATGGGAGGCAGAGAGGGGGAGGAATGACATGCAGGAAAGGGCCGTCCGATGCGGGATTCAAACCGGGCCGCCTATATCCTATCCTTTCTTCCTTTCTCCCTTCCTTCTTTCCACAATCCTTTTTCTCGTCCTCCCTTCCTTCCTTCTAGTCGTCCTTACTTCTTCTTCCTTCCTCTTTTGATCCAATTGACCTGATCTGTTCCCTCCCTCCATCTGTCTTTCCTTCCCTTTTCCGTTCCTTGTTTCCTCCCTTCTTTCCCTTCCTTCAATGAATCTGTTCCCTCCTTCCATCTTTATTTCCTTCCCTTTCCCTTCCTTGTTTCCTCCCTTCTTTCCCTTCTTCCTTCCTTCAATGAATCTGTTTCCTCCCCCATCTTTCTTTCCTTTCCTTTTCCGTTCCTTGTTTCCTCCCTTCTTCCTTCCTTCAATGAATCTGTTCCCTCCTTCCATCTTTCTTTCCTTCCCTTTTCCGTTCCTTGTTTCCTCCCTTCTTTACCTTCTTCCTTCCTTCAATGAATCTGTTTCCTCCCCATCTTTCTTTCCTTCCCTTTTCCGTTCCTTGTTTCCTCCCTTCTTTCCCTTCTTCCTTCCTTCATTGAATCTGTTTCCTCCCCCATCTTTATTTCCTTCCCTTTTCCGTTCCTTGTTTCCTCCCTTCTTTCCCTTCTTCCTTCCTTCAATGAATCTGTTCCCTCCTTCCATCTTTATTTCCTTCCCTTTTCCGTTCCTTGTTTCCTCCCTTCTTTCCCTTCTTCCTTCCTTCAATGAATCTGTTTCCTCCCCATCTTTCTTTCCTTCCTTCTTTCCACAATCCTTTTTCCATCCCTCCTTACTCCTTCATTCCTTCCTTTTTGACCCAATCTGTTCCCTCCCTCCATCTATCCTTCCTTCCTTTTCCCCTTACTTTTTTCCTCCCATCATTTCCCTTTGTCCTTCCTTCCTTCTTTACCTTCATCCTTCCTGCCTTCATTCCTACACATCTCCCTTCTTTCCCTTCGTCCTTCCTTCTTCCTTCTTTTTTGACCCAATCTGTTCCCTCCCTCCATCTATCTTTCCTTTTCCTCTTCCTTTTTTCCTCCCATCTTTCCCTTCCTCCTTCCTTCCTTCTTTACCTTCATCCTTCCTGCCTTCATTCCTACACATCTTCCTTCTTTCCCTTCGTCCTTACTTCTTCTTCCTTCCTCTTTTGATCCAATTGACCTGATCTGTTCCCTCGCTCCATCTTTCTTTCCTTCTCTTTTCCGTTCTTTGTTTCCTCCCTTCTTCCTTCCTTCAATGAATCTGTTTCCTCCCCATCTTTCTTTCCTTCCCTTTTCCCTTCCTTCTTTCCACAATCCTTTTTCCATCCCTCCTTACTCCTTCCTTCCTTCCTTCCTTTTTGACCCAATCTGTTCCCTCCCTCCATCTATCCTTCCTTCCTTTTCCCCTTCCTTTTTTCTTCCCATCATTTCCCTTCCTCCTTCCTTCCTTCTTTACCTTCACCCTTCCTGCCTGCCTGCCTTCCTAGCCATCTTCCTTCTTTCCCTTCGTCCTTCCTTCCTTCTTTCCTTCCTTCCTTCCTTGACCCAGGAGGACAACGGGAGGGTTAAAGGGCAGTGACGTCTGCAGCCACATTCCTGGTGCTCCTGCTCTCTTAGGAGTGAGCGTCGTAGCACAGAATCCTGGTGGTGGTTTCGTCTTTGATTGAACGCAGCCTTTTCACTTGACTCTGTGGTGAATAATAAAACTAATGCACCCCGCTCTGTGGGAAATGTCAAGCCCGCAAACGATGTTCAATAAACATCCAGCCGGTCTGGATCCACGTCTGGTCAGCGTCAGAGGGCCAAGACAGGGGGGGGAAGGCTTTGCAGTGACACACACATACACACACATACACACACTCACACCATAACCGGGACATGTGAACTTTTCCCCTGCTGGCAGTATTAATCTACACGTTGTTTAAACTAATTGAGATGGAGATAAATCTGTCAGATGGCTGCCTGCGGTCGGTATAGGAGTGTTAATGTCACCGGAGGACGCCAGCAGAGGATTCCCTTAAATTTAAGTTAAGAGGAATAACAGTTGTGTGGTACAAGGGTGTGTGTGTGTGTGTGTGTGTGTGTGTACTGTAAGGTTGAATATGGCAATATGTGTGTGTGAGTGTGTGTATTGGCTGGAGGGAATACAGTGACTCTGAAACCAAAAAGAGCCCAACCCACTCCCACAGTGGAAAGAATGATGTGCTATTCTGTAAATGACACCATTGACCAAACAGATGCTTGCCTGAGGTGAGACACTGGGCATTGTGTGTGTGTATGTGTGTGTGTGTTTGAGTGTGTGTGTGAGACACAGCAAGTGAATGCATGTGTGTGAATCAGTTTGCGTGCAGCAAATAGTTTGTAATTCTCCAGCTCTGCGTGTTTTTGTGTATGTTTTTCCATGAATTAGTAGTGCAGGAGCAGATGGAGCTGGACACCGACGCTGCACACTGCAAAAACTCAACATCTTTCCAAGAATATTTGTCTTATTTCTTGTCAAAATGTCTAATTTCTAGTCAAAACTAATCTCTTTTCACTTAAAATAAGACTCATCACCTAAAAATTAACGTGTTTTTAGATAATTTTCACTTGTTTCAAACAAATTTTCACTTGAAATAAGTAGAAAAATCTGCCAATGAAAGGAGGTTTTTTGTGCTTGTAATAAGGAACTTGCTCCACTATCAGATTTTTCTACTTATTTCAAATGAAAATATGATTGAAAGAAGTAAAAAGTGTCTAAAAACAAGCTACTTTTTAATGTGATGAGTCTTATTTTAAGTATAATGAGATTTGTTTTGACTAGAAATGACATTTTGACTAGAAATAAGACAAATATTCTTGGTAAGATTTTGAGTTTTTGCAGTGCAGCCTCCTCTGGACTGTTTGGTCTGCAAATCCTCCATCGTCTGTTGTGGTTCCAATGTGTGTGTGTCTGTTAGTGTGTGTGTGTGTGTGTGTGTGTGTGTGTGTGTGTTTGAAATGAGGGGGCCGTCCCCTTGCTGTACTCTCTCAGGGTGCTTTCTAATCAAACCCACCGCAGAGGAAGTTGTTTACGGTGTGTAGGTGTGCGTCCATGTGAGCACGGTGTGGGTCTGCAGTGAGATCGTGAGAGCGCAGGTGCGGATGGATGCGTGCCGTGTTTTTTGGTTTACGAGCGTGTAAGTGAGCGAGTGAGTAAGTATAGCTGTGTGAGAGAGTGCCTGAGCGGGTGTTTTTGCGTGAGAGTGCGTCGCCCCTTCATGTGGTCAATGAATCTTGCCGCAGTTAGCATAATTGTGTTTACAGTAAAGCTACTGCCTACTTCAGACTGGCTGAGGAACAAACACTTACTGGATCAGAATCAAACCCCAGGCCAAATGCTGAAGTGTGGGATTTAAATACAGTGTGCTTTCAGGTATCGGGAAAACACAAAGGACAATTCAGCGTTCGTCCATTTTATGTTGTCAAGTTGAAATCAGACAATGAGATGGTACCTTTCTCCATCCGGGCTCAGGCGACCATTTGGATATTTTCATTTTCGACAACACTCGAGTGGTCAATCTTCATGAAAACTGGTTTTATCTGTAAAAGACAAAGCACTGGGTCAGGACATGAATGGGTCAACCGCACAATGACTGTTGTATATGACAGGTAAGACTACACAAATATACAACATGGTAGATGATAAATGATGTTATCCACCGCTCCATGGATTGATTTCTCACCGGCTTCTTCGTTGAAAACAAATGCACATGGAGGAGAGGAGGGTTAGCAACAGACCAGACTTGCATAGTTCCTCTTTAAGTGGTGTCCCATGTCCTAATAGTGACCAATATCAACCCTGCTACTGCACGCTGTCTCCATGTTGAACAGATCTTGATCCTCCTCCAGCGCTCTGTTTATCCTGAACCACCATGGTTTATGTTCCTTCCAGCTCATTGTTTGTTGAGAGACTGCCCACTGTAAATAGACGGATAGCAGATAACAACGGAGTGCTTTGGATTTCTGAGCTGCAAGAGGTCCATTAGTGGTCCCGTACTGTTTAGATTACACATAAATAACATTAATCCTAATTAGTACTTTAATGTGCGACTGTATGCAGATGATGCAATGTTTAATTCTCACGTTTCCAGATCATCTAGCTAGCACATATTTTCTAGCTTCACCTCTGAATATACCCTCATTACAGCTGGTTCCTGTCTGCCTTTCTGAATCACACCAATTAGCTATCATCAGCTAAACATGAGATAAAGCCTGTTCAAAATACCACACGACTCATCATTCATTTAAATCTCATTCACTACAGTACATGAGTCAATAATTACAGTACATCCCCACAGATATATTACATACATAGACTCATCTTGAGAGAACTGTTGTCAGGTATTTTGCACATCTAAATGTTAGTGTTAATTAACAGTAAAGTGCCTTCGAGCTAAATCTGTTCATCTCCCTTGGTGATGTCAACACTTCCTTATCTGATGTTTGGTTTTGTCGCTCCTGAAAACAAGATCTCAGTGAAAGTTTAATAATACGGGAAGATCTTTGACCAGAAATGTTCAATCTTTTGTGAAACCTCTGGTCCAAGAAAACATTTTAATGCTGCATTGAATAACTGCACTGTATATTTACAGTAACTGTGGTGTATATTGTATAAATACCGTGCAGTGGCTGCCTTGCACCACTGCATCATTAATCAGGAACTCTCTCAGTGAACTTGGTCTGTGTTTTCTCCACAGGTTTCTGTTGCCAAACTGAGTGAAAACAACGTCAAGGAAGTTGCAATAAAAGAATAGAAACCCGTCCTTTGTGTGTGTGAGCAGTCGCCTGTTCAGTCATAAAACAAGTTTAATAAGTGACATGGATGCAACTCCAGCTCTTCCAGAATGCGGTTAGTCGACTTTCACTCTGTAACACAAACTAAATGAAAGAATGTAAACACTTGTTTCTTTCGAAGTACTTTGTGAAAACACAAGGTTCCTAAAACAATTAAGTTGAATTACTGACTCTGGCTCTTCACTAGACTCATGTTCATACACAACCATATAAAATATTGACCAACTGACTGAAAGCTGCTCATAATTACCGTGGTAATGATTAAAAAGGGTTTTCTGAGGTCAGCACGGCCGTTACCTTTGACCGTTCACCCTTGAGTCCTACTGAATGTTTGTGCCAAATTTGAAGAAGGTCAATTAAGGCGTTCTTGAGATTTCATGTCCATGACAACAGGACGGACAACAACAAACAACAACCTGCCTGACTCTGAAATCAGAAGAAACACATTTCACTGTGTCTTTTACACATTCAACATAAAACCTGCAATTAAAGGAGACATATTGTCCCTTTTCCACAAATTAAAATAGTTCCCAGGTGTCTTAAAGACATGTCTGTGACATGCTCCAGGCAAAATCCCCCAAGGATCAAACATCACAGCTCTTTTCATCCTCTCAGAACAGCCCTGTTCAGAATGGCTGGTTTCAGTGCCTGTCCCTTTAAATGCAAATTAACCACTGCTCACCAGGCCACGCCCCCTCTACAGGTAGGCTATCAGGTAGGGGTGGGAAAACTAATTACATCATTGCCAGACAACTGAGGGAACAGCTGGTAAAAAATACATGGATTTTAACCTAGGGAGCCTGAAAATTACTGATTTTTTGGTCAATTCTCACATTTTGGCGGCCAGAAGCCAAAGCCAAAATGTTAAAGACCCTTCAAAAAGTGATATTTCCATAATATTTATGTTAGTAAGTACAATATTAGTACTCACCTGTCTTCAGTCCAAAAGTCAGGGGCTGCTTCTTCAGTAGAGTCGGCATGAATCTGACGTTTTGGCAGGCGGGAACACAGATGGGCGTGTTGACTTAAGACGCACGAAAGCTGGTTCAACACCATAAAACATTGGCAGACTTTCCCCTAGATGTTCTCCATCTTGTTCTCCATTGGACAGTGTCCTCGCCTCCGTCTGACAGATTAATTTGCATAAAATTGAATCGTGGTCAACTTTCGGACACATTGCGACTGTCGCCTACCCAAATGTTGCCCCCGCAAGTGTAACGGAAGTCCGCGGGTATAGCCAGTAATACTCACAAGGGACCAGTGAGGTGAAGTGACGACTTGTGGCGGTTAGCGGTACTGAAGTTAAACTCACTCACCCATAAAAGACGTGCTTACCCAACCACCAAGTGGTCATTGACCTCTTGGCGAAACGGTTTGCATCGTTGCCCACGGTGCAGGAGACCGGGATTAGAAACTCACCTGGGGCATGCCTGTAACAACACAACGCAGACAGCCGCTACACAAAGCATTTTGGAAAGAGTTCCATGGGAAATGGACAGGGATGCAAGTTAACGGACTGCGCTACAAGCTGTTTCTCAAATGCTTTGCTGTTCAGATTATCCAATCAGAACTGATGTGCACACACATTGAGTTTGGAGAATTCAAACTGGTCATTGCAGTTCGTCTTTTTTATTTTTTTCCCCAGGTTTGAAAGAAAACTTGAATCCAAAGTAGAAAAAAAAAAGAAGTGAGCGGACAAGTTGGTTGAGGAAACAGTTGGACCGTCTCAAACTAATCAATCTGTAATGGATAAAGTTGCTAAGAAACCAGCTGACCTCACTGAATGTGTCAACGTCTTGACTTTTCCTCAACACCACCAAAAACCTGAGACTCTTAATTCCAAAGTCATTGACTAGTTGATTGCAGAGCCTTCAGTCCGGTGCGGTCTCCTCCCAACACAACATGAACACAACACAACGCCACGTGTGAAGCCTCAACCAGCTCTATTGTTGGTCAATAACCTGTCTCGCTGCCTGCGGCCCTGCCAGCTCTCTGGGGTTTCCATTCAATTCTAATTCCCCAAAATCTAAACACGCCCTCCTTCAGTTTCACATGACAGTCAGACGGTTGCTGGCTTGGCCTCAGGGATGCTGTCAGCTCTTGTCTTTCTGAAGCATCCCACAGGTTTTTTTTTTCCATCGTCCCATCCAAAAAACATGATGTTAGTCCACGTGATGTAAAGGTGGGGGATACCGGCATCACAGCAGTAGGTGTTGAGCTTGAACAACTTTGTACGTTCAGGGATGTCGGGAGAGATCTGGTGCTGATTGAGATTGATTGATCCCTCAAACCAAAGTTCCCTGTAGAGACTGAATTTTTCCTGCAGCTGCCCCGATTCTGTTGATGTTGGAACGTGAGGAGCGGCCCGGGGGCAGGTTCGGGGGGAAAACAGATACCTGTTCCTTAGATTATGGTCTTCACGCCGCGCCGCGCCAGCAGTCCGCACTGGAACATGTAGACATCAAAGAGCGATTACAAGAAATCTATGAATATTATGTGTTTTCCCACGTCGTCATCTGTCTTTGAATGTTGCATGAGTCGCCGCGCTGTCAGTGAGTTCATCACCCCGGCTGTGTAATTCTAAACAGCTGTTTGTGTTGTGTGTGTTTAAATGTGTCTATGCATGCATGTAATCCTATGTGTACATAAAAATATGTGTGTGTATATGTGTGTGTGTGTGTGTGTGATTCTCCCCCAGTCTGACGTTAAAGCCAACACACCACACCACACAGACAGACGGTTGTTGATTCCTGGATTCCTCTCTCTAATCTGCTACCGCTGCCGTGGTTTACAGCAGACAAACTGACGGATGGCTGCAGGGAAATGGCTCTGCATGACATATTTGTTTCCAATCAGTGCAAAGGATTAACTAAGAATAAATAAGTCTTTCCTTCTCAGGTGATACAGCCCCATCTCGCCACAATGCGCATAAATGTGGTCTAAACTGCTGGTTAATCCAGGAATAAGCAGGGTTTGATCCCATCCCAAGGTCGACTGGATTCTGGTAAAAGGATGTTTGGCAGAGGTGCACCATCTCATGTCAATAACACTGTGGGAGGAGGTTTTTACAAGCTCTTTGTGTGCATCCTGTTGGAGAAATGTGTGTGTGTAACATGCTTTTGTTTCCTCCGTTCAACATATTGTTCTTTTCTTTTTGAGACGTTTATATATCTGTCCAGTTTCACAAACACTTAAGTCACTGAAGAGTGTAAAAACCGGTGATGACATGCAGTTTGGGAAGAGAAACAAAAGCGAACGCCAGCCAGACTTCAAATGTGAAGAGAGACACAATCATAAAAAAAAAAGGTTGCGTAAGGAATGATGAAGGAGGGAAGATCACATCGTGCCGCTGCAGATCAAAGTGACAAGCCACAAATGTCTTCAGACAGTTCTTAAATCACCTGCAATCAACTGCAGCCCGGCTTATAAATCTGCAGGAAGACGTTCGTGACAGGGAATGTAATCAGATAACTGTGATCCCAGGGCAAAGGAAAAGTCACAGTAATGAAAATGACAGTCTCCATCCCGTCAACTGGCTGCAGTTTTCTTCACAGAGGGGCAGAGCTTTTCTTCCATTGTTTATGACATGTTGGAATAATCTGCTGCTCGGGGACGAGTGTGGGCTGCCAGGCTGAGTTTTGTGCAAATGGATGACAGGCGCTTCGCAACAGGATGTTTTCTCATTTCACAGGAAGCGAAGAGGGTCGTCTGCTCTAATGACGGTTTACTCGGCGCAAATCAACATGGACGCTGCTGTTTACGCCTCCCACACCTCGTCTCTACTCATTAGCATCCAGGCTGCCGTTAAAGTGGAGATTTAATTATGAAACGTTTACAATAAAAAAAAACCTCATAATAATTACACTGCAAAAACTCAAATATCTTACCAAGAATATTTGTCTTATTTCTAGTCAAAACAAATCTCATTCTACTTAAAATAAGAAACACCACATAAAAGTAGCTTGTTTTTAGACAGTTTTTACTTCTTTAAAGCAGATTTTCACTTGAAATAAATAAATAAATAATCTGATAGAGGAGCAAGTATTTCTTCCTTACTACAAGCACAAAAAACTTGCTTTCTGGCAGATTTTTCTACTTATTTCAAGTGAATATTTGTTCGAAACATTCATTTTTAGGTGATGAGTCTTATCTTAAGTGGAAAGAGATTAGTTTTGACTAGAAATGAGACATTTTGACAAGAAATATGACAAATTTTGAGTTTTTGCAGTGTAAAAAGGGATATTTTCCATAATACGTCCCCTTTAAGATCTTTACAGTTAATGGACTATATCCTTTTATCCTTATTTATTTATTCTATCCTAGAAATGAAACATTTTGACAAGAAATAGGACAAATATTCTTGGAAAGATTTTGAGTTTTTGCAGTGTAGTTCCTGTGGTTCGCAGGTCTTCCAGGGTGAGAACTTTCTGTACAACTTACATGAGTCTGTGGGGTTACATGTCGAAACAACAACCACCAACAAACCACGTTGTTAACAACACCGCGGAGCGTCTCGCGGCTGCAGACGTCGGTGCTGAAAGCTGTCACAAGGTGAAGAGCGTGCGTGCGGCTCTGTATAGTGAATCTGAAGAGGTTTACAACACTTTCAACGACCAGAGAGAGATAGAGTTAACGTCTGTTTGCCAAACACGTCTGTCTGCGAGTCCTCATCCTCCTCTGTTGTAAAGTTAGAAGTGAAACAGACTGTTTATACGAACATGCGGCCCCGTGTGAGGAGCCAAACAGGGTTGTGTCAGTCTGATCTAACGTTTTTTTTTTATAATTTCACTGGAACCGTCTCGCTTTACACTGCAACACAAGGACAATGCTGTTTATTTCCATGTCACCATCAGCCAGAGAGCGTGACGACTTCCTGCATCAGAGCCAACAAACGCATCGTTCATTAAAGCCAATCAGTCTAGACAACTAACTTCAGAGCTGACAAGTCTTAACCAGTCTCACAGAGCAATAAACCTAGAGAGCAACTGGATATGAAACCTGGTGCTTTATTCTACTCTAGTCTGCACACAAGAAAAAGAAGATGAAGAAAAGAAGAAAAGACCCTCCAAGCATTTGTTTTAAACATTATTTTTGTGGCATTTTAAAAGAGGCCACAAACCCACAATGTTGTATTTACAAGCAGCACAGGAGTTGACCTTTAAGAGGATCCTGCCTCTCTCAGAGTGGAAACCGAGCACAGCTTTGTTTTTCCATGTATCTGAAGGAGACAAAAGGACTGAGAAGTACCAGACATGGGCTGTGTGCAGCCTGAGAGGAAGCTGCTTTCACTTTCCCACTGCGGCTTCACAGCGATACCTTCACTGACACGTACAGGACGTGTAGGTTTCACTCATTATTAACTCCTCATTTGGTCCTTCAGCTCTTTAATTATCCGCCAATCCCTAATATGTCTACATAAACTAAACATTAAAACACGCAGTATACATTAGGTTTTATATGAAATCATGTGACATCTTTACGGGTCATTTGCATAAGAAGAGAAGATGCTTCATGGTAACAAAACAAAAATTTAAAAAAAGAGGGAGTTTGAGACGCAGCGGTCACCTTAACTCACCACAGAAGTAAATGAATACCATCTGTATCTAATCCAGCGGTTTTAGTTTACAAAGTGGCTGAATGCGTTTCCAGGAACATGACCTGAAGTAACAACACAGCACCGTGTGAGTTTCCTGCCTGGCTCAGCAGTCCAGCTCCAGCTCGCCCTTTACATTTTTAAATTTAGACCTCAGACTGATCTGCTTCAGTCCACGGCTCCTCTCTCTGCTTCTCGTCTGTGCTGCATCTTCTGTCTGTTTGCAGTTCATAAATATACTCTCACTTGTCAGCTCATTAGCTAGAATTAATGCAAACAATCCTCCTTTCATCAGACTAGTTGTAGAGAGGTGTTGGTGGAGCTGTAGCTGGAGGATGCAGTGTGTCTGAGCTGCAGGTGCTTCAGAACACTTCTCTGCAGCCATAAAAAAAATAATGAATAATCAAAAACTGAAATGTATAATCTGCATGAAGTTCGGTTCATCACAGGACATTCATTTTAGCTTCAGGTTTCTAGGTTTCTACTAGGCTGCCTTTAACATCTGGCCAGGGGCAGCAGATGAAAATTCTGGCTCATTTACAGTTTCTCTTAAATACTGTTGATTTGTGTTGCATTGTCCCATAAACCAATAGAAGCTAGGTGTACCATAATAAACTGACAACTGAGAGCAGGAATCTCATGTACTCTCTAAGTATTACCATATATTTGTTTTCATTTGGCATGATGACTTCATATGTTTCTAATTTAAACCAACAATCCTGTTCAACCACTTAGTTTTACTTCATCAGGTTTTATTGGAATAGTTCATCACTTCCATTAGATAAAAACAAAAGGACAGATAAAAAACCTTTTTGCATCTTCAAAGGATACCATCAGGCTGCACACACGCTGCCATCTGGCGCTGCCAAGATGAGTCCACTAGTCACCATTACGACTATCAAAATCGTCCACGACTAACTTAAGAGTCGATGCAGCGTTATTTTTTGAAGCTTTGTTCTCTGCCACTGTACCTTCCGCTGCCTTGTCTGTCTAATCGGCGTCAGCCAAGATGTCACCGATAAAGTTATGCCCAAACAGTATCATGGCTAGCCGGCAACGGAGCTCCAAAGTTTGGGAGCATTTTACCAAAATAAAAGAGAAGAATGTGCAATGTAAAGTCTGCAAGGCAGAACTTGCCTTCCATGGCGGTACGACGGCGAAGCACGAGCATCTGAAAACAGCTCGTTGTGGCTGATTCAACTTCTGACAAGAGGGACAGTCGTCTGGGTTAGCTAACTGGCTAGTTACCTGCTAACATTAAAGCTACAGTCGGTAAGTTGACGAAAGTTAAAGGTGTACAGAAATGGCCGTTTGTCCTGTTTGTCGCGCCAAATTGTCACGAGCTGCAACACGAATACGAAATACGAAAACGAATTTGATTGGTCGTTATCGAGCGGGCGGGATATTCAATGTTTGGGGCGAGACCGAGCTCGGTGTGTGTGTGTGTCTCAGACGTTTGACTGACTGATGACGGATCCAATATCAGTGGCTGATGAATTGTGAGCAGGCTGACGCATAATCCGTGCGCCTGCATTATCCATAGACTGTAAAAAGAATGGACGTAGCGTCCGTGACGTCACCCATTGGTTTTGGGGAGTCGTTTTTGTGACTCCAACATGGCGGCCTGAACAGCGCCATGTTGGATTGGCCGGCCAAGAACCCGCCCATTGGCCTCGAAGCAGCCTGTCTCCGGACCGCTCCGGACCTGTGTTGACTCAATGTTTCCGCGCCCTAATTGGCCAGAATTTTAACCTAATAACAGTAAAACGGTAGAGTTAAAAAAAAAATCACCCCCTTCAGAGTGTGTACGGGGGTAGAAACTATCGATTGAGACGAAAAAACGTTCTGACACCAGGCTTTTAACATGTTTACTGAGGATGTAAAGTCAGCGATTTTAACATGGGGGTCTATGGGGAATGCTCCCTTCTGACACCAGCCCCCAGAGGAATCCGAGGGGATTGCAGTTTGTTGAACACGGAAGTGAGCTTCACTTCTCAGACCGACAACTGCCCCCTTGGCATTATCCAATGCGAAAAAAAAATACCACACTTTCATCCCGGATTTATTCAAAAATAGAATTTTGCACAAGTTTGGCCTACATCGTCTGAAAGATGAGTTATTACACAAATTTTATGACCCAGAGTGGGCTCAAATTCAATTTTCTTTTCTGTACACCTTTAAAGTAAAGTCTGCAACTTGGTTGGACATTTCAAGACAATACACCGTCAGGTTCTTCTATGAACCTCTTCGGGGAGATAAACTGCAATTTACATTTGATCCGATTAGTCGACTATTCGCAAAAATAATCTGTGACTAGACGATTATCAAAGTAATGGTTTGTGGCAGCCCTTCTGTCTTCACTGCGTTGGGTTTTATGTGTTTGTCATGAAAGTGTTGGAGAAGAAAAACCAGTCAAGGCATCAGCGCTGTGGGGAAACAGTTTTTCCTCTTAATAAATCATGGCTCATCGTTCCTGAACTTGTTCCAGGTCCACTTTCAACCACAGCTTTTTCTTCATGAACCTGATTAACCTGTTATGTTCCCTGTGCTTTGGAGACAATTAAGGTGCCAACACACACTCTTACACACACACACACACACACACACACACAGTCTGTGTTTAACTGGTAAGTCTTTCACCTGGTTCCCTGCACCATCACACCTTGTCGTCTCTAAGGCGGGGCCACCTCACCACAGACGGGTCTTGGGCCGACCGTCCCGTCTCTCTGTCCACACTGTAACCTGAGCTGTTATCCGCTGACAGGCTGAGAGTTCACCGCGCCGCACACACACGGGGGAAAACCAGCGAGAGCAGTGTAGATGTGAAGCCGTGGGGATCTGAGGGACGGGGAGCGAGGCTTCCTGGTACTGCCTCGGTGTGTCGGTGGTTAGGATGTTAGAAAACAAACAAACTGCTGCTCTAATCTAATCTCTTTCTCACACTGACACAAAGATAGCGATCAGATCTGATGCAACGCGCTGCAGCAGCTCACATTGGCCTAGTTTGACTCAGATCGCCAGCCATGATATTGATTTCCATCTGAGGGCGAAGGGGGAAGTTTTGTCATTCGAGTTATGGAAAATAAACCGTCTTGGTAAGTTGCCTGTGGTCACAATTTAATACACAGCCCTTCCAGCTCTCAGTCACTTGTTTTGCTCCAGCAGTATAGACCGAGACAGAGCGGTATTCTCTTTCATTGTTCGTCTCTTCGTTCTTTCAAATACAATCCCAAAGAGAGCATGAAGCATGTAACTACTGAAAACTACGTTATGACCGGCAATTATATTGTCTCCATAATTTGTTACACAATGCAAGGGCTGTCAAGATTATAATATTTAGAATCTACACAAACAGCCAGCTGGGGGAAAGCCATGACGGGTACACCACAACCCATTGGGCAATCAAACAATCAGCAGACCAGTCACACACATAAAGCCAAACAAACGAAGGACCCGGCCGATGAAATGACCGGTCAGTCAGGGAGCTAATAGGCTTATTACCAACCAACCAATCCAACGACCGGCTGACAGATTGATGAGGCAGCCAATAGGGTTTCAGCATTCACTTGAGGAAGTCAATAGTTTTCTTGATGCTAAATCTCTGGCTCAGACTTTTGTTTTATTATGGAAAACAAAAACTTCTACTTCTCTTTATCTGTGAATTTATAGCAGCGGCTAAATGAAAAAATAGAAGAAGGGGAAATAGAGGAAGGGAAAGAGCTAATATTGCTACAAGCCCTTTGCTTTAACAGTGGCTACAGTCAGTGCGTTTCCATTAACCCCTAGAAATATGCAAGACCTAAATATCCCAATTAAAAACTGGCAACGGAAACACCTACATTTCAAAAAACCTCTCAAATATCACTAAAACATTTGTACACTCTCATGAGGTGGTTTTTCAGACGTATCGATATAAGAGTGTATAAAAGTGTTATGGAAACACTTGTTTCGGTTCGAGAACATCACAGAGCTCATTGAACGCATATAATATATAATATATGAGATATGAGGGCTTTGCCTTGGAGCAATCAAGCACCGCCTTCATCTTCTATTAAAAACAATAACAGCAGCAGCTGTAGTGGCAGCTGAGCTCGCTGTCCCAACGCCATGGAAATGCAAGACGCTTACGTCCATCTTCCTCAAAGTGAAGTCTAGCGGGACGGAAATTTAAATGAATTATCCGATATTGCGAGACTAGACTTTACAAGAGTTACCGCTCATTCCTTTCAATGGAAACATCTGCAAAAAGCAATTGCACTTTTTCAAAATTGCAGAAATATCAGCTTTTATTTTGTGAAAACCTGGGATGGAAACCCAGCTAGTGATGTGCTAGCCTCGAGGGATCGTTTTTTTAGCCACTGCTAGTTTAGCTTAGCTTAGCTACCACAAAGCTAAGTTAACTGACGGCTGCTATAAGGGCCAGTAACATGGCAGCAGCTGATAATTGACAAGAAAAATGACTTCATCAGTGATCAGAACTCTTTCATATGAGGTAATCAAATGATTGATTGCCACCTAACAGAGCGAGAAGGTTCAGGGCTTTGTTAAAATCAGAAACCCAGTATGAAGGGACCATGAACATCTTTGGTTTTGCAAAGATTTTTTGCAGAGAGCTCCAAGAGCGAAAAAAAACAACAAAGACACAGAAACACCACAGAGTTGCAAAACAGTGACACGGTCCTATTCAATATTCAATAACAGAGATATCACAATAGATCCTGCATCAATACGGCCTGTACAGTAGATTTCATGCTACACTACACCACAACCAAGAAACAGCTCTGACCCTATAACAAGGTAACCAGCAACGGATTCAACACATCATTGGGTCAACAAGTCAGCCAAGCAAACAAGCAAACAGCCGGTCCATCCCGTCAACATGGGACGGAAAGAATACGAAGGAAGAGAGAGGGAGAGAGAAGGAGAGCGAGGGATAAAATGAAGACCATATGAATGACATTCCAGCTAGTCTCGATTCTGGGTGTGTTGCTTGTTGTTGCTGGTGGTTTGGGGAGTCTGGGAGCCTCTGCTGATTTAGGTCTCATATGTTGACATTGTCCTGGCTCAACCCTTTTGACTGAGTCATCCCCCTGTCGTCACTGCATTACAGATGAGACTCACTGACTGACGGACTGGAAGGACACACAGTTGTGTTAAAAGATGTATCTAATTCATTTTAAGATTATCTAAAGAAAAGGTTTTTATCCCATTTCTTTGGTGTGTGTCATTATTACAGCTGAAGGACTTTGAGCTGATCCGATCTAGATCCAAATCCAGATCCAGCTGGCTCTGAGTTGCAGGTGTCCTCGTCGTGAGTATTAGTTGAGTATTAGTCCGTGTCGGTCCAGGTGTCGCCACATCTGAGAGGAAGCAGCTGCATCCATCAGAGAGGTTTGATCCAGGGATTACAGTGAGGATTGCTGCTGTATCACTGGGACGGGGATTCCCTCTGTATATGTGCATGGGTGTGTTCATGTGGATGTGTGTGTCTGTCTGTGCATGGGGAATTGCATGCATGCTTGAGTGTGTGGTTACATGGATGCATGCATCTGTGTATAAGTGTGTATGTGTGTGTCTACGTCTGTATTGTCTGTTTCTATTAGCACAACTGCAACCGCAGCCTTTTCCTGTTTTGAACTTTATTAATGTTCTCCTCCTTCCTCTGGGTGTAATTTGAAGTCTGATGATTAAATCTGCGGCTGACCAGTGATCAGGACCCTAAATGCTGCAGGGGTTGAGCCAAAGTATTGAGAATTTGTGGGCACGTAATAAAAATTGAAAGGAAAACACTGTAATAGACAAAACTTTATTGATCTCTATAATGGATGTTAGGAAAATGAGAATCACTGGTCTGGGCTAGCGAGCTCTGAAAAGGGATCGGGTTCGTCGGAGGGGTCAGACCGGTCAGGGATTACAGACAGAATAGGACACATTTGGGATTCTGGTAACAAAGTGATAAAACTTAAATCCAAAGCTCTGGCTCTTAGCGATATTAAACTGTACATTATAAATACTTGAATGTCTTTGTAGTCATTTTACGTCACTTTGCGGCTGTTGTGCGTCTCTTTGTAGTGGCTATGCGTCTCTCTGTGGGTTTTTTGCAGCAGTGTAAGGTTGTTGTTTTTGTCTCTGGTTATTTTGCATCGCTCTGCGGTTGTTTTGCATCACTTTAAGGTCAGTTTGCATCTGTTTGAGGTCAGTTTGCGCGTTAAAGTCACTTGATACAAAAGGTCCTGATAGCACTAAGCCGACTTGCCCTCGGTGACTGCGGTAGGGCGGCACCTCTGCCCCACGGCTGTGAGTAGTTTGAGGCAAAGATGGAAAATGTTGCACATTATTTAACAGAAATAAACAACATACTGACTAATACACATCCTCCTGCCCGTCGGTCTGTCACTGATTTCCCATACTCATTCCCACACACACTCACACAACCAAGCATTGCAACCGCAGCTAATAAAAACCCGATACGTTTATAAAAAGACAGAATAATAAGCTTTTATCGGCACTAGAGCAATTAAGTGATGCACTTATTCCCCTCTCTGTCAAATGTGTTTTTGCACTGATTTATTACCTGAAGTTTAACCACCTAGTTTGTGGGGGGAGTGTGACGCAACCTTTTTTAATGTTACATCACATCAACGTGCAAACCAATCACTACAATTACACAGATTAGACGGATACATTTAATATAAATTCATGTTAATTAATATTAGTACGTATAAAGGTGTTGTTTATCAATGTATCCCTCTTTTAAGAGATTTTGAAGTATGGGCATTGTGGGGAAATCTGCCACAATAAAGTATCTAATTAACAAGATTAATGTAGGTTTTCCTTTAGGTGTTGGTTTTATTATTAATATCTGTGTGTTTTTCTGTGTAAATGCTCCTCAGATATTCCTAAAGCTCCTGTTGGAGTCAGAGCTCAGATGAAGACACATGCAGCTCCTCTGGCCAGCTGTTGGCTCGGGGCGTCTGGGACTCAGCTGGCTCTCTGGGCCGGCCGGTGTGCCAACAGCGGAGTAGAACCGACTACTGGGTATTTCTCAACACCATGAGGAGTTTGTTTACGACGACGAGCCCTGCAGTAGGCTATAATATATTTATGCCTTTTTCTGTGCTTGGGGTAGATAAAAACCTGTAGCAGGCAGGCAGCTAATGGTGTCTCATATGGAGACGCTTCCTGAGAGAGACACGGGCGCAGATACAAACATTCCCAGCTGGAAGATGCCCAGTTGAACCGCGGTCTGATCTGCTGGCCACGGAGCAGCTCCATGGAGCAGCTGGAGGTTCGATTCCTCGCTCAGGGGCACCTCAGCTGTGGTAACAACAGGTTTGTTCCAGTCCACAAAAGCCCAACAAAAATGTAAGCACACTACGGGGTGTTGTTGGAATGGCTGAAAATAGTCCGCGCTTAATTGCAGGCAGAAAAAAAACAAAAAAAAAACTTTCCCAACCAGTTACTGGATGTATTAGCAGGCCTCTTGTCTAATTAATGAACTCATTACAATATTAAGGTGAGACACTACAGGCAAACAACATTGTTTTTTCATGCACTGATCTATTTTGAGGTTTTTTCTTGCTTAGCATGTCTTTTATCAGACTAGAGGAAATAGCTAAATGGTAGAAAAAGTCCACATGAAGGTGGTTATTATCTGACCATTAAAGCTCCCTCTCTCTCTCCTGCACAATGATGTAGGCTCCAGAAATTTTGTCATTTCCTTTGTATCAGCAACAAATCATAAAAGTATCATTGACAATAACAATCTATGGAATTTTACAATACAAATCTTTAAAGGCCGTTTTCTCTAAATTCGTTTTTCCTCAGACTCTGAGCCACAAATCTCCACTTCAGCAGCACTTACACACACCAAACCTTCCACTTTTATCCCTTTCCATATTCTGGTTTGTTGAGAGAGATATCCAAAATCCCCTCTTTTGACCCTAATATGTCAACAAAATAAAACAAGAATTTTAAAAGTACCTCTATCCGTTGTTCGGATTTCTGTTCTGGAAAAGTATTAGCACATATTTCATTAGATATTGCCTCATTTTCATATTTAAATGTAGGCTAATTTGACAAAACATGTAGGCATGTAGGCAAACATGTATTTTTTTTTTTACCCTATTTATCCTACCTTGTACTGTTTCTCCTTTACTTATAATGTTTATTTCTTACCTGTTCTGTTGGTAAAGAATAAAGATGGATGAACCTCTGTATCTTCCACTGGCTTCGCAGCAGGAGAAGTAGAAGCTCAAGAGTGGAGAGCCGCCATCTTGGTAACACTGCAGTCCACTTTCCTCTGGGCTAATCCGTCAAAATGAGCAATAAAGTCAGGTTTGTGTGTTGGCTTCGGTCCAAAAGGAGACCTATCGTGCTTTTCCAGCTTTTCAGACTTATAAATATGTTTAAAATGTTGGATAGTCGCTTTAGAGAGGACGTGGAGGTGGCGCCATATTTAGGCTATATCATGAAGTTTCAGCTCTGAGCCGCTGAAAACGCTTCGACGGAAATCCCTATGGCAACTCACCTGGCAACGTGAGAGGGGGCGTGTCGCTATGCAGCAGCCGTCGATACGTTGACCAATCACAGCCGAGTATCGTTGTAATGCTGCGTTCGTGACACCTCGGAACTCTGAATCTCCCTGTTGAAAGCTCCCCGAGTTACTTAATTAAAAAAGCGTTCGAGACCCACCACCTGCTCATTAATGCTTTAATGTCTTTAATAATTATGTAAAGCACTTTGAATGTAAAGTTTGTCCCGGTCCGTCATGTTTTGGGTTATTCTGCTGTGGTACGTGCGTCTCGAACGCTTTGAAGTCCAAACTGAGTTTTGAGTTGTAGGCTACCAAACGCAGCATAACTTTAATCCACCTGTTATTCAAAGAGAACAACTGGGTATCAAACAAACTGAAATCATCTTTAGAGACTGTAAATATGTTAATTGTTGCTATAAATGTTGACATTTTAACATGGGAGTCTATGGAGACTGACTGACTCACTAATGTAAACTCACTCTAGTGGTCAGGAGAGGAACTGCAGCTGCTGGAAAACAGGTTTTACCATGGTCACAGTTTACCTGTTCAACAAGACTACACCTGAACACCTGGAAAATTAACATAAAAAAGAATCAAGCTGAATAATAAACGTTAAACTTAACATTTTTTTTAGCTGGTTATAATTGTAAGAGAGCAGATAGAGTTGATCGAGGAAGGCACATTTCTGTTTTCAATAATTTGATTTTATCTGTTTTCATGCAGAATAACTTTTTTATTATTATTTTTACAACTGCAGGCCCAGTGATGTGCTATCCATGGTGCTGAAGCCAGGTCATGAGGTCACAGAGGTCACTATAATGAACCTCATTATCCTAATAGCTACACCTTAGCTATTTATTTACACAAGTATTCATCCAGGCCTCAGGTTGCTGACATTTGCTTCATTTGGTTTTTGATTGAGTGAAGACAAAGAGAGATTTGAACCGTTTTGCGATTGCATCACATGTGTTTTTTTTGTTTTTTTTGCTAAATGATCCATCAGACCTTGTAGATGAGTAATTGATTAACCAATAGACTAGGTGTGTCCTTTGATACCGACACTCTTTCACACAGACCTTACACAGTTTTGGCACAGATATAGCTGCACACACACACTCCCACACACACACACACATGCACACATTTTGCCGGCAGCTCACACAGGAGATGACAGGGCCCCGGTTACGGTAATAACCCTCCTTGCTATCGCACGCCCATGCGTCTGCAAGCATAGCCTGTAAATCTCGCTCTGTTATTGTTTTAATAACACTAATGTTAGCATTAGCCAAGTGGTAAAAACGTCAGACATCAAAGAGCAGAAACATCTGAGCTATATCGGGGTGAAGACAAAGGGCGAGGGCCTGGCTTGTGAAAATAGCTGGACGTGCTGACTAAGCAGAGAGAGGAGTGTGTGCATATGTGTGTGTGTGTGTGTGTGTGTGTGTGTGTTTGTGTTGATGTGTGTGTGGGCACAAATTTTCTACATTGATAGTAAGGCTGTGTGGGAGAACATGGATACTCAGATCACATCACAAAGCCCTGCAGCTGCTCTGCTTTACACTGATTTCTCCATTTCCTCCGAACCACAAAGTCTCATAAAGCAGAGTTAGCTCAATGCCATTAACATCTACACACTGACTGATGCCCCCGGTGCTTCTTATGTTTTTTTGGGTGGTTGGTTGCAGGGCGGGGTGGTGGAGGATGGTGGTGGGGGGGCATTGTGCATGTATTTTCCAACACATGACTTTTTGTTTTTCTGAATCAACAACAGCTCCACCTTCTTCTCCACCGTGGCCACAGGCACAGAGAGAGAGAGAGAGGAGTGAGTCTGATGCTGAGCTGCAGCATCATAAAAAAACCCACGTAGGGCTACACTTTCCACTGCAACACGCCGTCATGGAATATCTAAGGAGCCAAAGCACCAAGTCAGCAGTCCGTTTAAAAAGGGATAGTTCAACGTTTTGGCAAATTAGCCCATTGCCATAATCCCTATAGTCATAGCAGTAGGTTCGTTACCTTTAATTGTCGGTGCAAGCTATTTTTAGAACGACGGAGCAGAGCCGTGAGCTGCTCAGAGCTACGCTACGGAGGCTCATTATGGGATTTCTTGGTTTCCCTTCATCAAACTCATCAAATACACAATCCAACAACTCCACAACACTCTGGTGGACAAGTTGTGAGCTGCACATTCACCACGCTATGAGATAATAACACAACGTTACCACACAGAGTTGTTTTAGAGGGAAATTCATGCAAAACCACTGATGCGTGTTGCCTTCAGGGACAGTTTTTCATCAACAGTCTCTGTATTTCCCTCTAAAACAACTCTGTGTGGTAACGTTGTGTTATTATCTCATAGCCTGGTGAATGTGCAGCTCACAACTTGTCCACCAGAGCGTTGTTGTGGAGTTGTTGGATTGTGTATTTGACGAGTTTGATGAGGAAAACCAAGAAATCCCATAATGAGCCTCCGTAGAGTAGCTCTGAGCAGCTCACGGCTCTGCTCCGCCGTTCTAAAAACAGCTTGCACCGACAATTAAAGCTAACAAACCTAGTGCTATGACTATAGGGATTATGGCAATGGGCCAATTTGCCAAAAATGTTTAACTATCCCTTTAACGCCCTGTAACCTACTGTACCTACTTACTCTGACACGGACTGGGCCATTGTGTTTTTACATATGTGAGTAATAAAGAAATGAGCCGGTGAGTTCTTTCTGCCAAACAGGCCGCTTTTATGAAGCAAGTGAAACTCCTTTGTCTGTATATGTGTGTTTATATGGATGTGAGAGTACGGTATGTGTTGAGTAGGAGTTATATGTGTGTGTGTGTGTGTGTGGTGTGTGTTAAAGGGGTGGGTGGGGGTCCAGTGGACGCCAGGCTCTCCATAATGTTTACTGACACAACACATTTTAATGGTTTCTTGTCCAGCGCCAAGAATTGAGAAATCAAGTCACTTCAAAAGAGTGCCACACTATACTGTTTACACTCAGCGCTCCGGCCTGTTTCAGTCTGAACCAGAGGAGCCCTATGGACACACACACACACACACACACACACACACACACACACACACACACACATAGACACACAGACACACACACCAACTGCTGCTGCTGCTGTTGTTGTTGTTGCTGCTGCAGAATTCAACTTCTTGAGCCAGTATTGTTTGTTCTTTCCCTGCAAAACTTCTCCAAAAACTTCACTTTACTGAACAATTTCTTTAAAACGGTTGATTAAATATTTAAAGCTTTACGGCCGGATCAGCCCGCGGTGCACTTACACACACACACACACGCATACACACGCATATGCCAATGAAAACCATGTCAAAACTTGAAAACTAATCAGCTCCAAGTGTTTCTGCTCAGCTCAGACCTCAGATTTTTATTTCAGACTCTCAGTTTAAAACGTTTGAACAATGAGCTGAAAGACGTGTGAGGTCCCGGGCCAAACACAGCGAAACAAGCGCACAAACGTGTGAACCTCAGCCATTTTTCTGGCCATGTTGCTGGTGAACGCCCAAGACACAGACAATAGAGGAATTGTTTGGCTCAGGGTCCGGCCGGCGGCATTAAAACTGTTCTCTCTCTCACACACACTCACACACTCACACACACACATACACACACCGTGGGGCTTCATGGGATAACCCACTGCCACCATGACCAGCTGCACACTCTGCAACAGGGACATGCAACACAATCTGACCTGCAGAAGGCCGGACCAATGAGACAACAGCATCATAACCGATAAATAAAACAAACTCCCAACTTATTATAGGAGACATATTCTGCTCCTTTTCAGAGAATTAAAATACACTGCAAAAACTCAAAATCTTTCCAAGAATATTTGTCTTATTTCTTGTCAAAATGTCTCATTTCTAGTCAAAACTAATCTCTTTCCACTTTAAATAAGACTCATCACCTAAAAATTAACTTGTTTTTAGATCATTTTCACTTGTTTCAAACTAATTTTCACTTGAAATAAGTAGAAAAATCTGCCAGTGAAAGGAAGTTTTTTGTGCTTGTAATAAGAAAGGAAAACTTGCTCCACTGTCAGATGATTTCAAGTGAAAATCTGCTTGAAAGAAGTAAAAAGTGTCTAAAAACAAGCTACTTTTTAATGTGATGAGTCCTATTTTAGGTAGAATGAGATTAGTTTTGACTAGAAATGACATTTTGACTAGAAATAAGACAAATATTCTTGGTAAGATTTAGAGTTTTTGCAGTGTAGTTCCCAGGTGTCTTAAAGACATATCTTTCTGTGACATGCTTCGGTCAAAATCCCCCAATGATCAAACATCACAGCTCTAATGACATCACTGCATGACAACCGAGGGAACAGCTGGTAAAACCACATGCCTTATTAAAGGCTCTTTAACATACAGTATATTTGGGGTTGAGATGAGATACCTCAGGACACAGAAATGACAGATTTTTTGTGAATTCTCACATTATTGGCGCCGGAAGCTCAAGACAAACACCCAAATATATGTTAAAGAGCCTTTAAAAAGTGTTATATATCCATAATAATATGTCCCCACATAGTTAATGAACTATTCTTTTACAAAACATTACAAACAAGTACCAGTCCCAGCCTGGTCAGATGCTACATGAACTGATAAAGCCTCTTGGATGAGAGGTGAAACGTCTTCCTAGACAAATAACCCAGTCCAGTTGCAGTCAATTTAAATTTCTTTGGGGATAACGATGACCTGGACAAATGAGAATATTCACAGGCCCAACCTGAAAAGTACAATTTCAGCAATATTATTGTCTTCTAAATGTCCAAACTTGGCAAATGTACTTATCTGGCAGGGTTGGTTTCTGCCCAGCCGTTTGACTAAACCTTGGTCTACTACAGTAAAGTAAAGTAATGAAACTCTGATCATTATTCCCATGGTGCTTGTCTGGCTCTTGTTTCTGGTGCAGGTCACTCTGCTGCTGCTGCTTCGCTGCAAACGTCTGCTGTGAGTTAGCAGCAGTTCAGCAGTGCAGCTTCTCTCTATAACGAGCTGTGGGGGGGTTTGACTCAGCAGCAGCAGCAGCAACAGCAGCAGCAGCAGCAGCAGCAGCAGCAGCAGCAGCAGTGTGACTTGACTCTGAACTTTTCCAGAGCTGATGATGGTGAAGATGCACTGCAAAAACTCAAAATCTTACCAAGAATATTTGTCTTATTTCTAGTCAAAATGTAATTTCTAGTCAAAACTAATCTCATTCTACTTAAAATAAGACTCATCACATTAAAAAGTAGCTTGTTTTTAGACACTTTTTACTTCTTTCAATCACATTTTCATTGAAATAAGTAGAAAAATCTGATAGTGGAGCAAGTTTTTCTTCAAGCACAAAATACTTGCTTTCACTGGCAGATTTTTCTACTTATTTTAAGTGAAAATTAGGTTGAAACAAGTGAAAATGATCTAAAAACAAGTTAATTTTTAGGTGATGAGTCTTATTTAAAGTGGAAAGAGATTAGTTTTGACTAGAAATGAGACATTTTGACAAGAAATAAGACAAATATTCTTGGAAAGATTGTGAGTTTTTGCAGTGTGATCAAACTGCACATCACATATCTGATATCTACAGTGCAGCGACTCTCTCTGTGACCGATCGTCTCTCTTCAACACATGAAACACTTGTTACAAAAGTAGTTTTGTTTTTATTATTAAAACATAGACAAACATAAATAAAAAGAACACTGAATTAAATCATATGAAGACTTTTACAGGTATGCTACAATCTTGTAGAAGAAACAACGGGGGGGGAGCGCTTTATTTTGAAAGTCCCGCCTGCCACAGAGTCTACAGAGGCTTTTTGCAACAGGTTGAAGAGTCGAGCTGTTTCTCTAACGTCAAACCTGATCGTTAAAATGTTTGGTTTACTAATAATAAGTTGATTGATTATGTGTAGGTAAAGACAGGTGAGGAATTAAAGGAAAAACCAGAATGGTGTCATTCTCGTCTGCACATTATTGAACATTGTTGCAAAGATAAAAGAAATGTTACGAGAGCAGCGTGAACTCTGTGGAGGCGAACTGTCCAAACAAAGTGGAACCCCAAACAATATATCCATATTGCTTTTGGCTAGGCAAGTGCACACAGAATTGTCAAAATCAAGATACATAAATATGGAATTTAAAATGAAGCCCCTGTGTTTTAATAAGAAAAAAAAAAAAAAAAAGCGTGTCTACTATTTTCCTCTAAGTGCTGCGTAATGAATGTCATACAGACATAAAATATAAATGATTTTTTACAGTCGAAAGGTCACTGTAACAATGACCTGTCTCTGTTTCTTCTAGAGCTAATAAATAAATATTTAGTGCATATTCCCATTTACCTCAGTGAAGAGCCAAATGAAAAACAAAACAAAACAAAAACAAAACAGAATTTAAGTTAAAAAAAAAAAAAAAAAAGATGAACCAAACTCAATTTGGTTCCTCTGGTTAAAGTCAGAAGACAAAAGAGTCTATTGATCGTGTCATTGATCGGTCAGACAGTCCAGCTATCTGCGTCGCTTGTTGATCGTCATAAAACATAAACCGATGTCACTTCTTCCTCCTCCTCTTCCTCTTCTTCCTCCTCCTCCTCCTCTTTTCTCCTCCGCCGCCGGCTGAAGAAGCGACATTGTCGTGTGTGATCGCCTCCAGTGAAGCAGGCCACTCGTTTTTAGGTTTGATTTAGAGACAGAAGACTGGATAACAGACGAGTTTCTCTCTCTCTTTCCCTCCCAATTTCTTTTTTCCCATCTTTTTTTTCTACAAAAAAAACAGTGAATCTTCCTCTTCCACGGCGTCGTGTTTCAGCGGTGTCGTAAATCTGCAGCCGATGATACTGACTGCGCTGCGGACGCCTCGCTGCCTCGTTCACACTTACAAAAAACCTTGCAGGAAAAACATTTGTGCATTCGCTGCCACGGGTCAGAGGCAGGCCGGGAAGTCTTGTTATTTTTATCCGGTGATAATCTGCTAAGTACAAACAGATGCTCCATCAGCTACAGTGTTCTTTTTGGACGTTTTTTACCCCCCCATCCCTCCATCCCCAACAATAAACATTGATAAATCCTTTCTCGCTGCACTTCTTGCCAACAAACTTACTTCCTTTTAGTTGCTCCCTCGTGGTTTGTTTAATTAGTGCACAAACACATGTTGTAATCTTGACTGAAATGTATTGAAATTTCCCAATACAAACCACCGCAGTATAAAAAAAAAAGAAAAAAAAAAGTCCAGTGCTATTTTGGATGAAGTTTTTTTGTTTTGTTTTTTTGCAGAGTGGGGGTAAGGTGTGTTTTTCTCTCATCTAGGAATCCAAGAGCAATGGAAAAACATGACAAAACATGTACAATATATAAAAAAAAAAGAAAAAGAAGACACTTTTCTTTTGTTTGACAGACCAACATTGTAAATCACTAACAGTGGTTCTTTGGCATATCAAATGTTCAGTAGCACGTCCGCTCCAAACGTCTTTTTTGTTTTGTTTTTTTCCTCTTTTCTCTCTCTGTGATTTCATTTCAGTTACCCAACTTTATGGCACCAAAGTACGTCCCTTCTCCCTCCAGGTCCAGCATCCACGCGTTGGACACGTTGACGAACAGGGCGTCCCCTTCCTCCAGCTGCACGCCGCGGCCCTGCTGCGCGCAGTACATGTTGTAGCTGGTGTCGTTCCAGCGCATGGTGCTGCCCGTCTTCATCAGCATCACCGCCTTGTTCCACTTGATGCTCTCGTGGAAGACGTACTGGATGAGCTGCGTGTTGCTGACGTCCACCTGCGGCGCCTCGGCCTGGCTGCCGTCGTCCGGGACGCGGTAGTAGCGGAAGCAGGTCTTGGCGTAGACGTAGTAGAAGCCCGGCTCCTTCACCATCAGCTTGCCCTTCTCGTAGTCCATCTTGTGGTGGTAGCCGTGCTTCTCCTCCCAGTCGATGGTGATGGCCTGGCGCACATCTTCTGCACAAGAAGAGCAGCGGGAAACAAGAAACACAACACGACAAAAAGGTTTCTGGTTAAAATCATCGTCAGTTCATCTTTTATTAGTTTATAAGGGGTTAGACACTTGTGATAGACGTTATGGAGCTTCACACTAAGCTTCACACTGCAAAAACTCAAAATCTTACCAAGAATATTTGTCTTATTTCTAGTCAAAATGTCATTTCTAGCCAAAACAAATCTCATTTTACTTAAAATAAGACTCATCACAGTAAAAAGCAGCTTGTTTTCAGACACTTTTTACCTCTTTCAAGCATATTTTCACTTGAAATAAGTAGAAAAATCTGATAGTGGAGCAAGTTTTTCTTTTCAAGAATATTTGTCTTATTTCTAGCCAAAACAAATCTCATTCTACTTAAAATAAGACTCATCACAGTAAAAAGCAGCTTGTTTTTTAGACACTTTTTACCTCTTTCAAGCATATTTTCACTTGAAAGCATCTGATAGTGGGGAAAGTTTTTCTTTCTTATTATTTGCTTTCAATGGCAGATTTTTCTACTTATTTCAAGTGAAAATTAGTTTGAAACAAATGAAAATTATCTAAAAACAAGTTAATTTTTAGGTGATGAGTCTTATTTTAAGTGGAAAGAGATTAGTTTTGACTAGAAATGAGACATTTTGACAAGAAATAAGACAAATATTCTTGGAAAGTTTTTGACTTTTTGCAGTGCAGCTCATTGTTGAACTGTCCAGACACAAACAACTTTGCTCTTCTGCTTTTCTTTGGTCTAATCCAGCTGTTTTAAGGCTGAGTAGGGCTGCAACTAATGAATATTTTGATCGACTTATCGGATTACGTAGCGTACAGTTACTCAGTGGCTATTATTTGGACAGCTGAGAATATCACTGTCAGGTATTGTTGCCCCTCCATTAAATATGAAAATCACAGGACATGTCTGTTCTGATGATACGTCAGCGGTCCTGAAATGTGCGTTTCTCTTCTATAAAACTTATTCTACATCTCGCAGGTGAAATCTTTCCACAGACGGGCTTCCTCCTCCTTTCACACAGTGGAAGAAGCAGGTCCGTGCACAACAAAACAACCGTGTCGCACCAAATGTTCGCTGCTACGGCGTTGTGTTGGGTTAAGAGTGAGTTCGCATGACGCACGTCTACATTGAAAGTAACGGGTCTGTGCACGATAAAGTCACTACATCTGAGCGGCCCCCCATGCACACACACACACTTTACAGTCGCTGTTGCACAGTTCCCAGCAGAGATTGGAAGGAGTTATGTTCAGTTCAGTTTAACAGTGTGAAAAACATGGGCGATGATGTTACCAACTAATCAACTATTGACAGTGGCGTGCACAAGGGGGGCCCAATTGTTGAAAAGCACGTGCTAAAGTGCCCTCATGGGGGCCAAAACACGTGCTAAAGTGCCCTCTAAGAGCCAAAACACGTGATAAAGTGCCCTCTAAGAGCCAAAACGTGTGCTAAAGTGTCCTCATGGGGGCCAAAACGTGTGCTAAAGTGTCCTCTAGAAGCCAAAACGTGTGCTAAAGTGACCTCTAGGAGCCAAAACGTGTGCTAAAGTGCCCTCTGGGAGCCAAAACGCGTGCTAAAGTGTCCTCTGGGAGCCAAAACGTGTGCTAAAGTGCCCTCTGGGAGCCAAAACGCGTGCTAAAGTGCCCTCTAGAAGCCAAAACGTGTGCTAAAGTGCCCTCTGGGAGCCAAAACGTGTGCTAAAGTGCCCTCTGGGAGCCAAAACGCGTGCTAAAGTGTCCTCTGGGAGCCAAAACGTGTGCTAAAGTGCCCTCTAGGAGCCAAAACACGTGCTAAAGTGTCCTCTAGGAGCCAAAACGTGTGCTAAAGTGCCTTCTTCAGTGGCGAGGACGCGCTATACGTGCCCTTTTTTTTCCTTTTCATCCCTGCCCTTCAAAAAGTCTGTGCACGCCACTGACTATTGATTTGGTTGGCGACTAATTTTGTTGAATGTCAATTAATCATTGCACCACTATTTCAGAGATAAAGCTCCACCAGCAAACATCAGACATTCAGTCAGATGGAGCAGCATTTAGCAGCTGAAGAACCAGATGTTTCCTCTCTGGAGCTGGTGGAGAACAAACACGGAGCGAAAAAGAGAGGGAACGCTGAATTATCTCTGCTAACGTGTTCACTGTTTTTCCACATGAAGGAGCAGCTGTTTGCAGCTGGATGTGGTTACTTGCTGGGAAGCGCTTTAGCTTTAGCCATCACTGTGTTTTACAAGACAACAGGTTATAACATGTTGTTGCTGTTGTTGCAAAAATCGCCACTGAAAAAAAAGCATGGAGGCCGGACCGGGGATACTGTAGCTGGTACACTGCAAAAACTCAAAATCTTACCAAGAATATTTGTCTTATTTCTAGTCAAAATGTCATTTCTAGTCAAAACAAATCTCATTATACCTAAAATATGTATATTTATACATTTACATACATAGTTATACATAAAAAAGTAGCTTGTTTTTAGACACTTTTGACTTATTTCAAGTCTATTTTCACTTGAAATAACTAGAAAAATCTGACAGTGGAGCAAGTTTTTCTTTCTTATTACAAGCACAAAAAAACTTGCTTTCACTGGCAGATTTTTCTACTTATTTCAAGTGAAAATTAGTTTGAAACAAGTGAAAATTATCTAAAAACAAGTTAATTTTTAGGTGATGAGTCTTATTTAAAGTGGAAAGAGATTAGTTTTGACTAGAAATTAGACATTTTGACAAGAAATAAGACAAATATTCTTGGAAAGATTTGGTGTTTTTGCAGTGTAGAAGCAAAACCTGTCCGACTCTTCCACGACTGTGCAAACTAAACAAACCTACGATCATAAACAAATAAACAAAGCAAAGTCCGTGTTGTCCTGCTCCCAGGAGTTCATATCAGCAACGACCAGGAAGGATTTCACCACCGCTGGCACAAACACCACGTGGGTCAATGGTCACTAAACCACTAAACAGCCTGTTGTCTCCAACTCACAGGTTCATACACATTAAAATCTACCTCAAAAGGTCTAATGGGTAAAAAAAGAAAAGAAAGTGACAACATTTTATATCCAGAGAGGTCAAAGGTCAACTTCCAAATGACATCATACTGTAACAAACGCTTCCTGCCATTATTCGATGCTGTAAGTCAGGAAGGAGAGACGGTGACCACATTAACTTCCTCCTTGGCAGAAACCTGCTGGTACTCGGATTAAACATGCATCAAAAAAAAAAAAAAAATAGTCCAACGAGCTGTTGAAGAGGAATTTAAACAGGAAATGAAATAACGAGGGAGCCGATGTTATTAAACACTAACAGAGTGGGAGGTCCGGCTGTGTATAATATTATCACCTATTGAGGCTCGGTTACTGTGTGTAAATATTTAAAAGCTCCACTTATCAGACTCTCAGGTTACAGCTCGGCCTGAAGGTGTGAGCAGCGTTAAAGGGATAGTTCAACGTTTTTGGCAAAGTGGCCCATTGCACATAATCCCTATAGTCATAGCAGTAGGTTTGTTACCTTTATTTGTCGGTGCAAGCTATTTTTAGAACGGCGGAGCAGAGCCGTGAGCTGCTCAGAGCTACGCTACGGAGGCTCATTATGGGATTTCTTGGTTTCCCTCATCAAACTCATCAAATACACAATCCAACAACTCCACAACGCTCTGGTGGACAAGTTGTGACCTGCACATTCACCACGCTATGAGATACTAACACAACGTTACCACACAGAGTTGTTTTAGAGGAAAATACAGAGACTGCTTGATGAAAAACTGTCCCTGAAGGCAACGCGCATCAGCGGTTTTGCATGAATTTCCCTCTAAAACAACTCTGTCTGGTAACGTTGTGTTATTATCTCATAGCGTGGTGAATGTGCAGCTCACAACTTGTCCACCAGAGCGTTGTGGAGTTGTTGGATTGTGTATTTGATGAGTTTGATGAAGGGAAACCAAGAAATCCCATAATGAGCCTCCGTAGCGTAGCTCTGAGCAGCTCACGGCTCTGCTCCGCCGTTCTAAAAACAGCTTGCACCGACAATTAAAGGTAACGAACCTACTGCTATGACTATAGGGATTATGGCAATGGGCCAATTTGCCAAAATGTTGAACTTGTATCCCTTTAAGTCACGTTAAAGTGTTTGCGATGAGGGGACGGCAGGTGGACTCACTCTTGGGATACTCCTGAGAGCGTCTGATTGGTAGATGGGCTGACGGGAGGCTCTCTCTGGGGGTTTTGCAGCGTCGGCCTTTCCTGTTGTCTCTCAGGGCGTTGAGCACCGGCTCGGTCTGCACCTCCTGCTGAAAAACACAACAGACGCTGTTTAATAAACACTGACGGACAGCTACACATCTTATACCTTGGTGTGCATGTGTGTTTGATTGTGCATGTGTTCATTTAACCCAACTCGTTTCTACAGCTTTGTAAATCTGCCTTGTATCTGCTCGAACTGTCGGTTTTATTTAAATCAGGAAACTTGAAACTTTATTATTTGCAGCATCTTTCAATGAGTTTAATAATAATAATTTTAATCTACTACTCAGCACAGAGTATAACTCGCTCTGCTTAAAGCACTTCCTGCACTTTTATATATTTTTTATGATGACTGTACGTAACATGATGCATTGTTTTTCTTCAGCAATGTGTTTGTCTACTGTTTGTGTGTTGTTACAGCATCTGTTACGTTTTATAACCCTAACCCACTGCCAAAGATAATTTTCCATTTTATTTACCGGTAAGTTGAATGCACAATAAAGTCGTATTTCTTCGCCTTTTTAAAAAAGTCTCTTTTCGTGGCTTATTTCTCTTTTCTTTTTAAATGCATTTTTACTGTCTAGTATGATTTAATGCATGTCTTGGTGTATGAATTGTGCTATACACATAACTTTGCCTTGCCTTGCTTCTCTGGCATTTACTGTGTGTGTGTGTGTATGAACCACAGGCAGACGAGTTGTGTGTGTGTGTGTGACCTCCTGCTGAGCGTAACTTTAACTTTACAGCTCCAAAGTCCAAACAAAAACTACACTGCAAAAACTCAAAATCTTACCATGAATATTTGTCTTATTTCTAGTCAAAATGTCATTTCTAGTCAAAACAAATCTCATTATACTTAAAATAAAACTCATCACATTAAAAGTAGCTTGTTTTTAGACACTTTTTACTTCTTTCAAGCAGATTTTCACTTGAAATAAGTAGAAAAATCTGATAGTGGAGCAAGTTTTTCTTTCTTATTACAAGCACAAAAAAACTTGCTTTCACTGGCAGATTTTTCTACTTATTTCAAGTGAAAATGAGTTTGAAACAAGTGAAAATGATCTAAAAACAAGTAAATTTTTAGGTGATGAGTCTTATTTAAAGTGGAAATAGATTAGTTTGGACTAGAAATTAGACATTTTGACGAGAAATAAGACAAATATTCTTGGAAAGATTTGGAGTTTTTGCAGTGTAAAAGAATCTGGACTGGATTCGATGATGATGATGATGATGATGATGATGCTGCTGCAGTCTGAGCCGGGTCGTCCTCCTTCCTCAGGCAAGACGGAGCACATACTCTCCAGGAAAACACGGTTTCCAAGCAAGTAAACATTTACTGCTGCAGAGCTGCCAACGCTCTCAGGATTAAATTATCAGGCGTTAAGTGTTTTGTTTTCTCTCTCTGCCTCTACCTGCTGCCGCCGCCTCACACAGTCACAGTTTCACTTAAAACAAAGCGAGAATCAGTGCAGTGTTGTCAGTATCTGCAGCAGCAGCAGATAAATAGCAGATCTCCAAGGTGGTGGAGATGTTTATTACATCCTGAAGGTGTTTTAACTTGTTCTATGATTTTCTCTTCTGCTCCAGTAACCTCAGGTATCCTGGCAGCGCTATCACCACCATCATCATCATCATCATCGCCGTCGTCGTCTCGCTTGTCTGTGCCAACTCCTAAAAAAAGACAAGGACTGGCAAACTCAAAGTGTTGAAATGGATTGAATGTTTTAAACACATTCCTCCCTACTTATAAAACACACACACACACACACACACCCAAACACACACACACACACAGACAGACAGCGCCTCGGAGCACAAACACTGCAACACACTCCAAATAAAGTGCAGTGCAGCCACCAACACCAACACAGCACCTGTTCTGTGCTAATATTACTGTCATGTATTTGTGTATTTGTTCACAGCCCCCGAGTCCCAGACACGTTCACGCGGCTGTGAAAAACTAAGATTAGCACCGTGACCGTCCATCCGTCCGTCCCAAAACAAATCTGCTGCACAAACATGTTTATAAAGCAGCAGCAGCAGCAGCAGCAGCAGCAGCAGCAGCAGCAGCAGCAGCAGCAGCAGCAGCGTCTTGGGAACGAGACGAGGCGACGGGAGTAAACAACGTGCTGCCAGAAGCGCGGCTGCAGAGTAAACTGTGAACGCGCTCCCACTTGGCCCGGCGCTGTGGGATCTATCTTGATTTGCGGCGAGACCACGTCGTTACCTCTTTAACCGAGCAGAGGAGATTATTTCAACTGAGCAGCAGCAGCTTCCTCGTCTACACTCTGATGATCGGGAAGTAAAGTGCAACGCGGTGACGGCACATGCTCGGTCCTGCAGCAGCTCGGACACGCACACTCTGCAAAAACTCAAACTCTTATCAAGAATATTTGTCTTATTTCTAGTCAAAATGTCATTTCTAGTCAAAACAAATCTCATTATACCATATTTCAAGTCTATTTTCATTTGAAATAAGTAGAATAATCTGAAAATCAGAGTTTTTCTTTCTTATTACAAGCACAAAAAACTTTCACTGGCAGATTTTTCTACTTATTATAGTGAAAATTTGTTTGAAACAAGTGAAAATGATCTAAAAACAAGTTGACTTTTAGGTGATGAGTCTTATTTAAAGTGAAAAGAGTTTAGTTTTGACTAGAAATGAGACATTTTGACAAGAAATAAGACAAATATTCTTGGAAAGAGTTTTTTTTACAGTGCATCATTCAGCGGCTCCATTATGTAGATGTGAGGTTGCTGCAGTGTCTTCAGAACAAAAGAAGAGCGAGAGAGAGAGTCAGTCTGGCCACCGTGAAGTGAAGAAGTGTCTCTTGTGTTTCATCCTGCACCGCCGCTCAGATCTCCTTACACTCATTTGGCTCCGGAGCTGCATCTGATTCATCATCATGCTCCTGTGATGTGATGCACTGCAAAAACTCAACATCTTACCAAGAATATTTGTCTTATTTCTAGTCAAAATGTCATTTCTAGTCAAAACAAATGTTCAAAAGGAGTTCCAGCAACACTTGCGATATGAAAAAACAACTTAATTTGACCTTTGTGGCCTTCATCAGGGTCATTTAACCCTAGTCAAAACAAATCTCATTATACTTAAAATAAGACTCATCAAATAAAAAGCAGCTTGTTTTTAGACACTTTTTACTCATTTCAAGTCTATTTTCACTTGAAATAAGTAGAAAAATCTGACAGTGGAGCAAGTTTTTCTTTCTTATTACAAGCACAAAAAACTTGCTTTCACTGGCAGATTTTTCTACTTATTTCAAGTGAAAATTTGTTTGAAACAAGTGAAAATGATCTAAAAACAAGTTAATTTTTAGGTGACGAGTCTTATTTAAAGTGGAAAGAGATTAGTTTTGACATTTTGACAAGAAACAAGACAAATCAAATAGTGAAATGGTCAAGTAAGCTGATAGGCGAGCCACAGCTGAACAGTTACAGCGGATAGTCAGGACCATTTTAAATGACAGCTTGCAGTGCACCCCTTGCACAGTGAATTCCAGTTTCTTCCCTCTGGACGGAGGTTGTCAGTCCCATACTGCAGAACAAAACGTTATAAAAACAGCTTTGTTCCAGCTGCAGTAACACTGGTAAACAAGCTGTACTGTAGTTTGCACAAAAGCTGCACAAGTCACTTTTCGGAGCATGATGTATGCCCTTTTTTTTTTATCTCATTGCTTTTATTCATTTATATATTTACTCTTAACTTGTAGGAAATTTTGCTCTTGGTGTTTTTTTTTAAAACTATTTCAACTATGTGTTTTTAGTTTCATGTTTTTACTCTCTATATTTATTTCATGAACTGCAGCACTTTCTGTCGAGTCCAAGCTGTCTCTTGGTTTATGTGTATTGTGTTCTTTTTAAATGCCCCGTTTCTGATTTGATTGTTCGTTTTCTGTTGCTTGTTTAACTCTCGACCCTTGGGTATCAATAAAGTAACCTGAACCTGAACCTGAACCTGAAATATTCTTGGAAAGATTTTGAGTTTTTGCAGTGAGCTCACCACTCCCCGTGATCGAACTGACCACACAGGACTGGGACTGGACTGGACCGGTCCGGGGTCGGGGTGAAGGTCGGGGTCGAGCCTGAACATCCTGTCTCACATCAAACACGCTGCAGAGCCGAATCCCCCTTGCGCCGTCCGCAGAGAGCCGACCCCGACACAACCTGTCACCCTGACACCTCATAAAGCTCCCAGCATGCTCTCCTTCTGCTCCCCTTCCCCTCCCCTCCTCCCTCCCCCCAGTGCACCATGGGAAACAGCCAAAGGGCTAACAACACAATGAGCCTCCTCAGTCCAAAGACAGGCTGGGTGGGTGGTTTGTGTAAGTGCTCCGCCAGGGATGCCAAGGGCAAACACAAATACATGATTTCAAAGGAAATTAAAGCATTATGGGAAACCAAACACTAGTGAAGCACAGCAGCTCTTTTATCCTCTGTTATTTTACTTCCTGGATGGGTTTTTTTTTTCTCTCGCTCTGCAAGTCCTGTGCCAGAAAACAGGCGGTGACTTCCAAAAAGGGATTAGAGAGGAGAGAAAAAAAAGAAGAGAAAGAAAATGACTTCAGCAATTAAGAATTCCTACTTTACAACTCCCTCATGCTACTGCTGATCATCGGAGGAACACGGACTGAGCAACCGCTGACGCCAGAGAGTGACTCACTAATAGTCCATGCAGTAAAACGAAAAGAGGAAAAAAAGAAAAACGTCTTTGTGTCAGCGCACGATTAACCAAACTCATGGAGAGAATATTATGAATAAATCCTCAGAGACAGGTCAGGTGTTGTCCGACCTCGGCCCAGGCTCAGAGACCTGACCGCTGCTGCTGCTGTTAAAGGGATAGTTCAATTCCCTCATTACCTACTCCCCCTCATGTGGACTAAGGGCTGGGAGAAGTTTCAGAGTCCTCCGTGGCTTCTCTGAGTTACAGGGGGTCTCGGCGTAGCAGTGCATGTCCATATAACGGTTGCAAATGGATACCAACTGTCTTCGTAACAAAAAGACACACCAAAAAACATCCAGATACCTCCATGCTGCTCGTATGTAATGTCCGTCTTGTATTGAAGCCCCGAAATTGCGAAAAATTGTCCCGAAAAAAATGAAATAAGTCTATATTTCAAACTTGTTTGTAGCTGAAGCTCCTCTTCTCAGTTCGTCCAAATCTGACGAACCGGGAAGAGGAGCTTCGAGAAGCTTCTGCTACAAAACAAGCTTGAAAAATAGACTTATTTCATTTTTTGGTATCCATTTGCAACCGTTATATGGACATGCACTGCTACGCCGAGACCCCCTGTAACTCAGAGAAGGGACGGAGGACTCTGAAACTTCTCCCAGCCCTTAGTCCACATGAGGGGGAGGAGATAATGAGTGCAATTTCAATTTTGGGTGAACTATCCCTTTAATGCTGCTGCTGCTGCTGCTGCTGCTGCTGCTCTACTCTACAGTAGCTGGAAACACACCCATGTGAAAAATCACAGATGATTATCTCATTTATTTATCTAGTTTTTTGTTTTTTTTTGCTGCTGCTGCTGTAACTCAAATGTAATTGCATCACACACACAGACACACACACACACAGACACACACACACACACACACACACACACACACACACACACACACTGTACTTCCTCCTCCTCCTCAACAGTAACAGGAGGAAATACCCTGTGAGTGGTCGATTTCTTTTAGTATTATTATTATTATGATATTGGCCTGTGTGAACTGTGACTTTGTTTCTCCAGCAGTTTTACATGCAACCAGAAACTGGAATAACAGCAAACTGCTTATTAATTAAAGCTCCAGATTTTCATTCTTCTTTTTCTGTGTTTGATTTTTTGAAGTGTCGATCATGAGGAGATATATTTGTGGTTGTAGGAACCAAAAACCATCTCAGTGTAGTTTTCCATCTCCTCTCTGTCTCTCTCAGCTTCTCTCTGGAGCTCTAGAAACAACAGGTCGGTGTCAGCCAATCAGAAGACAGGAGACCTCTGAGTCTCTCTTCTGATTGGCTGACTGTTTTCTAAAGTGATTAAATCAAAACAGAGCAGATTTCAGAATAAAACACTCAGAAACCACAAATCCTGCAAAGTTGTTGTTGGATGGATGGTGGGTCCAAGTGGTGGTGAGGGGGCGGGGCTTAGTTATGACATCACAAAGTGACAGGAAGTCCTGACGGCTGGTTTTAAGGCTCAGTTTCTGAATACAGGCTGTGTGCATTTCTCTGTGGACTGAGGCTTTGATACTTTCACAGTATTAATATAGAACCTAGAGCTGCTTTATAATCACACTACACATGGACATCTACCTTTATACTGTATGGAGCTTTAATACAAACATCTACCTTTATACTGTATGGAGCTTTAACACAAACATCTACCTTTATACTGTATGGAGCTTTAATACAAACATCTACCTTTATACTGTATGGAGCTTTAATACAAACATCTACCTTTATACTGTATGGAGCTTTAACACAGACATCTACCTTTATACTGTATGGAGCTTTAATACAAACATCTACCTTTATACTGTATGGAGCTTTAACACAAACATCTACCTTTATACTGTATGGAGCTTTAACACAGACATCTACCTTTATACTGTATGGAGCTTTAACACAAACATCTACCTTTATACTGTATGGAGCTTTAACACAGACATCTACCTTTATACTGTATGGAGCTTTAACACAAACATCTACCTTTATACTAAAGGAGCTTCAATGTTTCACACTCAAACCACAGATATGCGTGTAATGTTGTGTGTGTGTGTGTGTGTGTGTGTGTGTGTGTGTGTGTGTGTGTGTGTGTGTGTGTGTGTGTGTGTGTGCGTGCGTGCGTGCGTGCGTGCGTGCGTGCGTGCGTGCGTGTGTGTGTGTGTGTGTGTGTGTGTGTGTTACTGTGGGTCAACCAGGGGTCAGACAGACTCACCTCAATGGGCCGGTGCGGTGCTGCGGATAAATCTACCTGGAAACAGAAGCAGAGGAGTCGTGGTCAGAGAGGTCAATGACATCATCATCATCATCATCATCATCATCACTAACTTAACTATCAGTTCTGAGAAGCTTCGTCCTGACAGGTGGTGGTGGTGGTGTGGTGTGGGAGGCTGGGATGTTTCACAAAACTTACAGGAAGACAAACGGCAACTCAGTTTGGATGTTTATATGAGTCTCTGTGTGTGTGTGTGTGTGTGTGTGTGTGTGTGTGTGTGTGTGTGTGTGTGTGTGGGAGTGGGAGGTTAAGCTATTTTCCGCATGTCACTCCGCACGCCACAGACTCACAAGGCGAAAGAAAGTGCTTTGGAGACGTTATAGTTGGGTCTCACTGTTGTTTCTCCGTTAATGTGCATTTTATTCACACAGCAATCGCCCGCAGGTTTTCGTGACATGCATACTACTGTACGTGCAGCTTCATGCACAAAGACACACACACACACACACACACACACACACTTCAGCCCTCATGTTTTTAAAGCTGCTCAGTCAGTTCAGCACATTCCTACGTATCTGCGGGCAGCTGGACAGGTGTTGAAGGCAGACCGTGTTCACATGCAGCGCCCCTCGGGCTGCTGGGTAACCGAGGGATGCTCTAATCCCTCCCAGACATCCTCTCATCATCATCATCTGATCTGATCCACATGTATGTAGGCTAACACATGATCGCAGCTATTAACTTTTATATCCTCTCTCCTCCTCCTCCTCCTACACTGCAAAAAATCAAATATCTTACCAAGAATATTTGTCTTATTTTTAGTCAAAATGTCATTTCTAGTCAAAACAAATCTCATTCTACTTAAAGTAAGACGCATTACATTAAAAAGTAGCTTGTTTTTAGACACTTTCTCCTTCTTTCAAGCAGATTTTCACTTAAAATAATCTGACAGTGGAGCAAGTTTTTCTTTCTTATTACAAGCACAAAAAACTTGCTTTCACTGGCAGATTTTTCTACTAATTTCAAGTGAAAATGTGTTTGAAACAAGTGAAAATGATCTAAAAACAAGTTAATTTTTAGGTGATGAGTCTTATTTTAAGTGGAAAGAGATTAGTTTTGACTAGAAATGAGACATTTTGACAAGAAATAAGACAAATATTCTTGGAAAGATTTTGAGTTTTTGCAGTGTACTTTCCTTTTTTCCCTCTCTGGCTCAGATCCAACACACAATAACTAGCGACTGTCTACAACACTGCAGGCTGTTTGTGCCACAGAAATCCAACCGATGCTCCCACCCCCCCTCAGGTGAACTGTCTTGGAGCATCCTCACACACACACAGAGCCAAGGCCGTAACCATGGAATCAACATTGGGGGGGACCAAATCTCTCTCTTTTGTTATCAACAAATGCACATGGGCGAGAGGAGCGTAACCAAAACAGCGGAAAAGCGAGCGGACTTCCACAGTTCCCTACTGTCTTTCTGTGTAAATATCTCATGTTTCAACACGAAAACCTGCAGCTTATATTCAAGTGCAGCCTATATATGTAGCCTATTTTCTTTTCAAATTTAGCTGGTGCTGCTTATACTGTATATAGACCGGAAAGTACGGTAAAGTCGCTGACACATGGGATACTTTTTTATTTTTTAATCAGATAGCTATATATATGAGGGGGTGGGGGGCATTTTGAGCATATCTGAATATTGGGGGGATGTGTTGGATGTGTGTCCCCCAATGTATATGGTAATTACGGCCTTGCCACACAGCAGACATGCGCTCAGCTCACTTCACTCAGGGCCGTTGCTAGGAATTCTGGGCCCCCTTAAAGAACACTAAAGTGGGCCCCCTAATCCCCTGACTTTTCCACTTTTTTTTTTTCTTAGACTACGTACTGTATGTATACGCATTTTTTATTTAGCCTATACTTTGTCTATGGATATTCTCATTCATCCAGGTCCTCGTTCTTTTCTGGGCAAATTGAATCGTATAGGCAACTGGACTTGTATTTGTCTGGGAAGACGTTTTTGCCTCTTATCCATCAGTTCGTATGCAATGCAACGCAAAAAAAAAAAAAAGTAGCCTACTTTCTTTTGATGCTAATGCAGCATTACTACGAGTAGCCTATTAGTCAGGGTCTTATGCAGAACTAGAGAATGCATTTCCTGAAGGAAATACGGTTGAATGCTGAAAGCTGCTGAATGTTGAAAGCAGAATAATTCAGTCGTACAAAGATTAGAGTACTGGGGTTTTTTGGGGCCCTACTACTGGGCGCTGGGCCCCTAGAATTCATCACCTTTCTCCCCTATACAACGGCCCTGCTTCACTTGTTGAAACTTGACAAATCTCCAGCTCCAAACCAACATAAACTAACTAGCCAACTAACTAACTAACTAACTAACTAACTAACTAACTAACTAACTAACTAACTAACAACTAACAACAAGCAGCAGCAACAAGGAAGCAGCAGCTGACAGGCGCCGGTGGAGCGTGCATGGAGAGATGGATGAGCTGCTGTGATTGCAACTGTCAGAACAATCCAGGCTGAACTTGAACTTCTCCAGAGCTCAGAGCTGCAGGACGGATTACAAACACAAACCATGATCACATGTAAACAGACTGCAGAGTGCTGCTGCTGCTGCTGCTGCTGCTGCTGCTGCTGCTGCTGCAGGAGGAGGGAAAACATCTGTATCTGTAGCAAACAGGACATCAAGCACACACACACACACACACACACACACACACATGCTGACATTTGTGTTGTGTCGTGCAGCTCAGATGTTATCGGACTCAACTGTGGAAAATACTCGCGAGTTGAGTGAGTGAGTGAGTGAAATCTCCGCAGAGCGACTGAGCCGTGGAAAGTTTTTCAGCGCAGCGCTGTGGAGATGCTATCAGCCTTCAAAGAGACACACACATACACACAACACACACACACACACACACACACACACACACACACACACTGCTGCTGCCACCGTGCAGGAAAACACACACACACAGCCAGCCCTGCGCGCACACACACGGTGCAGACAGAGGTGTCGGTCGGTGCCTCCTCTGGTTTAGATTACACCTATAATACTGTGACTTCAGAGAGCGCGTGCCGCCAGCTTTACAAGGAGCTGGGAAACTTTTAATCTGCCTTTATGACATCATAAAGTTGACTCTCCGGCCGCGCGCTCAGTCACAGCCTTGTAGCGAACTGTTGGTCAATATTTACGCACCGACTGACTGGACCCGAAGACACCGACACACTGCAAAAAAACCAAAATCTTTCCAAGAATATGTCTCATTTCTAGTCAAAACTAACCTCTTTCCACTTAAAACAAGACTCATCACCTTAAAAATAATCTTATTTTTAGATCATTTTCACTTGTTTCAAACTAATTTTCACTTGAAATAAGTAGAAAAATCTGCCAGTGGAAGCAAATTTTTTGTGCTCGTAATAAGAAAGAAAAACTTGCTCCACTGTCACTGCATTTTTCTACTTATTTCAAGTGAAAATAGACTTGAAAGAAGTAAAAAAGAGTGTCAGTGCGCAGCGGGAAGAGAAGCCAAGTCAAGCCGAGCTGAGCTGAGCTGAGCTGAGCCATGCTGCTGGGTTGTGGTTGTCTACTTGTGCCTACCTACCTCTTGCAGGTAACCTGTCAGGTGTAACAAGATCGCCACGCTGGACGCCACCTGAAGCAATCCCATAACAGCCAGGGTCCCGAAGAGGAGCGGCCGGTACGTGGACTCAGAGGAGCCCTGCACCGGGCTGAAGCGGTGCTGCTGCTGGCCCTGGCCGTGGCCCTGGCCCTGGCCGTGGCCCTGGCCCTGGCCCTGGCCCTGGCCCTGGCCCGCCTCCATGTGCACCGTGTTCCGCAGGTAGCCGCGGTACTCGTTGCTGTTGTGGTGGTGGTGGTGGGTAGCTGCCATGATGCTGCTGCGCTGTGCTGCTGCTGCTCCGTCTGCTGCTGCTGTTAAAGCTGCTGCTGCTGCTGCTGCTCAGCCCCACGGCCACGTCCAGACTCACTGCACCGGAGAAAGGAGGAAGGAGGCAACAAGAGGCTCTAGAATCAGCCTGGGTGGGTGGTGGGTGGGCTGAACTGAACTGAAGGCAGCGCGTTCTGCTCCCGCTGCAGCCAATCACAGGGGGGGATACGGTCCTCAGGCACACACACACACACACACACACACACAGACCGATCGACGGGAAAGAAAAGAAAGAGCGAAACGAAACGACAGCAGCGGCAGCAAACTGATCCTGGACCTGAGAGAGAAAGAGACTGAGCGCGACAGGTAAAGAGCAGCGCGAGGAGCTCTTTATGGCGAAGACTGAGACACGCAGGAAGACGTAATCCACCCCCTCCGCGCGAGCGCGTCCACACCCCCGGTGACACACACACAGAGACACACACACACACACACACACACACACACACACACACACACACACACACACGCACACACACACACACACACACACACACACACACACATGAACACATGCAGACACACATTCACAGTTAGACTTAGAACTTAGAAAAATAAGAATAAAATGAAAGAAAAAAAAATGCACGTAAACACATAAAAAGCCCATAACCCTAATTTTGAAAATGTGTGTAAATTTTCATGAATAAAGCACAAAATGAATGTGTTATCAAAAAAGAATAGCACTTTGACTCTTTTATAATCTTTTCTTTTATTATTATATTATATTTATTAACATGTGGTGGTGGTAATGTGTGTGAACAGCTGCTGCAGTATTTCAATGTTTTATTTGTATGTTTTAATTTTCTTTTATAAGCACGTTACAGGAGAAGCACTTTATAATAAGTATCCTACACACTATTAAGCATTAGTTAAGCATTAAATACTCAACTTATAACACATGAATACTCATCAGTATGTAGTTTATACAGTTAAAAATGTGTTACTCATCATTAATAAGCACTAACTGTATTAATAAACTACATACTAACGAGTATTCAATGCATTATAAATGAAGAATTCAGTATTTATTAATGCTTAACTAATGCTTAATAGTGAGTGTTACCGTTTCGCTGTATATTTCTGTGACACAATGACAATAAAGGAAATCTTGAGATGTTGAAATTGATATTTCACCTAAACATCTCCTCCACGTATGTTTTAAAGTCATATAAAAATAAAAGGACTGATAAAAATGCTAAATTGTCTTGTGTTTTTTCTACAAAAATGTTAAATAATCCACATTCTGTAAATTTCAATGCATATGGACCACAACTGACCTTTAAACCAGTGTAGTGTCACATAAGTAACTGTAAACTAAAAATTTGAAAGGAAGCTTTTATTGTGAAACAGCAATTTCCTGCACAGTGAAGCCCAAAAAAGGAACATAAAGTTATATATAAAGCATTGCATCTCTTTATCCTGCAGAGATTATTCATATTTCTTTACGTTAATCTGTCACACATGTGTGTTGTTGTTCATGACTGTGTCAGGAACTCATGATGCGGCAGCTCAGACTCATTCAACCAGAAAAAAAAAAGAGATATTTTTGTGTTGTGTTCATCCCATTAGTCATATCATAGATAACCGTAATCCTGACTAACTTAGTTCTCCAATTATCCCTCCAGTAGCTTGTAGACGTCATGTCACCGTAGAAACCATGTGGTTGGTTGATTTGACCCAGAACTGACCCAGAACCAGCATCACTGACCATATGTTTATAATTAAATATTCCTTGTTTGCTTAATACCTAGAAAGTATTATTCATGCTTTTATCATAACTTAATGTCGTGTTCTTTCAGCTGGAATTAAGAAAAAAAAAAAAAAAAAAAAGTCCCTGGCAGTTCTCCACTTTGGCCCCTGGATGGTGGCGGACTGTAGCTACGATCGGCCCCCGCATCCTCTCGCTCCGTGTGAATTTTGTTAAGATTTATGAGCTGTTTTAAGCGGTTTTGTTATTCTTCAGGAATATGTGAGTCTGACTCCTGGAAATGCTGCAGAAAAAGCTTTGCAACCATCATCACCCATAATGCACTGCTTTGGTTGTCACCAGTGGGACCAATATCCTCGAGTCGAGTAGTGGAGCCAAAGTTTCCTGAAAATAGAAACAGTCGATGTGACTTCAAGGAACTTTTTGGATGAATTTTACAGGAACAGTTTTTGTCAAATACATGTGATCACTTTCCTCGATTTATTATGAAGGGCTGATCCATGAGAAGATCCAAAAACCTTTTCTCCAGCTTCTCTCTGGAGCTCTAGTAACAACAGGTCGGTGTCGGCCAATCAGAAGAGAGGACGAGGAGGCTCTGAGTCTCTCCTCTGATTGGCTGACTGTTTTCTAAAGTGATCCAATAAAAAATAGAGCAGATTTCAGAATAAAACACTCAGAGAAACCAAATCCTGCAAAGTTGTTGTTGGATGGATGGTGGGTCCCGGTGGTGAGGGGGCGGGGCTTAGTTATGACATCACAAAGTGACAGGAAGTCCTGACGGCTGGTTTTAAGGCTCAGTTTCTGAATACAGGCTGTGTGCGTTTCTCTGTGGACTGAGGCTTTGATACTTTCACAGTATTAATATAGAACCTAGAGCTGCTTTATAATCACACTACACATGGACATCTACCTTTATACTGTATGGAGCTTTAATACAAACATCTACCTTTATACTGTATGGAGCTTTAACACAAACATCTACCTTTATACTGTATGGAGCTTTAACACAAACATCTACCTTTATACTGTATGGAGCTTTAACACAAACATCTACCTTTATACTGTATGGAGCTTTAATACAAACATCTACCTTTATACTGTATGGAGCTTTAACACAAACATCTACCTTTATACTGTATGGAGCTTTAACACAAACATCTACCTTTATACTGTATGGAGCTTTAACACAAACATCTACCTTTATACTGGATGGAGCTTTAATACAAACATCTACCTTTATACTGTATGGAGCTTTAACACAAACATCTACCTTTATACCGTATGGAGCTTTAATACAAACATCTACCTTTATACCGTATGGAGCTTTAACACAAACATCTACCTTTATACTGTATGGAGCTTTAACACAAACATCTACCTTTATACTGGATGGAGCTTTAGAGGAAAAATATGCTTCTTTCTCATGCATGCACACTTAATATGAAGCTGCAGCCAGCAGACAATTATCTGATGTTAGTATAACATCTTGAAATGGGGTGAACTTTGCCCAGGAGCAATAACTTCTACCTCCACAGCTCAGTGTTGTTTTTACACTTTATATGCCCCCTTTTTTTTAATCTGTAGCTACAAAACTGTACGTTCTAAGGACAAGTTATGACAAGTGGGAAACCAGCAGAGGCTCAGAGTCACATTCATATAGAACTAAACTGCAAAACCACTCCAGAAGACGGGATTGTCCGGAGCTAGCCAGGCTAGCCATTTCCCACTGTTTTCCAGTCTTTATGCTAAGCTAGGCTAATCATACGCAGGCCGCAGCTGCACATCTAACATTGTGCGAGTGTGTTCAATCTCAATCTCATTTTCTAACCCCCTGCACAGAAGAAAATAATTAAAAGGTGTTGAGCTATTCCTAACAGATCATTATTTTCTACCTACTCAGCTCTGTCTCATCTACTCAGACGTTTTACTACAGGCTACAACCTACTCACCTCTCTTAATAATAATAATAATAATCCAGAGGTAGAAGTGAAGGCGACTGAAACAGTTTCAACTAGCTACTCCAGCACTAACAGAAATATTTGTGTGACTCTCTCTAGGTTTGCAACATGAAACCACTTGTCTAGTCACAGTGACTGAGCCGAGCCAATATTTCCAGTTATGCTCCACAGAATACAAATCCTCGATGTCAGTGACTGGCAGGGAATTCAAAACACTCCCAAACCTGAGTGTTTTTTTTTTCAGGACAGGTGTTCCCTTGTCTTTCCACAGAAATACTCCTCAATTAGCTCATGTAATTCATTTGTTTAAGACCCAGGGGGCGGATGACAGTCGACCTGGATTTCCACTATTACAACAAGCGAAGAGACGGAGAAGCAGCAAACCTGAAAACACCTTTGTCATCCTGAGTCACTTCGTCTGGCCACAAATATCCTGACAGGCCGTCCACACACACGTCATTTCCTCTCACCTTCAAGTTCATGGGTAAAAAAAAACCTACATCCAACCACAGACAGTAGTTACACTCTATTGCATAACAGCACAAAGACTACTAGTGTTGAACAATGAACAAAAGATGTCTACACAATGATGATAAGGGTTGTACAGTAGGCAAATGAAGATCCTTATTCATGATGTTAATTTAAGTAACATTTGTTTGTTTTTAGCTGCAAAAAGAAAAACTATAAAAACCCACAAATGCCCTGTGTGTAACTTCCCTCTCTCATGCTTACAGGGTTGCCAACTCACACGCACTGGCCGTGACGCATTCAGCCTCAATCTCACGCTCTCACGCTCAAGAGAGAAATCTCACGCTAAATCTGACTAATCTGACAAATCTGGAAAAAAAGAGAGAGCGCGAAAATCTATCCCTAGCCAAAGGTTTGTAACATTCACAATCGTTGTTTATGTTCACTAAATAAGTTTAAAAAAGGAGCCATTTGTCATGTTTTGCTATTGCTACGTCGCCAACATTAGCATAAGCAGCTGTTAAATCACTATTAAAGGAAACATTGCAGGTTTAGCATCAAACTTTGTGCCTTTACTCACCAGATGTGCAAACACAAACATCAAGTTATTAAGTTAATTGTCTTTTCTTCTACTGAATTTAGCATGCTAACTAGCTAGCTAGCCCGTTCCAGTAGCAACTAAACGACAATGCTTCCAGTGTTTTATGCTAAGCTAATTTAATGACCTGTTGGCTGTAGCTTCATTTAGACTTAGCCTAACTGAGCTTACAACATATGTCAGACCATACCTCTTCAAAGCAGTCTCAGTTTATTTTGTTTTAGCTACTTAGGAGCTATTTTTTTGGCTACGTGTGTTAGCAAAACATGCCTTACATTAGCGATTAGCATGAATGTGTTTTTTGGCTTCTTGCAAAAATCTAGGTTTAATATAAAGTCCACATTCACTCAGTTCTTCTCTTAGCCAACACTGAGGAAACTATCAGACTACAGTAAATGCTCCCACATGTCCACCAGGTCGTCATTAACGTGGTACAAGGTCAATTCTTATTTCAGAGCTTTTAAAACCCCAAATTAGCCTTTTCTCTTGTGTTTCTTTTGCAGCATAGAGTGATAATTATCTGTGGTTTAAAAAGTGCCACATGGTTAAGGTATAAAAATATAGAATAATGCAGCTTTAAATTGCGACACAAGGGCGCTAACTCACTGCAATAGTTCCTGTGTGCTGTGTTTGGAAACTCGAAATCTGTGTCACAGCTTCAGTTAGGCTACGTGCCCCCCCCAAAAAAAGTAAAACAAACAGAAAAACAAACAAGATACTATTAATTCTCACCACCTCCTATTATTATAATCTGCTTACATGCACATTCTCCGTGAAAAAAAATGCACAATAAGGTATCGTCACGTGGTGCAGCCGGACCACCTCATTAAGGCCGAGTGTCCGCAGATGGTCCGGCGGTCACACATCGTGGCTGTTGCAGCATCTAAACATGGCAGTGGCTCCTGAGCGCCCAGAGAGTGACCTCCCTAACCTCCCCTGTTTTCCCACTGCCAGCAGAACAACAGTGTAGTATTTGAAACCCCAGCAGAAAAACGAACCTCCTTTAGGAACACGAGTTATTTCAGGCAGGAGCAGCAGTGACAATGGGAAAGGAGGGGTAGTAGTGGCTCATAGTAGGTTGGGTGAGTTTGCGAAATCCAAGCGAATTTCTGGGTGCCAGAGGAGTTCATGGGAGAAAGCTGGCTTTTTATATGTGCCCACCCCTCTTCCTCACACTCCCAATCCCCCCCCCCCCAACCCAACCCTTAAAACCTCATGGCGCTACAATCATTTAATACTCCATCATTATGGGCTTTCTAACTTCATAAAACCACACACATGATTTCGGTTATGTTGTAGTACGACCACATTCCCCCGTTACTATTGCACTCGTTTTGTGTGTGTGTGTGTGTGTTTTTTTATTTTTTACAACGTTTGCACAGAGCTGCCTCTGTTGATGTTTTTGCTCCTGAAAGTTCACACAAGCTCTGGACACTGCAAAAACTCAAAATCTCCCCAAGAATATTTATCTTATTTCTTGTCAAAGTGTCTCATTTCTAGTTAAAACTAATCTCTTTCCACTTTAAATAAGACTCATCACCTAAAAATTAAAGGGACAACGAGGAGTTTTGGAAAAGCAAAGCGTTTTCACACTACATTTATGAGCCTCCGCACCGTGAAATTCTTTGACCGGCGCAAGACAGACTCATGTTTTCATTCATCAAGAATTAAAGTCAGAGGCACATACCGTAAACGACCATAAACGGAGATTCTGCGGCGTTATTCTCATGACTCGCCACGAAACCGAAAGTAAATAAATGCTGGTCGGCTCGACCAGCATTTCCACCACCACTAATAATAACAAAATAACGACAGAGACAAAACGATATATTTATCGAAAATGGGCCCATTAACAAGTGTGGGTAGCGTAGATTCATCCACATTAACGTGAGACTTTTTTATAACCAAATAGAAACTCCTTGTTGTCCCTTTAATGTGTTTTTAGATCATTTTCACTTGTTTCAAACTAATTTTCACTTGAAATAAGTAGAAAAATCTGCCAGTGAAAGCAAGTTTTTGTGCTTGTAATAGGAAAGAAAAACTTGCTCTACTATCAGATGATTTCAAGTGAAAATCTGCTTGAAAGAAGTCAAAAGTGTCTAAAAACAAGCTACTTTTTATGTGATGAGTCTCATTTAAAGTAGAATGAGATTTGTTCTGACTAGAAATAAGACAAATATTCTTGGTAAGATTTTGAGTTTTTGCAGTGCGAGGAGTCTGGTCTGTGCACGGCCTGAAGTTTCTCCTTGACGATGTCAGAGCGAGAGAGAGCGAGACCTTTTGAACTCACGTCACGACTCGCGACCTCCTGCTCTTGGCTGGCCGTGGCCTGATCTTCTTGGCACCGTGTGTGTGTGGATGTGGTGCCGTGAAGTGAAGTGCTCTTCTCTCAGTCGGGGGGTCGTTAATACACCGTGGGAACCCGTGTTTAGCTGTGGGTTTCCTGTGCCCTCAGCAATTTCCTGCAGGAGCTCGGGCTCATGCGAAGGCGATGTAGGCCGGCCGCGGCGGTATTCAGGTTAACGTGTGTTTGTTTGGGTTGTATCGCACTTTTTATTCATGTTAGGCTGATCCTTTCAGCGTGCGTGTATATCGTGCACGGATGTGTATGTATATGTGTATGTGTGTGTGTGTGTGTGTGTGTGTGTGTGTGTGTGTGAGAGAGAGAGAGAGAAAGAGACAGGGAGTGTTTGGCCGGTCTCCATGCCCTTGTGTTTTGCTATGCGCCGCCTGCCAGAGACTGGAACCTGATGCTGCTTCAGATGATGACAGACGGCCAAAAGCCCTGTAGCTGGAGAGAGAGAGAAAGAGAAAGAGAGAGGAAAAAGATGGAAAAAGAGATGGAGCATGAATGAGGGAGGTAAAGTAGAAGACAAGAGAGAGAGAAAGAGAGGAACAAGCGTGCCCATATTGCTGCATGCAAAGATAAAACTTGAGACAGGGTGTTTACCTTTGCCCATGGCCAAACTCTTGCATTGTTATGAGCAACTGATTATTTCTGGTCTTTGAGAGGATTCCTACTCAACCATGCCCTCGCTCTCACCCCGACATTAAACTCAGCAGCCTCACGCTAATCCACCAAACCCTGACGTCTGCAACTTTTTCTCCCTCTTCTCATCTTCTTGTGCTGTGAGGTAGCGTGAGGTCAGAAAAGGTGAAAAGGTTCGGGGTTCACACGACAAGACAAGACAAGACAAGACAGGACAAGACAAGACCGGACTGAAGGACTGTGGAGTCACAGTGAGCCGAGCAGCGTCCGGTCAGTCTGGTTCTGCTCCCGTGGCTATTTCAGCTTCAAAGCGACCAGCATGATTCCACTGGATTCAGCCTGTTTTTTTTTTTTTTTTTTGCAAAAACCAGAAAGGTTTTTCAGTCGAAATGCACGATTTGAGAGAAGCCAAATATGAGGAAATGGTCGAGCTGCTGCTTCTGCTGCACTGCAAAAACTCAAAATCTTTCCAAGAATATTTGTCTTATTTCTTGTCAAAATGTCTCATTTCTAGTCAAAACTAATCTCTTTCCACTTTATATAAGACTCATCACCTAAAATCAACTTGTTTTTAAATCATTTTCACTTGTTTCAAACTAATTTTCACTTGAAATAAGTAGAAAAATCTACCAGTGAAAGCAAGTTTTTTGTGCTTGTACTAAGAAAGAAAAACTTGCTCCACTGTCAGATTTTTCTACTTATTTTAAGTGGAAAATTTGCTTGAAAAAATTTAAAAGTGTCTGAAAACAAGATACTTTTTAATGTGATGAGTCTTATTTTAAGTATAATTAGATTTGTTTTGACTAGAAATGACATTTTGACTAGAAATAAGACAAATATTCTTGGTAAGATTTTGAATTTTTGCAGTGTGCTGCTGCTGCTGCTGCTGCTGCTGCTGCTGCTGCTGCTGCTGCTGCATGGCATAAATATTTGATGGCAGAGATCCCGGGGCACAGCTGTTGTATTAGTGTTTGATTAACCGAGGAGCGGAGGAACGATAACATAACATTCCTCCTCTGGCCGGCGTGAGAAGAAGGACGTCTGACTTCTGACTTCTGACTGAAAAAGGTACAACAACAGGCCGCGAAATGTTTCCACTGTTTATTATTGGTCTCTTTTATCTGACAGAGAGGGCTGCTTTTAAAGACTCACGGCATGAAGAGCACAGAACTGTCTCTCTCCCCTTCACTCCCACATCCTCTGTGGTCACAAGGTCACTCCGAGTCTGCTGCGAAACACACACACACACACACACACACACACACAGACACACACACTGCTGCAGAGAGCTTCTCACACTGCCGCCGCCTCCATAGCAACCCCAGAGTTTACACCCCCTTCTCCCCTCCACCTCTCACAGTCACATCACACCGACCTGCGGTTTTTATCAAAACTACACATTTGAAAAGAAAATTGGAGCGATGATCAGGCCAAACAGGGATATTCCAGACCATTAGGCAGATCCCGTTTCACTGGATGTGTGTGGCTTGGAGAGAGAGAAGGAGGGAGAGAAGGAGAGAGGACGACCATCAAAGCCGGCACTTCTGGACTGTGTGCAGGGAAACACAGTCAAATGACAAGTGACACCGGAGCTGGAGCTGAAGCTGGCAGCGCAGCCGCAACATGCATCGTCATGAATTATTTACAACGTTTTCTAAAGTAAGTAATTACCTGAGTGTGGCAGGTGCTGATGGAGCTGCTAGGGTTTCTTCCTCTGGGCGTGGGAACGACAGGAAGACCACGTCTGGAGGAGGAGGAGGAGAAGCCCCTGCTGGACAAAGTAGAGCAGACTCAGGATAAAATGATTCAGACAGACAGTAATGCACAGAAAATCCATTCAGAGGCATAAAGAGTTTGGAAATAATTTATGTTCAAATATAGTTACAGGGCAAACAGAAAATTTAGGGGCACAAACAGAAAAGCAAAGCAAATATTCACCTTTCCTTTTCATTCATGATCCTCGTACACCTTGGCACATTCACCACGCTATGAGATAATAACACAACGTTACCACACAGAGTTGTTTTAGAGGGAAATACAGAGACTGATGATGAAAAACTGTCCCTGAAGGCAACGTGCATCAACGGTTTTGCATGAATTTCCCTCTAAAACAACTCTGTGTGGTAACGTTGTGTTATTATCTCATAGCATGGTGAATGTGCAGCTCACAACTTGTCCACCAGAGCGTTGTGGAGTTGTTGGATTGTGTATTTGATGAGTTTGATGGAGGGAAACCAAGAAATCCCATAATGAGCCTCCGTAGCGTAGCTCTGAGCAGCTCATGGCTCTGCTCCGCCGTTCTAAAAATAGCTTGCACCGGCAATTAAAGGTAACGAACCTACTGCTATGACTATAGGGGTCATGGGAATGGGCCAATTTGCCAAAATGGTGAACTATCCCTTTAAAACCCTCCAGCAAATCTACTGGCTATACATGAGCAAGTAGATGAAAAAATGATTTGCACTGTCTCATATTTTAAGGGCCTAATGCCTCCATTGAGGGGCAGTCCTGAATTTAAAAAAAATGTTTAAACATGCTTTTATTTTGGCGGTCCTGTGAGGCTACAGGCTGCTAAATGCTAACCTGCTCACAGTGACAGTGCTAATGCAACCTTTAATTCTGTTTTCTTACTTTATGAAACTGTTTCTTTTCCTTACATTGTCATTCTCTCTGTGTTGTTTTTAATTCCTCTTTACGACCTCCATTTCTCCTCATTATCTGTATTTTATTCCTCACGGTTTTACATGTTCTGCGAATGTTTTTATGTTGTTTTTATTTCCTTTTATTGCTTATTTTTGTTTTAATAAGCTGCTTTGTTTCTTACTGCCTTTACTTGGTTCATTTTCTTTTCTTTTATCTCTTTTAATCTCACTTATACTCCCTTTTTTTTCTAACTTAATTGCATCATTACATCATCTGACATCATACTGTGATTCCTCCTGGTCTCAGTGTGTGTGTGTTGTCTGGTTTTCGTAATGTCTGTGTTGCTTGGACTCTCACTGGTTTTATGTCACTGTTGTCGGTTCTTCTGCCATTGTTCTTGTGTGTGTCTGTTTTTCTTCTCGTGTTTTTCTGCTTTCACGCCAAAACACTTTCTAAACCCTTGTTTTTAAAGGTGCTAGCCTATATAAATAAAAAGGATTATGATTCATTTCATCCTGACGGAAGCGTAAATGTCAAATATGATGTAAATTGTTGTTGAGAAAGTTCCCACATGTTCCCATGATCCAACAGAGACCATGCATGTTTGTGCAAAACGTGGAAATCTTTGTGCTATTTGACGTTTCATCAAATAACGACAAACTTTGACCTGATGGTGGCGCCACAGGGACAGTGAGAGGCTCATCATTAAAGGAATAGTTCAACATTTTTGTCAAATTGGCCCATTGCCATAATCCCTATAGTCATAGCAGTAGGTTCGTTACCTTTAATTGCCGGTGCAAGCTGTTTTTAGAACGGCGGAGCAGAGCCGTGAGCTGCTCAGAGCTACACTACGGAGGCTCATTATGGGATTTCTTGGTTTCCCTCATCAAACTCATCAAATACACAATCCAACAACTCCACAACGCTCTGGTGGACAAGTTGTGAGCTGCACATTCACCACACTATGAGATAATAACACAACGTTACCACACAGAGTTGTTTTAGAGGGAAATACAGGGACTGCTTGATGAAAAACTGTCCCTGAAGGCAACGCGCATCAGTGGTTTTGCATGTATTTCCCTCTAAAACAACTCTGTGTGGTAACGTTGTGTTATTATCTCATAGTGTGGTGAATGTGCAGCTCACAACTTGTCCACCAGAGCATTGTGGAGTTGTTGGATTGTGTATTTGATGAGTTTGATGAGGGAAACCAAGAAATCCCATAATGAGCCTCCGTAGCGTAGCTCTGAGCAGCTCACGGCTCTGCTCCGCCGTTCTAAAAACAGCTTGCACCGACAATTAAAGGTAACAAACCTACTGCTATGACTATAGGGATTATGGCAATGGGGCCAATTTGCCAAAATGTTGAACTATCCCTTTAATATGGATCCATCCTCTGGGCACCATGACAGTTCCTCCATGTTGAGCTAATTCATTGGGAACAAACCAAGCGAGCGTCCCTCTGCTAACACGGCTAAAAATATGCAGCTAAGGACTCAAACACAACCACTCGGCTGCGAAGAAAAACATGAAACATGTCTGAGTGTTGCTGTCCACGCCCGTGTGGGCACGCACACACACACACACACACACACGCACACACACACACACACACACACACACACACACACACAGCTGCTGCTAAACACAGAAAACATGGACTTTTGCTCAGTCAGTGGGAGCGGTGGTGGTGGTGGTGGTGTTGGTGGTGTTGGGGGTTTGTTGGAAACGCGTGTGAACACACTCGCTGAAAGTCCAACAATCAGTCTGTCAGCACTCGCCCGCTTCTCCTACATCCTCTCACCCCTCTGCTGCTTCCTCTTCACTCCCCTTCTTCCTCTACTCTCTCCATCCTTCACATTCACACCAATCAGTGGGAATAAGGAAGATTTTCCAGTTCCAGTTTTCTTTTTTGTTTTTCCCCCCGCAGCATGTCAGACTGTGTTCGCCTGGATATTGAAGTTTATTAAAACTGCTTAATAACGTCTTGGACGGCGACTTTGTCTTTTATTCTTCTCCAAACCACCTCTCCCTTGTGAGACATTCATTCATACAATAGGAAATCCATTGGCACGGACCGCCATTATTGGACCATGCATGTTGCTGTGGAAGATTATGGGAGTCTGACGACGGGGACGGACCGACAGATTGGAGGAAAAAGGAAAAACACTGGGGCAGGACCGGCCATGACATCAGCAGGAGTCGTCTCTTATTCACCCGGCCGTGTCAGGATCTCCCAGACTTGACCTCTGCTTCCTCTCTGTGGTCGCATCAAAGCGGTCTGGCCCCCGAATACACGAACCACCATGTCATCGTCAAGGTGGCCGCGTGGGCGTGTGTGTAAGAAGCGCCCTGAGGTCATCGACGAGGGTGATTCGACAAGATGTTTCCTCGTTAAAGGAGATATAGTTCACCCAAAATTCAAATTTCACTCATTATATATCTACTCGCCCTCATGTGGACTAAGGGCTGGGAGAAGTTTCAGAGTCCTCCTCCGTGGCTTCTCTGAGTTACGCAGCAGTATTTGTCCATATAATGGTTGTCAATGGATACCAACTGTCTTCGTAACAAAAAGACACACCAAAAAACATCCAGATACCTCCATGCTGCTCGTATGTAATGTCCGTCTTGTATTGAAGCCCCGACATGAGAAATTGTTCCGCCGGTCAGTGCAAATCATGCGAGATTTGCACTGACACAGGAAGAGCAGTGAACCGAGACACTGGGAGCTTCCGCTACAAACAAGCTTAAAACATAGACTTATTTAATTTTTTTCGGAACAATTTCTCATGTCGGGGCTTCAATACAAGACGGACATTACAGACGAGCAGCATGGAGGTATTTGGATGTTTTTTGGTGTGTCTTTTTGTTACGAAGACAGTTGGTAGTATCCATTCACAACCATTATATGGACAAATACTGCTGCGCGGACCCCCCCGCCCCCCCCTGTAACTCAGAGAAGGAACGGAGGACTCTGAAAATCCTCACAGCTCTTAGTTGACATATCCCACATCCTTACTTTGTCTCTTTATGAGTTTAATTAATTAAATTTTTTTTTGTACCTTATCTCTATTGTCTTTATTTGTTATCGAATCACTTTGCACTTTATCTCTTTATTTTTTTTCTCATTTATGTTCATTTTGCTCATATAACATTAATTATGTATGCACTTTGTCTCTGTTTTTTTTCTCTCTGTTTATTTGTTAGCCATTGAAATTTGTCTTGCTGTAATTTGTTATAGGGGTGGAACCTATGTACAAGCCAACCGGCTTCGTTCCCTCCTTGCACCATTGAAACTTGTGTGCTAAATAAATAAACTCTAAACTCTAAACTCTAATGGATAGATAATGGGTGAAATTTTAAATTTTGGGTGAACTATCCCTTTAATGCGCTGTCTGTCAAAGCCATACTTACGCACATGCACACACACCTGAGTCAATATCTGTGGGTGTGAGCAGACAAAAAGATGAGCAGAGACACAACAGCAGATGAAGCAACAATCCAGCAGATGAATTAACCAGTGGAAGTTCTCTCTGCTCTTTCAGGGTGGGAACAATGGTGCGCAGTGTGCACCAAAGGGATGCTTGTTGTTTCTGTGAGTCAGACGGAGGTCTCACATCTCACTACTCATGTTCACAGATAATACCTAATACTATTTACCACGTTACCAGGTCCACGCCAAACTCACACACACAACCGCTGTTTTCAATCGCACAAGAGTCAAAACAAAGAGCCGTCGGCTTGGGAAACACCAGCTGCACCTCTTGACTGTGATGTTTTCTTCCCCCTCTCCGCCCAAGGTTCACTCTTCTCTTCCTGCTCTCCTCCAATCACTTTTCACATAAACACTCATAACTTCAACATGATTCAGCTGTTCCCTCTCGAATAAGCTGTTATCTCTTGCTCACACCCCCACCCCCCCCTCTTCTCTGTTTCATCACTGTCTCCATCCCCTCTTCTCTCCCACGCTGAAATTACCCCTCATTGTGCCAGCCAGGGCTTCGATGAGCCAAAACGTCTGAGTTTCTGTCGCTGCTTGGCTTTTACACACACACACACACACACACACTCAGAGTTACAGCATCACTATGTGTGTGTGTGTGTGTGTGTGTGCCCACTCCTGGAAACAAGCAGACAATAGCATGGAAATGTCACGGGGTTGTACTTGGTCTGCTCACGTTTTTTTTTTTTTTGGAAAGACACATGGCGACTCCGTGGGACGTCTCATTAGCCGTGGGCTCACTCATAAAATCAACAGGATCAAGGACCTGGTTACCATAACAACAGTGAAAACATCCCAGGAGGAGGAGGATATCTAATATGTTTTTAGATCAGTCATTTCCAAGGAGTTGGCTACTTCCTTTGGGCTGCACGTGGAACGACTGTACATGTCTTAAGAAATTACAGTCTGAGTTCAAGTGGCTACACATGGATCAGCCATAACACTTTATAACAAGTAAGTGTAGTTGTTAAAAGCTCTAATAAATGAATAAATATTCAAAATATAAGACATGGATGATAATTGTTGTAAACCATTGGAATACAGTAGTTGTAACTGGCTAAAAGTGATCAAACAGTTTAAATCAATGGCTAAATTAAGTTTATCCATCACATTTATGAGCAATCATTAGATTAGTTTGATAGGTTATGGAGTCATTAGATTACATGTTATTGTAATATAAAAGCAACAACGCATAAATTAGTCATCTACAACTTGTATAACTGTTAGTGTTAACAAAACATCCCAAAAGGTTACCGGTAGTTTAAATTAAGGTGAACAGTTAGCTGAACGTAATCAGTTTAACCTGACAGGTGCTACTGCTAAAACAATGAGCTATGGTAACGTTAGGTTTTGAGTAGCAAGATAAAAGTATTTGATTTTCTTTTCTTCTTTCAATTAACGGATAAACTTTTAGAACAGTTTGCTAAAGGTTATAAATCAATAACGTTGGCTAAAAGTTAGGCTAATGGATAAAGTTAGATAAAAGTAATAAAATCCTTTAAATAGTTATCTTATAATCACACATGCTTTGATAAAAGGGTTTGATAAAAGTAAAAGTAACACAAACTGCTAAAGCAACAACACTATGGTTAGCTAAAAGTAAAGAAATCATTTAGATATTTATCTTTGGGGGCTTTCACACCTACCTCGTTTCGTCCGGACTTTCCTTTTACGGCGTGTTCACACTGGGCGCGAGTAAAATATTCGCCTCGCTCTACTCGCTCGAGTTTGCCCGCTGGAATATTTGTTTTTACTTGCGGCATTTGCGCAAATATTGACTTTGTCTGTAATCTTGAACTCACGCGAACAGGCGAATTTCACGGTATTTGCTTCATTCGCGCCGCGCCATTCACGTCATTCACGCCGCCGGCACAAATTTGCGTCCATTCGCGTCTGTACATTGACTTTGTGTATGTAATCTTATCGCGCGAAAAATTTGCCTCGCGCCCGGTGTGAACACGCCGTTACAGTGCGTTCACACTGGGCGCGAGTAAAATATTCACCTCGCTCTACTCGCTCGAGTTTGCCCGCTGGAATATTTGTTTTTACTTGCGGCATTCGCGCGAATATTTTGCGTGAGTTCAGGCAAATTTCGCGTACGCTTCATTCGCGTCCATTCGTGTCTGTACATTGACTCCTATGTAATCTTATCGCGCAAAAAATTTGCCTCAACACGCCGTTAGTTCGGGCCAAAGTGACGGGTCCACTTGAATCACGTGCTGTTTTTGCGGTTGTCCCGCCCCCTGCCACCTCCCAGCCAATCAGTACCCAAGGAACTTGACTGACCAATGAGAGGGCAACAAATCCTCCCCTTGTGTCAACAACACAGTACACAACGTTTTATGCTGCTTTCAGTGTCATCTGTAAATTACTATACTCCCTGTGCATAATAAAGTTAGACATTTAAACAATACTTTACATAAAATACAACTATACAAAATGAAACACACAAAAAAAATCCTCAGGTTAAAGAACAAATAGCCCAGCTATGAATATAAATTATTAAAGAATGAAAGTGATATAATGGTTAAATAGTTGGTTTTTGATTAAGAGATTAAAGCCAATAGTTTGATATAGCCTACGGTTGATTACTATGTGACCATGTAATGGATAAGTGTTTTATTTCTCCAGGTTCGGCCTCTCCTTCAGCAGGCTTCACACTTGACCGAACGTTGACACCTCAGCTGTGTTAAATTATTGGAAACTCTCTCCAGTTTTTATGCGATTGGGGTTAAATAACGTGTAGTTAAATAAAATGAACACATGAGGGAACACGGCGGTGTCTCTGTGGTACTTGAAGTTGAACTCGCTGAAGGCAGTTTGGATACGTCAGGCCCCAAAAAGGTTGGGAAACACCACTGTCGTCATAACAGGATGAAGTAATACAAAGCTAATGAAACAGCATAAACAAAACATGAACTATTATAATACATTTTAAATCCACACGAGGTGCAGGTGGCGGGGTGGCGTCATGTGAAACGACTTCTTTCATAAATCGAGATGGGGAGGAGAAAAAACTTTGGTTTTCCAATTTGTGAAAATATTTTAATGATTGGATTTTCTACTTCATAAACGTTTGGAGTATTACAGTTGGCTCCTGAGGTTTTGGCCTGCAGGACCACAACCTCCGCCTAAAAACAAAAAAAAACAAAAAAAAGGAAAGAAAAAAGAAAATGATTATTAATTTTTTCTGAATGATCTTTTATGTGAGAGCCGGAGCCTCGGTGCTCTGCATGCTGCAGGACAGTAGGTCATCCAGCATGACCTCAGACCCACCTCCGTGAGTCGGCCCCTCGGCTCATTAACTCTTCACCCGATTACCAAGTTCAGGGTGATGAAAGGAAAGGGCAGATGCACCGGGAGGAAGGAGAGGAGGAACAAAAAAGACAGAAAGAAAACAAAGGAGAGGTTCTTCAGGGCCGGAGTAAACAAAAGCCTCGCAGGGATGATGTAGCTGGTTTTCCCCTTTCCAGCACAAAGACCGGTTCAGTATATCATGGATTCCATGGGCTTGACTCAAACACCCCCTCCTCCTCTCCCTTTTCTCCCTCCTCCTCCTCTCCCCTTCATCCAGTGGACTCTCCCAACAACCCACCGTTTGTTGCTGTTGGGAGGGAAGTGATGTCAGTGGATCACACATCGACACACACAATGGGGGGGGGGGAGTAGTTACCAAACCTTATAGAAAGTATAAACCATTAGAGTAACTGGCTGAAAGTGATGAAACAGTTGAAATCAATGGTTTATCCATTACATTTAGGTGCAATCATTAGATTAGCTTTAATGGAGTCATACATGTTATTGTAATATAAAAGCAACAACGCTTAAAAGGACAATGAGGAGTTTGTATTTGGTTATAAAAAAGTCTCACATTAATGTGGATGAATCTACGTTACCACTTGTTAATGGCTCCATTTTTGATAAATATATCGTTTTGTCTCTATCGTTATTTTGTTATTTTAATTAATGGTGGAAATGCTGGGCGAGCCGACCAGCGTTTCTTTACTTTCGGTTTCGTGGCGAGTCATGAGAATAACGCCGCCGAATCGCCGTTTATGGTGGGAACTACGACGGTATGTGATCGTCTTCCAACCTCTGACTTTAATTCTTGATGAATGAAAACATGAGTCTGTCTTGCGCCGCTCCAAGAATTTCACCGTGCGCGCGGAGGCTCATGGTAAATGTAGTATGAAAACACTTTGCTTTCCAAAACTCCTCGTTGTCCCTTTAGTCATCTACAATATAACTGTCTGTTACTGTTAACAAAACATCCCAAAAGGTTAGTTTAAATTAAGGTGAACAGTTCACTGAACGTAATCAAACCTGCTATACTCCAAAGTCCTCCATTTGGGAGACTTGAAGACATGCAGAGCAATCACAGAGCCACTAATTATGAAAGAATATAGTCATATTATGTCAAATTAAACAGCAGAAGCTGGGCTACAACGTGTAAAAACCATGTTTATATGACCCAAACACAGCCCAAACACTACTCAAACAAACAACTAATCAACATCAATATCAAACTTCATGAAGCACCTCTGTGTGGACCCAGTCGCCACATTTCTGGCTCGTATACTGCTGTACATTATGCAAAACACATCAGCTACCACTCATCTGAAAGAGACAAAGATTGGGGCGTTACCATAGGGCGTTACGTAGCAACCGCGGCTACCACAGCAGCTAGCAGCAGCACGGCAGAGGGAGAAGCCAACAACCAGCAAAGTCGAGCAAACACAGACTCTGCGTGGCCAAAACATGGTCGTACATTTCCTCTTACCTTTGCTGTTTTGCCGTGAAAAGTTTGTTTTATGGGTAAATCCACAATATTTCCAGTTTGAACTTTGACCGGTGTTATAAATCGGTCCGGACGGGCTTTGGAGAGCTGCAGAGATAGAGCCAGGCGTAACTGCACCCAAATAAGCTGCTCTCAGTGCAGCTTTACGCAGAGGGACACAGGGCCTAGAAAGTAGTTGTTATTTACTCCCGGTTGATTCTTTTTATGCAAATTGTGTGAAAATAAAGATTAAACAATGGTTTATAGTGGCAGGTGGATCCAAGCTGGGCCAAAAATTGACATTTTGGAAAGTTTGCCTGAATATTTCTTCTGTTTGGCCATTTTCTTCCGCCTTTTTACGGTCTTCTTCTAGTCCTTCATACTTTGTGCTATTTCAACAATTCATATATCAAAACGTGCAGCTTTTTTTGAACTTTATCGGCATTACTTTTCTCTTTTTAACTATTTATACTTTTTAAAATATTTAACTTTTTCACAAAAAATCTCACATTCATCAAAGTCTCAACCTCTCTTCTTCACAACTCCACTGTAGTGTAGGGGTTAGGGTGGATGCTTGCCAACTCTAAGGTCACTGGTTCGAATCCAAGGGAAGAACTCTTGTTATGTTATGTTGAATTCTGCTCTCCTCCCCACCTTCAATTGGTTACAGGTGTTTGTTATCTCCTTGATTACTCATACCAGTTTGCAGCACATCATCACATTACAATGAATGACAACAGTTTTGAAAGCAGTGTGCTCTCTGTAGCCGAGTGGCAGAGTAAAGGTTTAGTGATCATATGGTCATGGGTTCGATTCCTGCCTCAGTCTTTTCACTTCATTGCTTGACTTTTGATTCCAATTATTCAGCTGTCATTGGACAGTCTTTGATTCCTCATAGTATAAAGCTCATTGTAACTCAGGTTCTCTGTGGCCATATGGTTAGTGCTCAGCCTGAAATTCACAGACATTTTCATTCTAAGTCATTCAAGCTTGACTCTCAAGCTTTCTTGATGTTGACAGTGTACAGATCATTAACAGACAACAGTCTCTGCAACTGTGTGTGCACTGTGGCCTAGAGGCAGAGTGGAAGTCTAATGACCATGAGGATGTGGGTTCGATTCTGACCTTGGTCAAACATTTGTATGGTGATCACAGTTTGCACTATTTGCTAATTCTGCAACAGCGTTCAGTTGCTATCAGCAGTCACACCATTTCCATTCTTGGAAATGCTTTTTCTAGTTTGTAATAAAATCTCAATAATTTTGTCCTGCTTCAATTAATCAGAATCAACCACTGCAGAGACAATGTTCATATGTTGTACTATGATTTTATAGAGAGTTTGAGCTTTATTAGCATCATTCTGAAGGACACTCATCAAAGATATGATTTATTTTTAGGCGAACATTGAATTTATTTAATTTTTTCTGTGTGCCATCTAAATTTACTCTTCACCAGTAACACATATACTGAAATCAGCAATTTCTAATTTTTTCCCTTTACTATGACACCAAAAATATTCAAACAAACCTTGTGGTTGCAGAGATATACTCATTTTATTATGGATATGCAATTTTAAATTAACGGATAAACTTTTAGAACAATTTGCTACTGTAAAGGATGCAAATAAATAATGTTAGCTAAAAGTTAGGCTAATGCCACTGCAAAACCTCAAAATCTTTCCAAGAATATTTGTCTTATTTCTAGTCAAAATGTCATTTCTAGTCAAAATAAATCAAATTATACTTAAAATAAGACTCATCACATAAAAAAGTAGCTTGTTTTTAGACACTTTTTACTTCTTTCAAGCATATTTTCACTTGAAATATGTAGAAAAATCTGATAGTGGAGCAAGTTTTTCTTTCTTACAGTATTACATGCACAAAAAACTTTTTTCTACTTACTTCAAGTGAAAATTTGTTTGAAACAAGTGAAAATGATCTAAAAACAAGTTAATTTTTCTTTTTTCTTCTTGGGAAGATTTGGAGTTTTTGCAGTGTGGATAAACATGGTTAGCTAAAAGTAATGAAATCCTTTAAATAGGTAGCTTATAATCACACATGCTTTGGTAAAAAAGGGTTTGATGAACATAAAAATAAAAATAAAACTAACATAAACTAGAAAAGCAACAGTTAAAGCAACAGGCTCAGTGGACTCTCCCAGCAACAACCCACCGTCTGTTGCTGTTGGGAGGGAAGTGATGTCAGTGGATCACAGATCGACACACACAATGGGGGATCCACTGAGCCAGGGCCCAGCCTATCTGATGTCAGAGACAGTGTGTGTGTGTGTGTGTGTGTGTGTGTGTGTGTGTGTTTCTGTGTGTGTGTGTGTGTGTGTGTGTGTGTGTGTGTGTGTGTGTGTGTGTGTGTGTGTGTGTGTGTGTGTGTGTGGTATGCTATCGGGCTCCTGTCTGTCTCACTGTACTGCTGACTGCTGGTTTTCTGCACAATAACTGCCATGCATTGCCTGTTGTACAGTCACAAGAACATGTGTGTGTGTGTGTGTGACTGTGTGTAACTGTGTGTGTGTCTGTGTGTAACTGTGTGTGTGTGTGTGTGTGTTACAGTGAGCCCTGCCAGAGCAGATTAAGTTAAGCAAAGCATCTGATTTCCCTGTAAACCGGTGTTGTGTCTGTGTGACGTTCCTGCGGCTGCACTTCTGTGAAGCCGTTGCTCTTTCTTCGATCCTGTGGTCATGTTTTTCTTTTTTTTTCTGTTTTTCTGCGAGTAGGGCTATCATCCTGGACCTCAGTCCTCCAGTTCTTCATCCTGGCTACTCACTCTCCCGCTGTGGCCGACTAAAGTATCAACTGACGTACTCTAAATAACGGTTTGTCTGTGTCACTTAACCACTTGACCAGGGCAACGCTTTCTCACAATATGCAGGACACGCAGCGATAACACTAACATATCTACTGCTGCTGCTGCTGCTGCTGCTGCTAAACAAGAAGAGGAAGAGGAATAAAAGGCTTTTACATGTGATAATAATTATCACTGAGAGCCAACAGGATCATATTTATGACCGGATTAAAGGGATAGTTCACCCAATTCAAATTTCACTCATCTACTCACCCTCATGTCAACTAAGAGCTGTGAGAATTTTCAGAGTCCAGTTTTAGAGTTCAGTTTCTTCTCCCCCCCCCCCCCCTCCGGGGGGGGGGGAGGTCCGTGCAGCAGTATCTGTCCATATAATGGTTGTGAATGGATACCACTTTTCTTGGTTCAAAAAGACACACCAAAAAACATCCAGATACCTCCATGCTGCTCGTCTGTAATGTCCCTCTTGTATTGAAGCCCCAACATGAGAAATTGTTCCGAAAAAAATTAAATAAGTCTATATTTTTAGCTTGTTTCGTAGCGGAAACTCCCAGTGTCTCGGTTCACTGCTCTTCCTGTGTCAGTGCAAATCTCGCATGATTTGCATGGACCGGCGGAACAATTTCTCATTTCGGGGCTTCAATACAAGACGGACATTACATACAAGCAGCATGGAGGTATTTGGATGTTTTTTGTTTTCTGCAGGAGGCTGGAAAGGCAGATGAGGAAAGAAGGAGCACTGCCATAATATAAACACTATTTGTTAAAGCCTGTGCAATAAAACATTTGAAACCATTTCATTCCATTCAATTCATTTTAGGCTATTTTAAGACTGTTTTGTCATTATAACCCCATCATTTATTTAGTCCAAAAGATTTTTTAAAAAGTTTAAAAGTAATCCAAGCTTCACAAACAATTAGATTCTTGGTGTTTTATTTCGACTTTGCCCTGTTGAAAATCCATCAGAAGGGGTCTGAACGGTCCAGACTGTGGAGTTGCAGTTTTACAGTCAACCAGTAGGGGTCTCTACAAGGGGTCTGAACGTGCGGGTCTGAATCTGCGGTCTCCGGGTCTGCAGAGACATACTATTGCATGTCGAGGCTTCAATACAAGAGGGACATTACAGACGAGCACTATGGAGGTATTTGGATGTTCTTTGGTGTGTACTTTTTGGACGAAGAAAAGTGGTATCCTCGATTCACAACCATTAGTCTTAGTCGACATGAGGGTGAGTGAAATTTGAATTTTGGGTGAACTATCCCTTCAAGAAATCAGTGTTGAATGGAGAAGGCTTTGGTAATATAATGGCCCTGCGTTACGTAGCTGACAGATTAGTCATTATAAATTGGGTTTTGTGTATTTTTCTTATTATTGTATCATCATTTGGCTCCTTAGACGATATCTGAACAGGTCAGAGTTCACACTGCATCACTACAATTAGCATATTTCTACTGTCTTCTCTTCTTGCATGATACAACTGACAGATCTGGGAAAAGAAACTTCCTGGAACAACTTCAGTATGAATGACGAAGCTGTTTCCTCTTTGCAGCTCAATAACAATCAATAAACCTATTACCTTTTACATCATATTTTTTTTACACATTTGGCTTCACTTTGGGGTAAAAAACAAGTGACTTCAGTCTGTAGGTGCAGCAGGGAGGGAGAGACTGGATCAGGAAGTGCAGCATTTATAATATGACACTGTACATTCTCATCACTGCTTTATTTTCTAAAAAGCTGTTTTACTTTGTTCAGTAAACATGTCAAACAGTGAAATGTTTCTGGTTTGCACCACATCAGACGCTAACGGGACTTTCCCAATTTATTTTTACTTTATTTTTTTTTGTTTTTTGCCGCTTTTTGCTCGGTGTGGAAAACGCAGAATCACGATAACGCATTAAAATACCATTAATTAATAAGCCCAATGCAATACGGATAGGATAAAGAGATGTACAGTAGTTTTATTTCTAGGTGATATTGCACATATACTGTATGTTCCTGTGTGTGTGTGTGTGTGTGTGTGTGTGTGTGTGTGTGTGCGCTACAGCTGTGAGGCCTCAGGAATCTCCCTGACTCAGTGTGGGATAGAGATTTGTCATGTTGCTCAGGAACAGGAAGCAGGAAATCCCAATCTTGCCTTTTTTTTTTTCTTTCTGCGTTGCGATGAGAAGAAGTGATCACCGCTGACACGTCTTTTCTTGCATTCAACAAAAAAAGAAAGAAAAAAAGGATTTATTACAAGAAAGAACAGTGTCAAAAAAAAGCAGAATCCTGGAGAATCTCTGGTGCCAATATGAGATCTCTCCTCTTTTGGCCCAAAGCCTTAAAGGGATAGTTCAGCATTTTGGCAAATTGCCCCATTGCCACAATCCCTATAGTCATAGCAGTAGGTTCGTTACCTTTAATTGTCGGTGCAAGCTGTTTCTAGAACGGCGGAGCAGAGCGGCGAGCTGCTCAGAGCTACGCTACGGAGGCTCATGGGATTTCTTGGTTTCCCTCATCATCAAACTCATCAAATACACAATCCAACAACTCCACAACGCTCTGGTGGACAAGTTGTGAGCTGCACATTCACCACGCTATGAGATAATAACACAACGTTACCAGACAGAGTTGTTTTAGAGGGAAATACAGAGACTGTTGATGAAAAACTGTCCCTGAAGGCAACGTGCATCAGCGGTTTTGCATGAATTTCCCTCTAAAACAACTCTGTCTGGTAACGTTGTGTTATTATCTCTCTGAGCAGCTCACGGCTCTGCTCCGCCTTTCTAAAAACCACTTGCACCGACAATTAAAGGTAACGAACCTACTGCTATGACTATAGGGATTATGGCAATGGGCCAATTTGCCAAAATGTTGAACTATCCCTTTCACCTCTGACCTAAACGTTTAGCATTTTAGGCCAAACAAAGCATTAATTCACATTATGACAGGTTATTTTCCTTAAAGCAGATATCAGTGGAATGTTTTTGTTAATATAAGTCCTAAATAGTCCTATTTTCCGTCAGCAATCACTTACATGAAGTATTTCAGCCTAAACACGAGTCTCTCCGTCACTCTGCTCTGCTGTAACCCGAGGAGAAAATTTTCCTTGTGGGATACAAGTGTTATCCAATGAGGGGAGAGAACGGCATGAAGGGCTGTGTGTGCAGCCAAGGGATGCGCGTGAATGTGGTGACGTAGCACGAGGACCAATTGATGCCTGACAAGGGCGGGGGCTGCTAACTCATGGTGCGTTCAAGGAAACTCGTACTTTGTGTTTTTCCTTCCTGTGAAGTCATACCAGTTCGATCTGGTACGAGTTCACGGGTCGGAAGTTACGAGTGGCCGTTATAGGGAACTTTCACAGACAACAGGACGGTAAAAACACGAGCTACGGGTTACCTGGAACGCTACCAAGTCGTAGTTGTGACTTGAAGCTGTAACTTACGGTTTCAAAAGCCTGCCTTGAACACAGCATTAGCCGAAACGGCCGTGCCGCTGTTATCTGCTTTAAGCAAGATAAGAACATACCTGCACTGCAAAAACTCAAAATCTTTCCAAGAATATTTGTCTTATTTCTTGTCAAAATGTCTCATTTCTAGTCCAAACTAATCTCTTTCCATTTTAAATAAGACTCATCACCTAAAAAGTAACTTGTTTTTAGATCATTTTCACTTGTTTCAAACAAATTTTCACTTGAAATAAGTAGAAAAATCTGCCAGTGAAAGCAAGTTTTTTGTGCTTGTAAGAAGAAAGAAAAACTTGCTCCACTATCAGATTTTTCTACTTATTTCAAGTGAAAATAGACTTGAAATAAGCCAAAAGTGTCTAAAAACAAGCTGCTTTTTAATGTGATGAGTCTTATTTTAAGTAGAATGCGATGTATTTTGACTAGAAATGACATTCTGACTAAAAATAAGACAAATATTCTTGGTAAGATATTTGATTTTTTGCAGTGTGAAGATAAAAGTAAAGAATTTCAGGTGGATAATATTAATAATAATACACTACAGCGTAAAACCAAAGAGAGAACAGGAAGAGGAGATTAACAGTTTAGTAGCAGATAAAGATCTACACCTACACACATGAGGTGAGGACACACACCTCAGGTTTCCTGCTGCTCACCAGATCAGAGTTGTGTAGTGTTGTGTTGTGCTTGTCAGACACATTCCTCTCCTCCTGTATCACTGCAGCACTGCAATTAGACATCCACACCTCCCTCTCTTTCTCTTTCTTCTCCTCCTCCTCCTCCTCCTCTCCACAGACTGCTCCATTCAGAGCTGACAGGTCCCAACCATCAGAGCGAAACATTACCTAATTATATATATATGTGTGTGTGTGTGTGTGTGTGTGGCTTAATCACACGGCAACAATGGCTGTTTTGTGCAGCTGCTGTATCCAGGCAGCATCAGGGCCTGTGCAGCACACACACACAGACACAGACACACACACAGACACACACATCACCTTGTGTTTCCTTTGGCATCTGCATCACAGGTGAGAGTGGAGGTGGACAGACAGACAGACAGACAGACAGACAGACAGACAGACAGACAGACAGACAGACAGACAGACAGACAGGGCTGGACCGGCCTGTGTGTGTGTGTGTGTGTGTGTGTGTTAGCAGGGCCGTTGTATAGGGGAGAAAGGTGATGATAACTCTAGGGGCCCAGCGCCCAGTGGGGCCCATAAAAAACCCCAGTAGTCTAATCTTTGTATGACTGATTTATTCTGCGTAAGACCCTGACTAATACTCATAGTACACTGTAAAAACTCAACATCTTTCCAAGAATATTTGTCTTATTTCTTGTCCAAATGTCTCATTTCTAGTCAAAACTAATCTCTTTTCCACTTGAAATAAGACTCATCACCTAAAAATTAACTTGTTTTTAGATCATTTTCACTTAAATTCACAATAAATAGAAAAATCTGCCAGTGAAAGTAAGTTTTTTGTGCTTGTAATAAGGAAGAAAAACTTTTTTCCTACTTATTCCAAGTGAAAATCAGCTTGAAAGAAGTAAAAAGTGTCTAAAAACAAGCTACTTTTAATATGATGTGTCTTATTTTAAGTAGAATGAGATTTGATTTGACTAGAAATGACATTTTGACTAGAAATAAGACAAATATTCTTGCTAAGATACTTGAGTTTTTGCAGTGTAATGCTGCATTAGCATCAAAACAAAGAAGGCTAAATAAAAAACGATAATACATACGTAGTCTAAGGAGAAAAAAAAGGAAAAGTTAGGGGGAGGGGCCCACTTTAGTATTCTTTAAGGGGGCCCAGAATTCCTAGCAACGGCCCTGTGTGTTAGTGTGTGTGTGTGTGTGTTGGTTACCAGCAGCAGCTATGTTATCACTGTTACCATCAGTCGACGTTCTTCCTCCCTGATCTGAGCTTTTACGAGCATCAAAGTATTTAAGAGACAAATCCTGCGGGGCCTCGGCTGACAGTAAGAGAAGCTGTGATGTGGTTGAACCCACCGAGCCGTTAGTTAGTCAGCGCAGTGTAAACACAACCTTGAGACAGGTTCAAGTCCGGCTTTTCAAAGTAAAAGCACCTGCAAAATGACACTTAAATTATTATCTCATGTTTTACATTTTATTATAGGCTACAGAAGGATTTATCCTCTTGACTTATGAAGACATACGTTTATTACACTGCAAAAACTCAAAATCTTACCAAGAATATTTGTCTTGTTTCTAGTCAAAATGTCATTTCTAGTCAAAACAAATCTCATTATACGTAAAATCAAATAAAAAGTAGCTTGTTTTTAGACACTTTTTACTTTTTTCAAGTCTATTTTCAGTTTAAATAAGTAGAAAAATCTGATAGTGGAGCAAGTTTTTCTTTCTTATTACAAGCACAAAAAACTTGCTTTCACTGGCAGATTTTTCTACTTATTTCAAGTGAAAATTAGTTTGAAACAAGTGAAAATGATCTAAAAACAAGTTAATTTTTAGGTGATGAGTCTTATTTAAAGTGGAAAGAGATTAGTTTTGACTAGAAATGAGACATTTTGACAAGAAATGACAAGAAAGACAAATATTCTTGGAAAGATTTTGAGTTTTTGCAGTGTGCATATCGGAAATACTCATAGTAAATTGTGTATAATGTAGATGTGTCTAAAAGGTTGTGAGCAGATGTATAATTGATACTTCCAGGTTTATTAAAGCAACATACACATTAAATCTTAAGTTTGTATTCTGTGTTTTCTCATTGACTTTAAATGTGTTAAACTGGCTTCAGATTATTAGATCCTTTATTTCATGAACTGACAGACTTGTGGACACGTTTAGGGTTATATTTAAACATATAATCAACATAGGATGTATAAATTATTATTATTTTGGATATGTTAACATGTTAATGTATGAAAGTGTCACACTTTCTTTACATGCACTCATGGAAAATCTATATACATGTAACTATGTATGAGTATTATTGTGATGCCTTTAACAATGTTTAGTTTATTGTAAGATGCACCAGATCTATCATATATGATGTGATAAATCATTTTTAAATGTTTTGCCATGGAGCCTTTTAATTAAATTTTAAGATTAAACTGAATATCTGCCTCTGAAATGCAGCAGAGTTGAAATATAATAAAACAAATGTTTTCCAAAATGATTAAAGCAGCAAATCACATTATTCTATAACAGATTTGATTATTTCATCAAATCATTTTATCACATGTTCAATCAAGTTTTTTTTTTTCCACCGAGCTAAAGGAAAATTAAATAAGATTTCCGTGTTGTGATGGTCACAATAACATCCAAAAAAACGAGACGTAAAGAGAGAAACAACAACATAAGAGCACATGAAAAAGCTTTATTATCACACCGAGCTTTAACATTAACAAATGTTTAGAGTTTATCTGACTTCAAGCGTAGAACGTGTAAACTATCGAGCAATGCCACGAGGAGGAGGAGGAGGAACTCACTGTTATATAACTTACATAATTTATTAAATATCTTTATTTGGCAGGATTGTACAAGGAAGCAGGAGGAAATACAGAAGTGAGTGAGTGAGTGGAGGGGATGGACATCTCTTTCTTTTTTTTTCTCTTTATCTCCCTGTCTCTCAGAGAGCGAGAAGAGAGTAACACTGGGAACGACAGGAGCGGAAAAAAAAAAACAAAAAAAAAACAACAAAAACAGATTTACAGCTTCATCTGCTTCTAGAGTCGTTGTTGCAGGGAAACATTCAGCTTCTACAAACACAACGACAAAGCGCTGGAGATCGTCAGGGAAGATGCACAGGAATGTAAAGTAGAAGAAAGAAAGAAAACAGTAGAGTGTGTGTGTGTCTGTGTGTGTGTGTTTGTGGTGGAAAAAACCTGGGAAAGTCCTACTGGTCGACTAGACATTCACACTGGGACGGTTTATACACTGTGATGCTCTCTAATACATTCTTTATTGTAAACCAGTAGTTAATACTTCACTACGTCTCCTCTTACTCTTTATCTCTCAGATAAATCACGTCGGAGATTCCTCTTTTCTTTTTTTTCTTTTTTTAAATAGTGGATTTTCTATTTTTTCTTTTATTAATCTGCGATTATCATTTATTCATATATATTTTTGTGTTTTTGTGTGCGTGTAAACAAATCATACAGGACGAACACCTTTAAGATTAATAATAATAATAATAATTATATCACCATTTTGGCAGCCGAGAGGTTTTTTTTTTCCATTTTTTTGTTTAAAAGCAGAGTCACAGACACAAGGCTTCACCTGCAGAGGCCTGAAGCAGAACCGACCAATCACTGCAGCTTGTTTAGGTTAGTGTCGGCCCATACACGAAGAAGGAGGAGGAGGAGGAGGAGGAGAAAGAGGAGGAGGAAGAGGAAGGAGGAGGAAGAGGAAGGAGGAGGTGTAAGTGGAGGTGTATGTGATATATTACACAGAATTCCCACTCATTTTCATTTCTCTAATTTTCCAGGACTTCTCCGTCGCCACGGCCCATTCATGCTTTGGAGAAGTTGTAGTTCGACAGTTGTACTTTATTTTGTACATTCAACCAGTTTGTTTCTACGTATATTTATTCTTTTCTCGCACCCCAAGAAGTCTGATTTAAAGATGTGCAGTCTGTGGCTCTTTAACTTATCTATTAAATAATATCTTAACGTGCGTAGAAATTAAGACAAATTTATCATAGAACAACACAAAAATATGTTGTTTTTGTTTTTAAACTCCACCTAAAGCTTCCAAAGCCTCAAAACGCCAGAAGTCAATTCATTTTCAATGACAGGCCGGCGACACTGAGCGACCAAAGCGTTAACTGGCGTCACCAGACAAGAAGTTGAGCCTTGGTTACCTTTATGGTAATTAGCTACACTGCAAAAACTCAAAATCTTTCCAAGAATATTTGTCTTATTTCTTGTCAAAATGTCTCATTTCTAGTCAAAACTAATCTCTTTCCACTTAAAACAAGACTCATCACTTAAAAATTAACTTGTTTTTAGATCATTTTCACTTGTTTCAAACTAATTTTCACTTGAAATAAGTAGAAAAATCTGCCAGTGAAAGGAAGTTTTTTGTGCTTGTAATAAGAAAGAAAAACTTGTTCCACTATCAGATTTTTCTACTTATTTCAAGTGAAAATCTGCTTGAAAGAAGTAAAAAAGTATATAAAAACAAGCTACTTTTTAATGTGATGAGTCTTATTTTAGGTATAATGAGATTTGTTTTGACTAGAAATGACATTTTGACTAGAAATAAGACAAATATTCTTGGTAAGATTTTGAGTTTTTGCAGTGTATGACGTGGTTCGGCGGCAACCAGTCAGAATAGAGACGTCCTTCGGCTCCCCAAAGACCAGCGCCATCGAACTTTGACGTCTGTCACGTGACGAGCGACCGAAGCGGCTGAAAATATTTTGCCGGTTTGGAAGCCGTCTTGTCTGAAGCGCCAAGTCCTCGAGCATTTTTGACGCTTTGGAAGCTTTTGGTGTGAACGCACAGTCAGTGGAGGTGGATGTGATATATTACAGTGTCTTATTTCTAGTCAAAACAAATCTCATTATACGTAAAATCACATAAAAAGCAGCTTGTTTTTAGACACTTTTTACTTATTTCAAGTCTATTTTCAGTTGAAATAAGTAGATAAATCTGATAGTGGAGCAAGTTTTTCTTTCTTATTACAAGCACAAAAACTTGCTTTCACTGGCAGATTTTTCTACTTATTTCAAGTGAAAATTAGTTTGAAACAAGTGAAAATGATCTAAAAACAAGTTGATTTTTAGGTGATGAGTTTTATTTTAAGTGGAAAGAGATTAGTTTAGACTAGAAATGAGACATTTTGACAAGAAATGACAAGAAAGACATATTGGAAATATGTCTTAGGGTAATTTAGGTCCTGATATATAAAGGTTTGGACCTCACAGCATCGTCTCATCCTCAGGTCCCTCATCAAACAAACAAACACAACAACACAATAAATACAAACACAATCATTTTGGGTGGGTGGGGGTAGGAGGGGGGGCACAAAACAAAAGATATAAATCAAATATAAAAGTGCGGTGTCTCAGCAGAAAAGCTGTAGCTGTTAGTGCATGAGGACGAAGACGTGGGAACTGGTGACTAACTGGTGAGTGTGTGTGTTGGTTGGTTTTTGGGGGCTGGGGAGGGGGGGGGGGGGGCTTCTTGTGGTGTGTGTGTGTATATACAGTACGTGTGTGTGTGTGTGTGTGTGTCAGTGTGTGTGACTGATGTGTGAGTCCAGAGCTGAGCTGCTTTTAATTTGTGGTTTTTTGGGACGAGCAGCTGGACTCGGACTAGAAAAACTCCGTCGTCGTTCGTGTCTGCGTCACTGGATCTTCCCCCCCGAACCGGACACACACACACACACACACACACAGGAGGAGGTGTGTGTGTGTGTGTGTGTGTGTGTGTTGGGGGGGTCACCTCATCATCAGCTACATTTGGCAACAAATTCTCTTTCTCTCTCTTTCTAACTCAGAGCAGCGATTCATGATCCGTTACATTCCCTCTTCCTTCATAAAAAAATAAACTCTGTTTCTTTCTCTTTTTTTTTTTTTTTAAATACTCGACGTTGTGTTTTACTAAGTTTAACAACCATGGCGATTGTTGCTGGGGCGACCGACTAGTGCAGCTGCAGTTGTTGTAGGTGAAGAAGGTGAAAACAGGAAAACACATAGTGCAAATGACTCAACTGCAAAACCTACAGCTGCTGGAGGAAGAGGAGGAGGAGGAGGAACACTGCAAAAACTCAAAATCTTATCAAGAATATTTGTCTTATTTCTAGTCAAAATGTAATTTCTAGTCAAAACAAATCTCATTATACGTAAAATAAGACTCATCACATTAAAAAGTAGCTTGTTTTTAGACACTTTTTACTTCTTTCAAGCAGATTTTCACTTGAAATAAGTAGAAAAATCTGATAGTGGAGCAAGTTTTTCTTTCTTATTACAAGCACAAAAAACTTGCTTTCACTGGCAGATTTTTCTACTTATTTCAAGTGAAAATTTGTTTGAAACAAGTGAAAATGATCTAAAAACAAGTTCATTTTTAGGTGATGAGTCTTATTTTAAGTGATAAGAGGTAAGTTTTGACTAAAAATGAGACAAATATTCTTGGAAAGATTTTGAGTTTTTGCAGTGAAGGAGGAGGAGTAGGAGGAGGAAGAGGTCTTTACAGGTCCATAACAACCAATCAATGAACATACTGATGTGGGACGATGGTCGATTAATACGATTGGTTAACGAGCAGCTGCATCAGAAAACAGCTGATTTTACTTATAATCAGGATTGTTTCCTAAGAACAAAGAATGAATTCATAGAAAATAAAACAAATCATTAGAAGTCTTATTCCCACAGCAGCAGATTAATTAAACATCAACATGTTCAGGTCCAGCTGGTCTCCTCTGGACCACAGGATCAAGTCCAGACCTGATTGGACCCGTGAAGACCGGCGGCGTGAGGAAACACTGAGTGGGTTAATACAGAGATGGAAAAGACGACGATGCACACTGCAAAAACTCAAACTCTTAGCAAGAATATTTGTCTTATTTCTAGTCAAAATGTAGCCTAGAAATCTATCTGCACCCTAGCAGCAGCAGATGTATTTGCTCCCTAGGTGGGTCTATAGAAACGAGCCATAGGAACTTTTTGAGTCTCGAACACCGTTTGTGTTCACCAATCACAGCGCTCTATCTGTTTAGAGAGTCGTTGGGCGGGCTTAACGCCATGACGACATACTTGCGACGGTGCAAAAACATGACAAGACGATAGATGGCTTTGGCAAAGGAATCGTTTGAATCAGCGTTCATGGCATCAACTTTGATTCAATTCAACTTGTCATTTTCTTTGAAAGTCGAGCAAGAAACTGCACTGAAGTCGTTCATTTGGAAGAAGGATGTATTTGGTGTTTTGCCGACGGGATATGGGAAAAGTTTAATCTACCGATGACGTCATCCTGCTCTTTGCTCTGATTGGTCGTAGCGCTACCCTATTGGTGCAGAGGCAGTTTGAAAGACAGCCTTCATCCCGCCCCCTGGACTGAGCCGAGGTCTACCGCTCGTTGCCAGACTAGACATGTTCATGATGTAGTCTGGATGGTCAGGCTAAGTCAAAATGTCATTTCTAGTCAAAACTAATCTCATTCTACCTAAAATATGTATATTTATACATATACATACATAGTTACACATAAAAAGTAGATTGTTTTTAGACACTTTTGACTTATTTCAAGTCTATTTTCACTTGAAATAAGTAGAAAAATCTGACAGAGGAGCAAGTTTTATTACAAGCACAAAAAACTTTGCTTTCACTGGCAGATTTTTCTACTTATTTCAAGTGAAAATTAGTTTGAAACAAGTGAAAATGATCTAAAAACAAGTTGATTTTTAGGTGATGAGTCTTATTTAAAGTGGAAAGAGATTAGTTTTGACTAGAAATGAGACATTTTGACATGAAATAAGACAAATATTCTTGGAAAGATTTTGAGTTTTTGCAGTGTGATGATGATGACGATGATGGGTGTCAGTGTGTTGGATTGTTTCTGATAATACAAGGGTGTGTGTGTGTGTGTGTGTGTTTGGTCGCAGCAGCAGCAGCAGCAGCACGGAGGTGAGTTGAGCAGCGAGCTGTGGGCGTGATGACATCATCATGGCCCAGCAGCATGATGGGGATTCCCTAACACAAAACACATTCTCCTCCTCTCAGCTCACTGGGCTGGGTCTCTCTCTCTCTCTCTGTTTCTCTCTGTCTGTCTGTCTCTCCGTCTCGAGGTGTGAGGGCTTCAAATCAAAGTGTAGGTGGGCGGTGGCGGCGGGGGAGGAAGGGAGGGAGGGAGGGAGGGAGGAGGAGGAGGAGGAGGAGGAGGAGGGGGGGAGATGTTTGACTAAATCAACACAGATCTGATTTATACAGCTGGATAATTAACGAAAACTTTTGAGGAGAGAACAGAGGGTGGAAAGAAAAACAAGAAGAAAACACAGGAGGAGTTTCTGTGTGTGTGTACATGTGTGTGTGTGTGTGTGTGTGTGTGTGTGTGTCTCGCATGCTACACACACACACACACACACGCACACACATAACTGCTCACATTCATGAGAGTTAAGTTGGATCGGCTGATTTTATGTATGGCGCCATCTAGAGGCCGTGGAGTTTGCAAAGTTTGGAACTGAAGGGAGGAGAAGAGGAGGAGGAGGAGAAGAGAGGAGGAGAAGAATAGAGGAGGAAGAGGAGTAGAAGAAGAGAGGAAGAGGAGGAGGAGGAAAAGAGAGGAAAAGGAGGAGCTAGGCGTGCTCCAGGAGCCACTGGAAGAGGGGGACTCGGTGCGGCTCTCTGCCCGCCGGCGGAGCCTCTTCTCTGGGTGCGGCCGGGCCGTGGAGCCCCTGGTGGCCCTGGTTCTCTTCACAGTAGCGCAGCAGCGTGTGCAGCAGCTCGCCCACCCTCCACCTCCGCTCCCGCAGCCGCTGCACCACCGCAGGCAGCTGCAAAACACAACACAACACAACACACCGGGCTGTCACACACCTCCGTCACAACAACAACAACTCTTCACTGCTTCTCTGAGAAGCTTCGTTTTGAATCACAGACTGAAAAACTGTCTTCGGATAAAACAATACTGAGTACAATACTGAAAGAAAGAAGGAAGTAAAAAGACAGAGAAAGGTGGTAGAAAGAAAGAAAGAAAGAAAGAAAGAAAGAAAGAAAGAAAGAAAGAAAGAAAGAAAGAAAGAATATTGTAATATAATATAATTTTTGTTCTGAGACTGAATAATGTTACTTTCTTAGTAAATGTACGTTCAATTTAGGGCCATTGGCTTTGAATTTTTGGAAGAATTTTAGTGAAATTTCTGGAAAAAAGTGGCAACATTTTTCAAAAAGAAAATAAAAAAACATTCTAGAAAAAAAAAGTAAAAAAAAAAAAAAATGGTGAAATTGATCAAAAACAGTTTTAAAATTTGAGAAAAAAAAAGAAAAAAAAAGAGTAAAAATTCTAATTCTCAAACAAAAAATTAAAAATGTCAAGAAAGATTGGTAAAAAAAATAAGTTTTAAAAATTCTAGGAAAAAGTGGTAAAATTTCAAGAAAAAGTTGGAGACCCCCTTGAACCCACTTTGAGAACAACTGTCATCAACTATTCGATATTTTATTTCATTGAAAGACTATTTCATTATTAAAAAAAATCTCTAAAACATAAAATACTCTTAAAGCCTGAGGAGTTGTGATGTTGTTGAGCAAATAAATATTCAAATTTCAGAAGTTTTGACGATATTTTTTTACAGACAAAATAACTGTAATTGCCTTAAAGGGATAGTAGCATTTTTTAAAGTGGGGTTGTATGATCTACAAATAGCCCCTAAGTACTTTAATTGCAGTAGAAGACTCTCTGCACTCCTCCTGTTAGCAACGCCAGCCCATAATAGCCCTGCCCAGAGATTTACAACATACAGTGTTGTGAACAGACCCAAAGAAACGGCCTATTTTCACGGCCTAAAAGAGGTTTTACCTGAAAAAAAATACACAGTTCCATTGTTCACTATAATATAATATTTTCCAGCCCTTCAAAGTGCAGGAAAAACACAGTTTTTATTTGGACCTAACCAACTGCTGATCGGCGTGCGCTAACCCTGGGCGGAGGGATACGTGAGTTGGTTAGGTCCAAATAAAAACTGCATTTTTCCTACACTTTTTTTTCAGGTAAAACCTCTTTTAGGCCGCGAAAATAGGCCGTTTCTTTGGGTCTGTTCACAACACTGTATGTTGTAAATCTCTGGGCAGGGCTATTATGGGCTGGCGTTGCTAACGGGAGGAGTGCAGAGAGTCTTCTACTGCAATTAAAGTACTTAGGGACTATTTGTAGATCATACAACCCCACTTTAAAAAAATGTTACTATCCCTTTAATACACACAGAAAGTACTGAAGAGCTACTGTTTCATATCGGTTCAATGTGAAGCTGCCTGTTTCTACTGATACTGATACTGAAGATGAAGATGAAGATGTCGTCACCTGCTGCAGCTCTCGGTCTGGACTCATGAGGATCTGCGGGACGTCGGCCATGGAGGCGGCGGCCCACTGCAGCAGGATGCGGAGCTGGGGGTCCGGGGCCGGGGGCTGGGGGCCGCGGCTCGGCTCCCTCACGTCAGAGTTGAGGACCAGCAGCCCGGTCCTGGTGGGGGGCGGGGGGGGCTGCTGCAGCTGGGTCCGGTCCACACACAGCGTCCCTGCAGACACACACACACACACACACGTCAGTCCACTGAGGGTCCGGTCTGCTGGTTCCCACGCTCCCGTCAACCCCTACGAATTGGGACACCCCTTCAACAATCACATACGTCATCGTCATCACATACACTGCAAAAACTCAAAATCTTATCAAGACTATTTGTCTTATTTCTAGTCAAAATGTCTAATTTCTAGTCAAAACTAATCTCATTCTACTTAAAATAAGACTCATCACATTAAAAAGCAGCTTGTTTTTAGACACTTTTTACTTCTTTCAAGCATTTTTTCACTTGAAATAAGTAGAAAAATCTGATAGTGGATTGAAGTTTTTCTTCCTTATTACAAGCACAAAAAACTTGCTTTCACTGGCAGATTTTTCTACTTATTTCAAGTGAAAATTTGTTTGAAACAAGTGAAAATGATCTAAAAACAAGTAGATTTTTAGGTGATGAGTCTTATTTTAGGTGGAAAGAGATTAGTTTTGACTAGAAATGAGACATTTTGACAAGAAACAAGACAAATATTCTTGGAAAGATTTGAGTTTTTGCAGTGTAAGCAACACGTGACGAGCTTTTGCCACAAATCCTCTATTCAACACCATGTTAACTTAATAAAATCAAATTTAATGCAGACTGATCGGTTCATTGTAAAACATTTATTTATTGAAGTAAATGTGGTGATTTCTGTACGTATAGGCTACAGAGCCCCGAGGCAGTGCTGCTCCTCTGTCCAAAACACACATGAAGCTTCACTTTTAATTCAAACAAATTAATGCGACTGCTGCCACAATTGTTAGATTTCATCAATGAGACCAACATTTATCTGCTAAAAAGAATGAAACCACCCGGCGGTAAACCTCTAAAAAACCTGCGGGTAAGTTAATTAGCTTTTTCTCCCCCGGGATGACGACGGAGGTTGGCCGGCTGACAAGCTCTCCGGACGGGTGGTGTCTCTGTGACGAGCCGTTGATCTGCTCCACAGGTGGAGCTTCACTTCTCCCAAAAACATCGGAGCAAACGTCTAAACAGCCGTCATTTGGATAAACCGACCGCACATTGGGGATCTAAACAGCTACTTTCTCGCATGAAAAAATATTAAAACTTAAAGGGACAACGAGGAGTTTCTATTTGGTTATAAAAACGTCTCACGTTAATGTGGATGAATCTACGTTACCACTTGTTAATGGGCTCATTTTAGATAAATATATCGTTTTGTCTCTATGGTTATTTTGTTATTATTAGTGGTGGTGGAAATGCTGGGCGAGCCGACCAGCATTTCTTTACTTTTGGTTTCGCGGCGAGTCATGAGAATAACGTCGCCGAATCGCCGTTTATGGTGGGAACTACGACGGTATGTGATCGTCTTCCAACCTCTGACTTTAATTCTTGATGAATGAAAACATGAGTCTGTCTTGCGCCGGTCAAAGAATTTCACGGTGCGGATGCTCATAAATGTAGTATGAAAACACTTCGCTTTTCCAAAACTCCTCGTTGTCCCTTTAACAAAGTGACGTAATAACAGCGCTTACAGGCTAGCGAGAAATAAAACAGCTGCCGGTTGCCGCGAGATGCATTCTGGGAAACTTGTAATACCCCTCGGTTTGAAGTGTGCCTCTGAAAAATCTCAGTTTGAAGGGCCAGATAGCCCGACCACTTCCCCCTAACCCTCGTCTGAACCAGAATCGGGACACCACCACTTCACGTGAACGCGCAACACGAAGGGGTAGTAGGGCCGAGGGGGGAACTGGAATTCACCCAGACCGTCTGATCATGAGCGACAGAGGAGGGAGTGGAGTCTGAGGACGGGGGCGGTGGAATCCCCCCCCAGTCTGATCTGAAGGAAACGTCTCAGACTCAGAGACAGACAGAGAGAGAGAGGTCGACCTCAAATTAGGAGAGGGGCCCCATCATCATCATCATCATCATCATCATCATCATCATCATCGCTGACCTCCCTCCTCACCTCCTCCTCCACTGTCCTACAGAATCAGAGCCACACGGATACTAGGGATGGGCATTTTGAATAATTTTCTAACCGAGTAACCCTCACCTGGTGTTACCCGGGTAACCGAATACTGTAATAGAGGGTATGCACATGACGTCACGGTACTCGGAAGTCGCTGTGGAACGTCCACTGAGTGGCAAAAAGACGAGTGGCAGAGCCGCTGAAGTTTAAAAACGAGCAAGTAACGAAGCGATTTTCTCCGAGCCAAAAGCTTCCAAAGCGTCAAAAACGCCGGAAGTCAATTCATTTTCAATGAGCACCCGGCGACACTGAGCGTCCAAAGCGTCAACAGGCGTCGCCGCGCTTCCAAAGCGTCCAAAGCGTCACCAGATGAGAAGTTGAGCCGTGGTTAACTTTAGGGTAATTAGCTATGACGCGGTTAAGCGGCAACCGGCCGTTTTGGGAGCTGTCTTGTCTGACGCCCACCCTCGAGCGTTTTTGACGCTTTGGAAGCTTTTGGTGTGAACGCACAGTTACATTCAAGAACTTGTTCTCAATGACGGAAAGTAAATTCACTGGAGCGATGGATCAGCTGTGTTTACAGTTTCAGGTGTCGTAGTTCTGATGTTTAGACAGATACATTAGTCCTCTAACACATCCTACAGTTTGACTGGTCAGAGTTTTTCCAGAATAAAAGCAGCTCGTGTTTTAGTGTCGGGAGTCAGTGTCAGGACGACAGTAACAGTTGTAATCTCGTCCCTCTGCACAGTAACAGTGAGCCTGTCAGTCACTCTGCCGGCACCGCGGTCACACTGTGTGTTGCTATGGTTACAGGAAGTGTCCGTGGAGCAGACGGTTTTGTGGAGCTGGTTGTCGATTCCTTTTGACATCAATTTTTATAAGATATTTTATCCAGTTTATGAGTCCATCGCTATCCGCCAGCATGTTGAGGGACGCTTGTTTTGCCACTCAGTCCGATCGAACGGGGCGTTGTCGAGGGCAACGTGACGTAAACGCATACCCTCTATAAAAATAGAATGAGGTCATGTCTGACAGACAGAGCGCAGCCGGGGCATAAAGCGCCACACAGCGTCGTCAGACAAAATATCAGCTCTGACACGACTCCCCAGTCAACATTTATAATTAATTAATTTATAATATTTATAATCCACTTCTAATGTTTGGAGTTTGAACCCAGCGGGGAAGCTTTCTGTCTTCTTCTCTGTTTTATGGTGTTGATGTGTGGCAGTGTTACAGCGCCACACATTGAACTACAGTGGAAACGATGACGTGTTTACGGAGAACGAACAAGAAAAAGATGGTTTTGTTTTGGGTGAAGCTGTGTTTCCGTGCGGACGAGGCCTCGGACTCAGACAGGAAAACGGTCCTTACCACTGGACTCCTCCTTGACCTCGGTCTCCTTGTCCTCCGTGTTGTCGCTGTTGGAGGAGAGAAACACCACATGTCAGCGCTCAACATCCACAATCCAGCATCAGACATCAATCAGAGGCAGCGAGCCGAGCGCCGAGTGTTTCCAGTAAAGTTTCAGCGTCTTTTTTTGTCTTGTCTCAGAGACTTCAGAAACTTCACAGTGAAAGTTGATTTTTCCGACTCGGTATCCTCGGTGTCAATTGTGCAAATATTTGCTGTGTGACGTGCCGACGGGTAAACAGTCATTTCTGCACTTTATAAGATTGTTAATCACAGTGTTGTTGACACAGCCCACGGCTACAGACACACAGGCTCTGGATGATATCGGTGAGCATAAAGGCTGCACTCAGACAGACACAGGATGAGTTCATGGACCGTACGGACTTTCAGCTTTGTCTAATTGAGGAGTATAAACCCACCGACCACCACCGCTGTGCTGCCTTCACTGTCTGGATGTTGCATCTGAGCTTGTTTCCAGTTATTGAAATGTTGGGAAGTGACTAAACCACAAACCTGAATCTGTGAGAAACCTGCCACCTAATGGCAGACCCTGAACTCACCACACACTGTGTTTATATTGATTGATAATTACAAATATCTTCATTGTGACGATGCATTTGCTGAAAGCTTCTATCATCATCTAATCCAGTGAATTTCAGATTTGACAGATGAGGCTGCAGCAGCTGTTCAGGTGTCACACACATGTAAATCTGTTTACGTCTACATTTTCCCTCAGAACAAAAGTTTGATTTTGTTCTTCTTATTATCGTTTCATAACTTTATTTTCTCTTCTCCTGCTCTGAGCTTCAGCCGTGGTGACAGACCTCACTGGACTTTCTGTACTTTGTAAATGTTTTACATCCCTTCAGTGAAATGTCATTTTTGTGCCGTTACTTCCTGATTCAGGCAATAAATACGTGAATAATTTACATTTTCGTTTCAGCTGGCGTTAGAGAAAAGTGAATTCTGGTGTTTTATCAGAACTATAAGAACAAAAATGCAGCAGCTGTTTCCAGTTCAACAGGTGTTTCCCAAGTGGCTGCACGGATCTAAACACACAGGAATCCAAGTGTCTGAAAAGGTGCAGCAGCTCTGTTCATTCCTGTGAGTGAGAATGAAGAGCCAGAGTTTATAAACCTGCAGCACTGCTCTGTGTGTGTGTGATGCATTGCTGGTGGGTTTATACCGGTGACAGCTACTCATGCAGAATATAGAAACATCACAAAATGACTCGATGGAGCAAACACAAGCAATGTAGAAGCAGCAGAACTGACAGGCTGGCATTAGCATCAACTGTGTGTGTTATATTTAGAGTCATGCACAGGGGGGGGTGGGGGTTCCTAGTATGAGACAAAGTACAGCTACAGCAAAGTACAGTCTAGCAAGCGGGAGACCAGGATTCGAATCCGATGTGAATTTCTTTTTTAGCATTAAAGGGATATCCATCCATCCATCCATCCATCATTCACTCATTATCTCCTCCCCCTCATGTGGACTAAGGGCTGGGAGAAGTTTCAGAGTCCTCCGTGGCTTCTCTGAGTTACAGGGGGTCTTGGCGTAGCAGTGCATGTCCATATAACGGTTGCTAATGGATACCAACTGTCTTCGTAACAAAAAGACACACCAAAAAACATCCAAATACCTCCATGCTGTTCGTATGTAATGTCCATCTTGTATTGAAGCCCCGAAATTGCAAAAAATTGTCCAGAAAAAAATGAAATAAGTCTATATTTCAAGCTTGTTTGCAGCGGGTTAGGGTTAGGGTTAGCTCCTCTTCCTGGTCCGTCCACATCTCTCCAAAAATATTGTTTTGGAAAAAAGTGATAAAAATTCTCAAAAAAAAAAAAAAAGTTTTTAAAAAGATTCTAGAAATAAAGTGGTAAAAATTTCTCAAAAAAAGTTTCAAGAAAAATTTTGAAAAAGTGGTAAAACTTCTCAAAAAAAAAGTGGTAAAAAAATTCTCAAAACAAAAAAAAAGTTTTAAAAATCTAGAAAAAAAGTGGTAAGATTTACCCGTAATCTCTTGTTTATGACAGATAAGACTACACAGATATACACATGGTAACATGGTGTGGAAGCTCCTCTTCCCGGTTTGTCAAATTTGGACGAACCGGGAAGAGGAGCTTCGAGAAGCTTCCGCTACAAAACAAGCTTGAAATATAGACTTATTTAATTTTTTTCGGGACAATTTCGCATTTCGGGGCTTCAATACAAGACGGACATTACATACGAGCAGCATGGAGGTATTTGGATGTTTTTTGGTGTGTCTTTTTGTTACGAAGACAGTTGGTATCCATTTGCAACCGTCATATGGACATGCACTGCTACGCCGAGACCCCCTGTAACTCAGAGAAGCCACGGAGGACTCTGAAACTCTCTGAAATTTCAATTTTGGGTGAACTAGTGTCTTTGTCTCATTCCAGGTGAACCCCCCAGGGTGAGGTGAGGTGCTGTCTCTGTGTATGTGTGTGTGTGTGTGTGTGTGTGTGTTAGCTGTTAGCCGTTAGCTGCTGCTGACCAACCTGTCCGAGGGGGAGAAGGACATGCGCTCCTCACACGCCTCCCCCTCCAGGCCCAGACTGCTCCAGCTGCTGCTGTTCCCATTGCTGCTGGAGGAGAAGAGAGGAAAAGAGAGAGAGGAAGTGGAGCGGTGAGGCGGTGGCGGAGGGTTGGGTGGGTGTGTGTGGGGGGGTGTGGAGGGGGCAGCGACAGTCAGTGACGCCATCACATCATCATCAGCAGATGAGAGCGACAGGGAGATCAGCACATAATGAGCGGTTTCATCTGCTTCATCTGTAACGACCACATCCGTCGTCAAACAGACGCTCTGCTGCGGTCGCTCTGGTCTAAACCTTTAAACGTCAGGTGAAGCGCTCACATCGCAGCACAGGAGGATTGTGGGGGATTTTTTCCACCGCGAAGCCACTGAATCATCTTTCTGCGGTGTTGATGTTGAGACAATTTGTTGCTAAAGGCCTGAGACGTGAGATCACCGCATTCTTGTCCTCGCGTTAATCCACCACGTTAATCCTGTGGCTTCCACCGAGCTGCACCACAACAACATAACACATAACACACACACACCTAACACACACACACCTAACACACACACACACACATAACACACACTCTCTCTCTGTGTAATTAGTGGGTGATTAGCCTGCTGGCTGGAACCTGCAGCGCTCTCACTGAACGAAGGCACGGATGTTTCTGATATCTAAAAATAACCTCCATTAATCTGCATTACCTCAGCCGCCTCTTCATTCAGTCAATCATCATGTTTTTTATTTATTTTATTTATTTCTACCTCTTCCGTTGTTTCATCAGCTGAGTGGGGAACGGCTGCAGGATTTCTTGAAACTTTTCCGAAAATTGACGCCATTGGCAGTAATTTGAACGTATACTGACTAAAAAAAGTTATGTTATTCAGTCTCAGAACAAATATTTGTGTGTTTCTGGTGTTTGTTTCAAAATTTTGTAGGGCTGCAACTAACAATTGATTTCATTATCGATTAATCTGTTGATTATTTAAAGGGACAACGAGGAGTTTGCTTTGGTTATCAAAGAGTCTCATATTAATGTGGATGAATCTACGTTACCCACTTTTTAATAGGTCCATTTTCAATTAATATATCGTTTTGTCTTTATCGTTATTTTGTTATTATTATTATTAGTGGTGGAAATGCTGGGCTATTTTCGGTTTCGCGGACGCTCCCCGGCGGGTCATGGGAATAACGCCGCCGAATCGCCGTTTATGGTCGGAACTACGACGGTATCTGATCGTCTTCCAACCTCCGACTTTCATTCTTGATCAATGAAAACATTCTCGGCAAATGTTTTGGCTTTCGTCCGTCTTAGATTTCGTCCAAGAATTTCACTGTGCGCGGAGGCTCATGGGAAATGTAGTGTGAAAAAAAACACTTTGCTTTCCAAAACTCCTCGTTTTCCCTTTAAACGATTAATCGATTAGTTGTTTGGTCAATAAAATGTTTAAAAAACTCCTCGTTTTCCCTTTAAACTACTAATTAATTAGTTGTTTGGTCAATAAAATGTTTAAAAATGTTGAAAAATGTCAATCAGTGTTTCCCAAACCACAACACAATGTCCTCAAATGTCTTGTTTTGTCCACAAACCAAAGAGAGACTCAGTTTATTGTCATAAAGGAACAAAGACACCAGAAATATTCACATTTAAGAAGCTGGAATCAGAGAATTTTGACTTTTTTTCTTAAAAAAACGACTCAAATCGATTATTGGATTATCAAAATAGTTAATGATTAATTTAATACTATTGTGCGTTTAATCCATTAATTGTTGCAGCTTTAAAATGTTGTCCAATGGGGTTGTCCGTGGACTAATTTGTAGTTCTAGTTTTAGGGGTCCTTGATGTGAAAAGGTTTGAGAACCGCTGGTGTAATGAACTGCACATGGAGCTGGACTTTGTTCCTGAAGTGAGGAGGAGAGACACACCTTTAGAAAATATTATGATACATTAACTCTGGTGCTGTCGGCCAGAGGAGAGCTGCTAACGCTGCTGTTTTCTTTCAGTATCTTGGGAAAGAATCTCACATGTTGTCAGTTTTGCTTCTATAGAGATATAAAAAAATAAAAATACAAAAAATCCCTCTGCCAGAAATGTCAACAGCTCAGCAGCTCCCAGAGTCCTGAGACGAGAGCGTGACCCAACGGCCAAGCACTCTGTCACAACAACCGCTGCTCGCTGCTCGTCGTTGTGGTGGAGTTTCACAAACTTGGCCGCGCCGACAGCGACATAAATCTTCGACAACATATCCGTTTACAGGGGGGGGGTCGCTCATGTATAATATAATGCAACATTTGCACAAATCAAGAGAAAATTGCATTTTGGCAGCGAGGGCTCAAACCCCCGTACGGCGTGCACTGTGCTGCTGACCTTGGGAAACCTCCAATAATCTGGACTCGACCACAGGAGACTCCTACGAGCTACGACGGCTCTGAGCTGCAGACCGGTCGGAGAGAGAAATAAACTCCACTGCCTCTAAATGACACTTTTAAACACTGTGCACTATATATATACACTATATATACTATATATATTATATGCACGCTGCCACTGTGAAACTTTCTACCTCCTGTGACTCGGTTTCTTCTTTCTAATTTTACTCTTCTCATATATTCAGCCCATGATTACAGTACATTCTGACATTTTAAGAAAAGGCCAAATAAAGAAACACGTTCCACCTGTTGCACAAACACTGAGGGAAACTGAACACATTTGAAAACATGTTGATGGATGTTTTTCCCTCACAAAATTTTCATCTGACTTTAAATCATTAGGTTTTTATCTCCCTTCCTGACAAGGTAGCATGACAAACTTGGTCACACTGGAAACCTGAGGTTGTCCCGAATAAATTGATATCTCTATCTTTGGGCTCGCTCAAAATTTGAGCGTGCTACAGTCTTTGAAAGACAGTCTGACTGCCATTCCTGGCAACATTCCTGGTATCATAGGGGTACTAAAACACTACAAAAAACACATTTTGGACAGGTTTTGTTCCGGGGATCATCCAAATCTCTATTTTAGAGGTTCCAAGGATGCAAAAAATCCAGACTAGAAAAAAAAAAGGGGGGTGGTTCTCAAAGTCCCTGAGAGGGTTCAAGGGGGTCAACAACTTTGTCGCAAAATTGTACAAAATTCTGTTTTTTTTCCCAGAATGATTACATTTTTTCCAGAAATTTCTTGAAACTTTTCCAAAAATTGATGCCATGGGCAGTAGTTTGAACGTACACTGACTGTACACTGTGACTCGGTTTCTTCTTTCTAATTTTACTCTTCTCATATATTCAACCCATGATTACGGTACATTCTGACATTTTAAGAAAAGGCCAAATAAAGAAACACGTTCCACCTGTTGCACAAACACTGAGGGAAACTGAACTGGTCTGTTCTCACAACTCACAACTCTTCCTCCTGCTACATAAACCAAGAGTTTCTACTGACGACCACATGGACCCAGATCCTCCGACTCTTTCAGCTCATTCTCATTCACTCCCGTTTGTCCCGTTTCCTGTCACTCTCCTCTGTTTCCTTTTCTACTCATTTACATTTCTAAAGGTTTCCCTGCAGAGCTGCACTGAGGAAATATGGTAATAATGATAAAAGTTATTCACTGTTTAAACAGTAAAAGAGTCACTGATAGAGATACAGATTTGTTTGGATTTGTCAAGTGTTTGAGGATCATTGCAAAAAATATTGGTTACTTGGTCTCTACAATTTGTTATTCCCTTCGCAAAAATCCTAAAAAAAAAAAGTGATAGTACTGCAAACCTGAGCTGAATCGTCTCATGTTTTGTAAGAACAAACTTGTTCCTGTGAAATAGTGAAAATATGTGGCGTATAAAATCAGATACACTCACGAGGTCTGCACAAAGTTTTATAATATTTGGCAGCCTTTCTTAATATATTACTGTAAACCTCTGCTGTCATTTTGTTTCATTTGAGTTATTTATCTGTTGTTGTGTTTTGTTTTTAATGTCTGGCTCTGTGAACTCTGTATTTTATACTGATAATACGTCTGGTTTCTAAAGGAACGATGGCGTTGGAGGGGTTACGTTTCCTGTTTTTGTTTTGTTGGACTTGTGTTGAATTTTAAATTGTAAACTGAATTGAAATTGATGGACTTTGGACATTTATTAGATAATATAAAAAAAAAAAGTCAATGGTCAATTGTGCCTGTCACTTCCTGACGAAGGCTCTCAGCCAAAACGCGTCGAAGCGTCCTTTTTTAACTATGTTTGACCCTTAATACAATAATAAAGGCATTTTAAATTTCTCATACAAGATGAGTGCCTCGGCCTTTTCTCTTTTTTCTAAAAAAAAAAAAAAAAAACTAAATTGAATTGAATTGAAAAAACTAAATAAAAATAAAAATCAGATATACAATGTTAAAATCAAGATTTATTTATTGCTGTAGTTAAACCATAAAGTGTCCACTAACAGTAGCAGCAGCTCTGCAGGTGTGTGTGTGTGTGTGTGTGTGTGTGTGTGTACCTGTCACTGAGGTGGAGGAAGCTGCTGTTGTCGTCCAGATGTTCGTCCTCGAAGCTCAGGTTGGACCAGCTGCCCAGACTGTCGTCGCCCACGCTGAGCTGCTGGGACACGGTCGACTCGGTGGCGTCTCTCCCCGGGGAGCTGGACACACACACACACACACACACACGTGTTACACTTAAGCAATATATCACGACAGGCTGCGATATATCCTCATTATACTACGCCCCTTAATTATAAAGTGGTTACTAGGGGCTGACCCGATTATCATATTTTGATAATCGAAGCTTCGCGGACATAAAATCGATCAAAATCGAAGCTTCGACGGCCGGCGGGGTCGTAGCGGAAATAATGGAAGTAATGACAAAAAAACACTGCATATCTCCAAAATCAGGCAGGTGCAAAGCAGCCTACTCATTTTAATGTAGCAACTGCCGGTGAGAACCGTGTCAAAAAGGAAAAGAGGAAGAAAAAAAACAAAACAATCGATCACGGACTTCATGATCGATTACCATGGCAACGAACGAAGCTTCGATTTTTTTGGGTCAGCCCCAGTGGTTACCAATATTGACAGTATGAAAGAGGGATATGCAATCAATTTCATGTAGTTTTATTCAACCAGAAATACATATTATCCAATAAAATAGCCTCACTGTGAAAAAACTAGTCCCACCTCTCCAGCCGTTAGCTCCAAGTAGCTCTGAATCTCGTCTTTTCCTCAGCTTTTTTTTCAGGTGAAAGTCACGGCTCAATTCCCCTCTTCCATTGTTAAAGGGACAGTTCATCCAAAATTGAAATTTCCATGTCCATGTCCATACGGTTGCAAATGGATACCAACTGTCTTTGTAACAAAAAGACACACCAAAAAACATCCAAATCCATGCTGCTCGTATGTAATGTCCGTCTTGTATTGAAGCCCCGAAATGCGAAATTGTTCTGAAAAAAATTAAATAAGTCTATATTTCAAGCTTGTAATGGAAGCTCCTCTTCCTGGTTCGTCAAATTTAGACAAACTGGGAAGAGGAGCTTCGAGAAGCTTCCGCTACAAACAAGCTTGAAATATAGACTTATTAAATTTTTTTCGGGACAATTTCACATTTCGGGGCTTCAATAGAAGACGGACATTACATACGAGCAGCATGGAGGTATTTGGATACCATCATCATTTGGTGTCTTTTTGTTACGAAGACAGTTGGTATCCATTAGCAACCGTTATATGGACATGCACTGCTACGCCGAGACCCCCTGTAACTCAGAGAAGCCACGGAGGACTCTGAAACTTCTCCCAGCCCTTATTAGTCCACATGAGGGGGAGGAGATAATGAGTGAAATTTCAATTTTGGGTGAACTATCCCTTTAACCCTACAGAGGTGAAAGTTCACCTTAAACATGTCAATTCAACTACTTTAATCCATTTTTTAACATCGGAAAAACAACTTACTGTCTTTTGCTACGGACTGCAACAGTCCGTTGTCATGGATACATGACAACAAACTTCCATTCATTCCAGTCAGAGCGATTGACGCGGAGTGATAGCCTACGCTGTGATAAGGCTTTAGAATAGTAGCCCACGGTTAACAACCAATCAGATCGCCGGATTTCACCTTTCCGTTTTATAATCACACATTCACGATGCTGACCCTCTGTGTGTGTGTGTGTGTGTGTGTGCGTGTGTGTTTACCCGGCGTTGGCGGCCGTCTGGCAGGCGTTGGACAGCGCCGACGTCATGATCTCGGCCGTCAGACTCTCGGCGTAGCTGGCCCCGTCGTGGCCGATGCCGCTGTCGGCGTTCAGGCTGGTGTTGCTCAGCTCGCGCTTGGCCGTCTCCATCGCCATGGAGACCATCCCCTCCGCGAACGCCGCCCGGTGGTCCAGGTCGATGTGGATCTTGGGGATGTCGAGGACGTTTCCTCTCTGCCTCCTGTGCACGGAGCTGCTGCTGCTGCCGACGGCGACGGCGTTGGCGACGGCGGTCTGGTGGTGGTGATGATGGCGGCGGCTGTGTTTGGTGCAGAACGGACACTCCTCTACCCGACAGTAGCGACACGTCCTCTCCCCCAGCGCCACGCCTCCTCCTCCTCCTCCTCCTCCTCCTCCTCCTCCTGCTCCTCCCTGGATCAGCCGCTGGGCGTGGGAGTGTCGGTCGTAGCGGAACGTGCTCCTCTGATGATGCTCCCGGGCCGGATGTCCGGCCGACGCCAGGCCCATCTTCAGAGTGTCGTCTACGATCTTCCCGGCGTAGTGTTCGATGACCTGCAGGAGTTTAATTTTATTGTATTTATCAGGGTTCCCACTCTTTTGACATGACATTTTTTTCTGACATTTTCAGCTGCTACAGAGAACAAGAATATTTGTCTTATTTCTAGTCAAAATGTCATTTCTGGTCAAAACAAATCTCATTCTACTTAAAAAGCAGCTTGTTTTTAGACACTTTTTAACTTCTTTCAAGCATATTTTCACTTGAAATAAGTAGAAAAATCTGATAGTGGAGCAAGTTTTTCTTTCTTATTACAAGACTACAAGACAAACTTGCTTTCACTGGCAGATTTTTCTACTTATTTCAAGTGAAAATTTGTTTGAAACAAGTGAAAATGATCTAAAAACAAGTTCATTTTTAGGTGATGAGTCTTATTTTAGGTGGAAAGAGATTAGTTTTGACTAGAAATGAGACATTTTGACAAGAAATAAGACAAATATTCTTGGAAAGATTTTGAGTTTTTGCAGTGTAAAATGGGTCTAACTTTAGATATGTTTCTAAGACGGTAGAAAACAGTCTTAGACAACAACCTTCCTCTTGCTGCTGCTCCTCCTCCTCCTCTTCCTACTCTTTTGACATGACATTTTTTCTGACATTTTCAGCTGCTACAGTCTGACAGACATGTTACTAGGCCTTACACATCGCCCCGTCTCATTCATGCTTTGGAGAAGTTGTAGTTCGACAGTTGTACTTTATTTTGTACATTCAACCAGTTTGTTTCTATATTTATTATTTTCTCTCACCCCAAGAAATTTGATTTTAAGATGTAGAGTCTGTGGCTCTAACTTATCTATGAAATAATATCTCATGTGCTTAGAAATTAAGAAAAAACGCAAAAACATGTTGTTTTTGTTTTTAAACCACATCTAAAACTGCTCTCTTTTCTCGCTGGGCACATCTTTGGAAAACAAATCCTTAGCAGGGTCTGAAAAAGTCAAACAGAGCTCTGGTAGCTGATGTCACCATGTGATAAATGATTTTCAAGGACAACTCAAGCTTTTCCAGGACATTTGACCCTTTTTCTCAATTTCCATGTGTTTTTCATGACTGGATAATTGGTCAACCATTTTCCAGGTTTTCCAGGTTTTCCAGGACGCGTGGGAACCCTGGTTTATGTGTCATACACCAGTGAAGGTGTCTAGCCTCGAAGGGCGAACAGGACACAGATATCACACTCACTGTCAGCAGAGGAAAAACAAAACTAAACCACATGCAGCGCCTCGCAAAAGTCTTTTCACCTTACAAACACAAACTTAAAGCAACACTAAGGAACTTTTCAACCTTCATATAATATTTTCATAACTTTTGTGATGGTACATCGACTTCCAACAGGTTGAATGACACCTCTGTCATGGCCTGAGGGGGTCTGTATCATTATGGTCTGTATGGCCTTCACTAGCACTAAGCAGCTTTGAGGAGCATGGTAGGAACCCGGCTCTCACTTAAGTTTCACTTTCACTTCTGCGAGTCACGAGGAGGAGGGAGCAGCAATGCGGCACCTTTCTGTCGGATTGTGTCTGTGTGTTTACTGTGAAATGATCCTCTGGAAACAGAAACTTAGTCTGGACGTCTTCTGTTCATTTCCATGCACCGGGAGATCAGGATGTTTACGGCGCTACGTGCTAGTGCTCATGAGAAATGGAGTCTTCCTGCAGGCAAAACACTACCGCTTTGGGCCACTGGCGCCGCCAAACTCAACCAAAACTGAAAGTTCTTTAGTACTGCTTTAAAGGATAATTACCGTTTTTTTTACAACCTGGACCTTATTTCTAGCATAAAATCCGATCATTTCTTCCCCCAGATAACTTTGGTGTCATTACAAGTGGTTGTGATGAAATGAGCTCCAGCCGAGAGCCGCGTATATCCGTATGATGGAGTCTACAGGGCAGCAGAATGCAGCCTCTAAATAACACATTATCTGCAGAGAAACTCCTTCATTTCACCAATATTTAGTTATGCTAGGCTAGTGCTATTCCCCTCTGAGTCCGGGGTTAGCTGCTATCAACATCCGACCAGGGTCTGTAGGTTGACCTACTGACCTCTGACCTGGATGATGTCATCTTTGAGCTTGTTGCTACCGCTAATGCTACAGTTTCTGCGTGTTTCCGACTTGTCAGAACAAAATGAGCAGCTGGATGAAGTTCAGCTTCCACAGGCTTCCTCTCCTCAACCTGGACTCACTAAAGCTCCGGCTAGTTGAGATAAAAATGGACCCGAATGCCGAAGCAGAATGATTATTATCAGAATGAGCCGCGTGTAGCTGAACCTCTTCTGTCCCAGTCTCAAGTCTTTTTCTGCCTCTAACAGCTTTTCCTCCAGGACTGTCCTGTATTTAGCTCCATCCATCTTCCATCAGCTGAGGAAAAGCCTCCCCACAGTCTGATGCTGCCACCACCATGTTTCACTGTGGGGATGGTGCGTTCAGGTTCATGTGCAGCGTTAGGTTTCCACCACACATAGCAGTGTTTTGCATGTTAGACCATAGAGTTCAGTTTTGGTCACCATGTGTCATTTTCCTTCCACTTTTATGATGTGCTAGAATAATTATGTGCTACTTTGTGTTGGTCTGTCACATAAAATGCCAATAAAATACATTTAACTTTGTGGTTGTGATGTGACAAAATGTGGAAAAGTTCAAGGGGTGTGAATACTTTTACAAGGCGCTGTACTGTAGATTTGCACATTTCAAGTAGAATTCACACAAATAATTCATCCCTTCTTAATTTCCAAGCACTTTTTTATGAAAGTAGCTATAGTAAAGACCTCCTCTCTGAAAAACCATTCCAACTTAACCTCATCGATCATCAGTCCAAAACAACTCAGGCTTTACACTGAAATAAAAGCTGTCTGGTTTCGTCATATCAGGGCTCCAGACTGCCCCTAAATGGAGGCATTTTGCCCCTTAAATTTGAGACAGTGCAAGTAAATCTTTCATCTACTTGCACATGTGCAACCAGTATTGTATTTTTTTTTTTTTACACTGGTTAAATGTGGAGGGGACGACTCAAAGAATTGGGTGTCTTTACACGACCATGAATGAAAAGGAAATGTGAATATTTTGCCCTGCAAGTCGATTTATGCCACTAAATGTTCTGCTTGTGCTCCTAAAATTTTAAGTCGGGGGCCGCTGCTCCTAGTAAAACAAAAGTTAGTCTGGATCCCTGCATATAATGGACAATGAAACAAGAAATTAAGTTCATCCTCCTCAATCACGTTCACAGGTGCATCTCAATAAACTAGAATATCATGGAAAAGTCAATTTCCATTGAGTTCAGTGAGTTGGTCTTTTGTAATATTCAATTTTTTTGAGATACTGAATTTTAGGTTTTCATTAAATATGAAGCCATAATTAAAAGAAATTAAATAAATAAAGACATGACATGTTTCATTCTGTGTGTAATGCATCTTTATTAGGGGTGGGAATCTTTTACTATCTCACGATTCGATTCGATTCTGATTTTTGGGGCTACGATTCGATTCAAAATGGATTTTCGATTCAAAACGATTTGATTCCTAATGATTTCTGCTTCAGTCTGTCGGTGTTAAAGGATCCTCATGATCTAAACCAGTCTGCTTTGCAAGACAGAATGACTGAAGTGTCTTTTTCACATTTATTGAGTTTTAAACATTTATCCATGCTTAGATGAAATTGTTGAAACTGTTGCATATCACATATTGCTTAAAGCAGAAGTAAGCGATCCGGTGGTTTTGTCTAACTTCCTGTCAGCCGATGGAGTTAGCAGTCCCCGCCCTCGTCCCTACGTCACCACATTCACGCGCATCCCTTGGCTGCACACACAGAGAGGACCGCCCCTTTATGCCGTTCTCTCTCCTCATTGGATAAAGGTTGTAGGATACAAGGAAAGTTTTCTCAAACACTCTATGTAAGTGATTGCTGTCGGAAGATGTAACTATTTAAGACTTATATTAACACAAATATTCCGCTTACTTCTGCTTTAAGTAACAAAATTAAAAGTGCCTCTTTATTTAAAAAAAAATAGTGCAGTTAAACACGCTGCCTTTTAAATTCTAAGGAAATGGAGGCCGACAGCCAGCAGATTTGTTTAATTTTTTTATTTTTAAAAACCGATTTTGGGACATTTTATATCGATTCTGAATCGTATTAAATGAGAATTGCGATTCTTATGTGAATAGATTTTTTGGCACACCCCTAATCTATATAATGTGTTAGTTTGGCTTTTTGAATCTAATTACTAACATGAATAAACTTGGTAACACTTTGCAACGTTGACATTGTTTGAGATGTCCTTGTTATGAGAACTTGACATCATTTTTAAAGTTTGGCAATTACTGTAGGTCTGCTATGACAGTTTAAATTGTCTTTATGTCAAGTTGTCAGAACAAAAACATCTCAAACAATGTCAAGTTTGCATCAAAAGTGACATAACTTACCCAATGACACTTAACGACAGCTGTCATAAGTATTCATTGATGTTTATGACAGCTGTTGTGTCATGGTTATGACAGTGTTATGTCAGTCTTATGAATACCTATTCAAGTAAAGTGTTACCGTAAACTTTTCCATGATATTCCGATTGACTGAGATGCCCGTGTAGATTGCATCCAGTACAGTTCAGTACCTGCATCACCCTGTTGCCGTAGCTGCCACCGCCACCGCCGCCGTCGTACAGGCTGCCCGTGCTGTGGTAGTGCCTGCTCTTCCCCTCCTTGGACAGCAGGGGGCAGGAGAAGGAGTTCCTGATCAGACTCTCCGCCATGTCCTCCAGCCGGGACTTCTTGTAGAGGCAGGAGTCGGTGAGGGACTTGGGCAGGCGCGCGGCGGTCAGGTGCAGCTTGCGCGTGACGTCGCAGGTGATGTTGTAGGCCAGAGACTCGGCGAAGTTGACCAGGTCCATGTAGCGGCTCTGACTCCGCTCCTCCGAGTCTCTGCAGCAGCAGCGAGCGTCTTCCAGCGGTCCTACACATGGGAAATTTTAATTAAATTACCGGTAACCCTTCTCAGAAAAGAAAAATTCAAATAATTGTGACATTTGAGTAATTATTAGATGTGTAACATGTAAATAAATTATGCAATAAATTGTTTGTTTCCATTATTCTGAATTTGTATGCAAATTATTCCCAGGAGAAGAAGGGTACAATAGTGCATACAAATAATAATTAACCCAAATGACTTTGCATAAGACCAAACCCCATATAAGTATTAAGATAAATATATTTCCATACAATAGCTTCCATTTTCCATACTTTTCCAGACCTGGAAATGTGTAAAATCAAATTCCATACTCTCCATACTTGCGTACACAAGAAAAAAACTCAAAATCTTTCCAAGAATATTTGTCTTATTTCTTGTCAAAATGTCTAATTTCTAGTCAAAACTAATCTCTTTCCACTTAAAATAAGACTCATCATCTAAAGATTTACTTGTTTTTAGATCATTTTCACTTCTTTTAAACAAATTTTCACTTGAAATAAGTAGAAAAATCTGCCAGTGAAAGTTTTTTATGCTTGTAATAAGGAAGAAAAACTTGCTCCACTATCAGATTTTTCTAGTTTTTCTAGTTTTCAAGTGAAAACATGCTTGAAAGAAAGAAAAAGTGTCTAAAAACAAGCAAATTATCATGTGACGTGTCTTATTTTGAGTATAATTTGATTTGTTTTGACTAGAAATGACATTTTGACTAGAAATAAGACAAATATTCTTGGTAAGATTTTGAGTTTTTGCAGCGTAGGAACCCTGGTCCTCACCCGACAGCAGCGACGAGGACGATGACGACGACGACTCTGCTCTGTCTTTAGGAGACGACGCCTCGCTGCTCGACGTGGACGTTGACGAGGACGACGCTGAAGCTCGCCACTCGTCGGGCAGCGACTTGGAGGAGTGGAGGAGGAGGAGGCGGCTGCTGCTGCTGGACGAGCGCTGCTGCTGCTGCTGCTGCTGCTGCTTGATCTTGCGGCTGGCGTGCGCGAGGCCCTGCTTGATGGAGCGGTAGGCGAGGCGGCTGGCGTACTGATCCAGGACCAGCTCGCGGCTGCCGCTCTCCTTCTTCAGCACGCGGATGAGGTAGCCGGCGTACTCGTCCGTCACGCTCTCGCAGCTGGGATACTCCGAGGACAGGCCGGAGGAGGAGCTGCAGCCGGAAAAAAAGTTCAAGGGGTGTGAATACTTTTGCAAGGCGCTGTACTGTAGATTTGCACATTTCAAGTAGAATTCACACAAATAATTCATCCTTTCTTAATTTCCAAGCACTTTTTTATGAAAGTAGCTATAGTAAAGACCTCCTCTCTTAGAAACCATTCCAACTTAATCTCATCGATCATCAGTCCAAAACAACTCAGGCTTCACACTGAAATAAAAGCTGCACTGCAAAAACTCAAAATCTTACCAAGAATATTTGTCTTATTTCTAGTCAAAACAATCCCATTATACTGAAAATAAGACTCATCACATAAAAAGCAGCTTGTTTTTGACACTTTTTAACTTCTTTCAAGCATATTTTCACTTGAAATAAGTAGAAAAATCTGAAATTTTTCTTTCTTATTACAAGCACACAAAAAACTTGCTTTCACTGGCAGATTTTTCTACTTATTTTAAGTAAAAATTTGTTTGAAATAAGTGAAGTTATTTTTTTATTTTTTTATTTTAAATGAAAAGAGATTAGTTTTGACTAGAAATTAGACAAATATTCTTGGAAAGATTTTGAGTTTTTGCAGTGTGCCTGGTTTCGTCATATCAGGGCTCCAGACTGCCCCTAAATGGAGGCATTTTGCCCCTTAAATTTGAGACAGTGCAAGTAAATCTTTCATCTACTTGCACATGTGCAACCAGTATTATTATTATTTTTTTTACACTGTTTGAATGTGGAAGGGACGACTCAAAGAATTGGGTGTCTGTCTTTACACATGGCAGGCAAATTTGTGTGACGACCATGAATGAAAAGGAAATGTGAATATTTTGCCCTGCAAGTCGATTTATGCCCCTAATTTTTCTGCTTGCGCTCCTAAAATTTCAAGTCAGGGGCCGCTGTGCTCCTAGTAAAACAAAGTTAGTCTGGATCCCTGCATATAACGGACAATGAAACAAGAAATTAAGTTCATCCTCAATCATCCTCAATTCGTTTGTTCACAGATATCTATGTGAACAAACGAACACAACAGACAAACGGATGTGTAGGGATGTCACAATTACTTGTTTTGACAATTAATCGCGGTATTAGACGCCACAATTAATTAATCGTAAAGATTCCTAAATACCGTCACTTTCCAAAAAACAGGATGGTAGAACCTTACCGGCAGATATGCGCAAAAATAAAGGCCTAAATGCTCAGATACTGGTCCATTTATCTAACGTAAGATGAATTGGTAGGAATTTAAATGTTAGCGTGTTATTTTTAATAATAAAAAAAAAGCAAAACAAAACAAAAAACGATTAAAATAAACGCAAATATTTGGTATAGATAACAATTTATGACCTGAAACATTTCCCCTGGGGGATTAAGAATTGGTCATATATTAATAGATACTTGAAACATTTTGTATAAATAATGAGTAATGTAATTATATTTTGACTGTATTTGATTTTACACATTCATAGTGTTGTGAAATTAATTAGTGCATATTAATAATCGTGATAATCGTAGTACCGTGATTATTTCTCTGACAATAATCGTACCAAGAAAATGTATAATCGTGACATCCCTACTGATGTGATGTGTGTATTGTTTTTTGTAAATATGACTTATGATGTATTGTCAAGTGTTTGGTTCAACCTGCTCTTGCCGGACACGGAGGCGATGAGGTCGTTGGACCACTGCTCCGCCAGACGGCCCAGCGAGCCCGCCTGGTTCTGGTTCTGGTTCTGGTTCTGGTTCTGGTTCTGGTTCTGGTCCAGGCTGCTCCTCCTCCTCCTCCTCTGCAGCGCCCGGTGGAACGGACACTGCTGCCCCGAGCTCACCATCCGCTTCACGTCGTTGATGACCTCGCCCGCCACCTCGCCGGCGTACACCCACAGCGTGTTGAGCGTCTGCTCCGAGAACTGGGCCACGCTGCTGTCCCTCCTCCTCATCCTCAGCCTCCTCCTCTTCATCAGCTCCTCCCGTCCTTCAACAACAAAACAACACAAAGCACAACACATACACATAAGGAATACACGTAAAATATATATAAAAGACAAAAAGAAGGAAATGTTGCAAATTAAAAACTATTAAAAACTAAAAGCTTGTGAGAAAAGAAAAGATTTTAAGTCTGCTTTTAAAAGAAGAAACAGTTGTAGCAGACCTGAGTTCGTGAGGTAGGGATGACTAAAAGCACCATGAGCTGATTTTGAATGTATTCTTGGAATAATAATAGGGTACACTGCAAAAACTCAAAATATTTGTCTTATTTCTATTCAAAATGTCATTTCTAGTCAAAACAAATCTCATTATACCTAAAATAAGACTCATCACATTAAAAAGTAGCTTGTTTTTACACTTTTTAAACTTCTTTCAAGTCTATTTTCACTTGAAATAAGTAGAAAAATCTGATAGTGGAGCAAGTTTTTCTTTCTTATTACAAGCACAAAAAACTTGCTTTCACTGGCAGATTTTTCTACTTATTTCAAGTGAAAATTTGTTTGAAACAAGTGAAAATGATCTAAAAACAAGTTGATTTTTAGGTGATGAGTCTTATTTAAAGTGGAAAGAGATTAGTTTTGACTAGAAATGAGAAATTTTGACAAGAAATAAGACAAATATATGTTTTTGCAGTGTAAAATGGGTCTAACTTTAGATATGTTTCTAAGATGGTAGACAGCAGTCTTAGACAACAACCTTCCTCTTGCTCCTGCTCCTGCTCCTCCTCCTCTTTCTCCTCCTCCTCCTCCTCCGCCACTCCCAGGGTGTCCATCTCCGTCGCCATGGAGACGATGTGACAGGCCAGCCGCTCGGCGTAGTGCAGCGCCTCTTTGTTGGACATCCTGCTGCTGCTGCTGCTGCTGCTGCTGCTGCTGCGGCTGGACGACGTGTGGTGGGGGAGTTCGTTTCCTCCTCCTCCTCCTCCTCCTCCTCCCGTCTCCATGGATACGTTAGCTCCTCCTCCTCCTCCTCCCTCCGCCTGCTCTTCCTCCTCCTCCTCTTCCTCTTCCTCGTTGCTCTCCGCCTCCTCGGAGAGCGAGCGCATCAGTTTGAGCATGAACTCGGCCTTGTCGTCGGCCTCGGGCGTCTCGTCTTTAAGGGGCCGCCGCGGTCCCGCCGGTCCTTCGGGCCCCGGCTGGTCGTCATGGTCGTCGTGGTCGTCGCGGGGCGTCGGCGGCGGCGTGGCGGGGGAGAACTCCTTCGCCAACTTGCTCTTCAGCTTCTTGGAGAACTGCTTGATCTGCTTCTCCTTGGACACCGACGCCTCGCTGGGCTGCTGCGGCGTGGACGGCGGCGGAGTCGGCCCGGACGAGTTGTCGTCATTCACGGGAACGGAAACAGAAACAGAAACAGAAACTCTCCCCGGGACGTCGAGCGTGTCCATGGCGACAGGATGCACCGGCGGCAGCGTCTCGGTCCGCGGCTCCGGCTCACGGCTGCGGCTCTGAGAGTCTGCGGGAAATCAATCAATCAACCAATCAATCAATCTTTATTTATAGAGCACCTTTCATACATGGAAATGCAACACAAAGTGCTTTACACACATGAATGAATGAATGAATGAATGAATTTATTTATAAAACGGAAAGGTGAAATCCGGCGATCTGATTGGTTGTTAACCGTGGTATATTGAGCATATACCACGGCTACTATTCTAAAGCCTTATCACAGCGTAGGCTATCACTCCGCCTCAGGCACGTATGACTGGTATGAATGGAAGTTGTTGTCATGTATCCATGACAACGGACTGTCGCAGTCCGTAGCCAAAGACAGCTGATGTTTTTAGGATGTTAAAAAACGGACTAAAGTAGTTGAATTGACATGTTTAAGGTGAACTTTCACCTCCAGAGGGTTAACTATGGTCGAGGGACTGAGCAGTGACAGAGGAAAAGACCAGATGCAGAGCTACTTGGAGCTAACGTCTGGATAGCTGGGACTAGTTTTTTCACAGTGAGGCTATTTTATTGGATAATATGTATTTCTGGTTGAATAAAACTACATGAAATTGATTGCGTATTCCTCTTTCATATTGCCATTATTGGTAACCGTTTTATAAAAGCAATATATCACTCCAGTCCGTGGTATATGCTCATTATACCACGGCTAAGGGGCGTTGTTCGGCCCTGTCGTGATATATTGCTTAATTATTTCGGTATATCAAGCTTATATAACCGAAAGGGTGTAGGTTGAAGCCAAAGCTTATATACCCCTACCCCTTTTACCTTAAAAAATTAAAAAAAAATTAATTCATTTTAAACAGATTCTGGATGTCTTGAGGAAGAAGTTTATTTTTTGCTTTGTACATGGTTTGTATTGTAATGTAATCAACTAAGTCCCTGAATTTCAAAATGTTCAGGCGACTAAATAGTGTGTTGGTCGGCTCACGGAAAGGTTTATTACTGATGATTCTTATAGCCTTTTTTTGCAATAAAAAAATAGAATTTGTATTTGTTCTTTATGTGTTTCACATAGAAAAATAGAAACAGAAAAAACAATTACAAGTAAAAAACCCCTCCCTCCCACACTCCATACTGCTCACACACACACACACACACACACACACACACACACACACACACACACACTCTCACTACCGGGAAAGGAGATGTGAGGAACGCCGTGGCCGTGGCCGTGGTCGGTGGTGGTGGTTTGCTGCTTCCTGCTGCAGTCGTATCTGAAACACTTGGAGGGAGAGTCCGGAGCGTCGTCGGAGGAGTTCTGTCTGCTCGCCACCGTCACCGTCTTCGTGAAGAAATCGGCGCAGTCGCCGAAACTCTTCTTCATCTTGGAGGCCGTGATGAGCTCGCACGCCTCGGTGACGATCATATCCACCATGTTGCCGGAGAAGTTCTGGAACGACGACTTCCCCTGAGCACCGCCACCGCCGCTTCCGCCGGGCGTCGGCGTCTGAGTGGCGTGGCTGAGCCGGTGAGTCTGGGTGGCGGTGGCGGTGGCGGTGTCGGAGGAGGAGGAGGAGGAGGAGCTGGACGGAGACGGGCCGGTCTCTAGGGGTGGGAGAAAGAAATCGATTCACATAAGTATTGCAATATTTTTTTTTGACAATTTTTATAAATTTATGCCGATTTTTATTTTTAAAAATTCTATTTTTTTTTTTAATCGATTTTTGAAAAGAAAAAAATCTTTAAAAAAAAAAAAAAAGATTGAAAAAAAACTTCTGAAATTTTTGAAAAGAAAAAAAAAAATTTTGAAAAGAAAAAAAGTATATTAAAAGTTTTTTTTTAGAATTTATTTTTTATCAATCAATCAATCAATCAAAATGTATTTGTATAGCACTTTACAATAGCCAGACGGTACCCAAAGTGCTTTACATCAAAGCAGTAAAATAATACATAAAAACAATACATAAAAACACAAGAAAGTGCCACAGTGCTGCAAGAAGACACAAGAAAGTGCTACTAGTGCTGCAGGGTGTTAAAGGCCCCCTAAAAGTGCATACAGTAGAATAAAAACAGGCAAAATAAGTAGACTTAAGAGCAGGACTTCCCTAGTCAGAGTTAAAAGCTAATCTAAAAAGGTGCATCTTTAGCTTCGATTTAAAAAGGCTGAGGTCAGTAATGGTGCGAATGTCGGGTGGCAGTCTGTTCCACAGCCTGGGAGCTGCAACAGCAAACGAACGATCGCCCCACTGTTTGTATCTCGACCTTGGGACCTCTAACAGAAGCTGGCCGGAAGAACGGAGGGCCCTGCCATGATCGCGAACAGTTAAAATCTCTGACAGGTAGGAGGGAGCCAGGCCATTAATGGCGTAAAAAACAAACAATAAAAGTTTAAAATCAATTCTAAAAACTAAAAAACTAAAACTAATTAAAAAAAATCGATTTTTGAAAAAAAAATCGATTTAATTTTTTTTTTTTTAGAATTTTCTTTTTATATATTGTGCAATGTGCATTTGTTCGCCCTTTTTACATACAGAAGGTCCAGGTTTTGAAAAGGGTTTAAGTTCACTTTATAATGGAGTATGTTCATTTCTAGGCTCCTACAGTGTTTGTGTGCAGATAAATGTTCAAATGTTGCAGTTTACCTCAGTCTATATCTCATTCTGTCAGAAAGGTTTCAGAAGCCTGTTTTTTCTATACTCTTTTATTTTTGCCTCTTTTATGCAGTCCAGGCTTTTGAAAAGAGAGTAAACATATACTGTATATTGCTGCTGAATAAATCTAAAAAAACTGACTTACATGTGATGTGTATTTTTGGGGGAAAAATATGTTTCCTGGAATAGTCTGTAGACAATCATAATCATTCAACTGTTTCACTGGTGTTAAAAATGCAGACTAACAATCCAGAAAATCGGCAATATCATAGAATTGCAATTTAAATTGAATCAGCGTCAAAAAAATCGTAGAAGAATCGAATCGGGGAGAAAAGCGTAGCATATCGTACCGGTTTCCTCCGGGTCCTGCAGGTGGGTGAGCGCCTGGCCGGCCTGCGGCACCGGGATGCAGCTCGCCATGCCCGACACGGTGAACAGGGCTTTCTTCACCGTGCAGCTGGCGTCCTCTCCTCCTGACGGCGCTGTAGGTGGAGCTGCAGCCGCAGTCGGAGCGGCCGAGCTGCAGCTCAACAGCTGCTGGTTGGTGAAGGTGCTGCTGCAGGTTCGGGCGCCGCTGTTCTCGGCGCTGACGTAGCAGACGTTGTCCAGGGAGACGCTGATGGCGGCCTGGCTGGTGAACGCCACGTCGGCCTGCGAGTAGGGATGTCACATATGATTACTTGTTTTCACAATTAATCGTTCTTTAAAGGGATAGTTCAACATTTTGGGCAAATTGGCCCATTGTCATAATCCCTATAGTCATAGCAGTAGGTTTGTTACCTTTAATTGTCGGTGCAAGCTATTTTTAGAACGGCGGAGCAGAGCCGTGAGCTGCTCAGAGCTACGTTACGGAGGCTCATGGGATTTCTTGGTTTCCCTCATCAAACTCATCAAATACACAATCCAACAACTCCAAAACGCAGTTGTGACCTGCACATTCACCACGCTATGAGATAATAACACAACGTTACCAGACAGAGTTGTTTTAGAGGGAAATACAGAGACTGATGATGAAAAACTGTCCCTGAAGGCAACGCGCATCAGCGGTTTTGCATGAATTTCCCTCTAAAACAACTCTGTCTGGTAACGTTGTGTTATTATCTCATAGCGTGGTGAATGTGCAGGTCACAACTTGTCCACCAGAGCGTTGTGGAGTTGTTGGATTGTGTATTTGATGAGTTTGATGAGGGAAACCAAGAAATCCCATAATGAGCCTCCGTTAGCGTAGCTCTGAGCAGCTCACGGCTCTGCTCTGCCGTTCTAAAAATAGCTTGCACCGACAATTAAAGGTAACAAACCTACTGCTACGACTATAGGGATTATGGCAATGGACCAATTTGCCAAAATGTTGAACTATCCCCAATATTTTGTGTAATGAGTAATGTAATTATATTTGGACTATATTTGATTTTACACATTAATAGTGTTGTGAAACTGATAAATGCATAATAATCGTTAACACCGTGATTATTTATCTGACAATAATTGCACCAAGAAAATGTATAATCGTGACGTCCCTACCTGTGAGAGCTCGATGAACGCCTCCTGGATCACAGACTCCGACAGGTCCGAGGCGTAGGAGGAGACGACCTCCTCTTCCTCCTCCTCCTCCTCCTCCTCCGGCCTGTTGCTGAACGACCAGTCGCTGGGCGTGAGCGGCGTGGACGGGTGGGAGAACTGGCACACCTCCATGATGCCTTCGAACAGGGATGTTTTCACAATTACTTGTTTTCACAGTTAATGGCGGTATTAAACGGCACAATTAATTGATCGTAAAGATTCCTAAATACCGTCACTTTCCAAAAAAAGATTATGTAGGAACCATATCGGCAGATGTGGCGCCAAAGTAAAGGTAAATGCTCAGATCAGTGTTGGGTATAGTTACTTTTGAAAGTAGTTAATTAAGTTACAACGTTACCATCAGTTAAAAGTAATCAGTTACGTTACTGCGTTACCTATGAATAAAAGTAACGCGTTAGAGTACTCATGCGTTACCAAAAATTAAAAGCCTTTTGCAGCGCCTCGCACATGCTGCAACTTAACAGACAGACACACAGCCTCTTTTAAATGCACTGAGTCCTGACGAATAGTCATCCAACCAAATTAACTCTACAGGATAACAATAACAGGAAAGACAGTCAGAAATATGCAACATAGCGTGTTTTTTTTTTTTTTTTTGATCGCAGAACTGATCAAAATTCAGGAGTTGCCGTGAATCCCTCTCAGCGGCTTCACTGCTCGATCTGTCTGTCAGTTTGAATGGAGGACTCACGTGTGAAGAGGAGGGAGGCTGGCGAGACGTGAACTTCCTGCCTTGTGTGTAATAAAAGTTTTTTAAAAATGCGGTTAAATATCACACTGCTGCTACGGCAGCTATGGAGTAGAGATCCGGGCTGGACCGGGGGAGAACTGAGCTGCCGCTCGCCAAGAGGGAGCTGCTGAAAGCGGGCAAGCACTGAGAGCCGGCCCGGGCTGCTTGTTGCTGCTGGAGAAGCAGGTCCGTACGTGGAGCTGATTCATGTAAATGGGCCCTTAAATTGGATGTGGATTTTTTTTGCGGTCGATAGAAGCTTATCACCAACGCAGAGTGTGCATTTTACCGTTATGTTCTTGTCCTTTTCGCCGGCGAATTGAAACGCACACACACAGGCAACGTAGGTCCGCAGGGGGGACAGCTCTCCATTCCGACACACCTCCACTTCGACACCCCGCTGTTCCGAAATACCCCCACTTCGAAACACCGCTACTCCGACACCCCCTCCTCCCCCCCGCAGCTGTCCAAGGTGCTGAACCGCGTGACGTTGTTTACATTCTGCTTTGTGGCTTGTCTGTGAAACGCGCGCTGCTCAGAGACTGGGCAGATCTGTCCCACTTGCTTTCTCCCAGACTCCGTTGTTGGAGATCTCCACACAGTAATAGAAATACACCTTTTTTTCTTTTTCTCCCCCCCTGCTCCGCTCGAGCGCGGCTGAAGCCGGCTTGAGCTCACAGGGGCGCGAGGCTGCTGCAGCCACCGCTCGTGCTGACAGCTGACTGAGGGAGATGCTTTGGTTGGATTTAGGCAATGAAGAAAGGAGTTGGTTAAGTTTAGTAAAAAGACCAGGTAGAGGCTAGACAGGCTAGAAGCATAATGAACGTTATATGTCATTAATATGAAGTATTTGCTTGTTTTGCAGTTAATTATGCACATGATCCGTTTGACCCCAAAAAGGAAAAAAAGATCACTGCGCACTGCGCACTGCACAGCCTCTGGTTCCTTTCTGATTAGGTCCGTCTGTCCGTTCGGAGTGGGGGGGTTTCCCCCACTGGCCTTTTCGGAGTAGCGGGGTCTTTAGAAAAAATAGAAAACCCCGCTATTACGATGAATGGAAGTCTATTGTCGGAAAGGCGGGGCTTCGGAAAGGCGGGGTGTAACCGTCGGCAGGACACAGACGCATCACAGCGCTGCGCCTCGGCTGACACATCTGCAGGTTGCACAGTAGTCTGTCTGACAAAAAGCAGGCTGCAGTCGGGATTTTCCTTTCCTTATCCGGCGAAAAGTAACGGATTACTTTTTTTAAAAAATAACTAAGTTACTGATTGCTCAACTCACGAAACTAACGCGTTACGTTACACGGTACTCGAAAAAAGTAATTAAAGTACTCTAACGCGTTACTTTGTAACGCGTTACCCACAACACTGGCTCAGATACTGGTCCATTTATCTAAAGTAACATGGAATTGGTAGGAAAATAAAAATAAAATGCTAGAGTGTCATTTGTACTGTAACTAAAAGAAAATTATTCAAATGAACTTAAACATTTGGTATAGATGACAATTAATGACTTGAATATTTCAAACACTTCCCCTGGGGGATTAATATTAGGTCATATTTTAATAGATACTTAAAATATTTTAATAATTACACTGCAAAAACTCAAAATCTTTCCAAGAATATTTGTCTTATCTCTTGTCAAAATGTCTCAATTTTAGTCAAAACTAACCTCTTTCCACTTAAAATAAGACTCATCACCTAAAAATTAACTTGTTTTTAGATATTTTTTTACTTGTTTCAAACAAATTTTCAATTGAAATAAGTAGAAAAATCTGCCAGTGAAAACAAGTTTTTTGTGCTTGTAATAAGAAAGAAAAACTTGCTCCACTATCAGATTTTTCTACTTATTTCAAGTGAAAATCTGCTTGAAAAAAGTAAAAAAAAAAGTGTCTAAAAACAAGCTACTTTTTAATGTGATGAGTCTTATTTTAAGTGTAATGAGATTTGTTTTGACTAGAAATGACATTTTGACTAGAAATAAGACAAATATTCTTGGTAATATTTTGAGTTTTTGCAGTGTAATCCATAATTAGTAATGAATTATATTTTGACTATATTTGATTTTACACATTTATAGTGTTGTGGAATTAAAGCAGAAGTAAGCGATCCGGTCATTTGGCTAATGCTGCGTTCCAGGCAGGCTTTTGAAACCGTAAATTACAGCTTCAAGTCATGACTTACGACTTTGTAGCGTTCCAGGCAACCCACTCGTGTTTCTCCGACCTGTTTTACCTGTGAAAGTCACTATAACGGCCACTCGTAACTTCTGACCCGTGAACTCGTACCAACTGGTACGACTTCACAGGTCGGAAAAACACGAGTTACGGGCTGCCTTGAACGCACCATAACAGTCCTCGTCCCTACGTCACCACATTCACGGCGTTCCTTGGCTGCACACACAGCCCTGCATGCCGTTCTCTCTCCTCATTGGATAAAAACTGTAGGATACGATAAATGTTTTCTCCTCGGCTCAGAGCAGAGCAGAGTGACTGACAGACCCGTGTTTCAGACCAAACACTCTATGTAAGTGATTGCTGTCGGAAGATATAACTATTTAAGACTTATATTAACACAAATATATCGCTTACTTCTGCTTTAATTCGTGCATAATAATCATGATAATCGTAACACCGTGATTATTTCTCTGACAATAATCGTACCAAGAAAATCCACAATCGTGACGTCCCTACCTTCGAACACCAGCTCCTCGGCAAGGTCGGCGGCGAACTGCGTCACCGTGTTGTGGAAGATCTGCTTCTTGACGGCCAGGAAGTCCTTCAGCGCCCCGGACACGGCCTCGCCCACCAGGAAGCCGGCCAGGCCGTTGATGGCGCGCTCCTTCAGCACGATGGCGCGCCGCATGCCGATCTCGTGGAAGGCCATCTGGAAGACGGAGGAGGTGAGGCGCGCCGCCAGGTGGCACAGCGTGGTGGTGCAGGACGACACGCCCTTCTGCAGGTCGCGCAGCGCGCTGCCCAGACTCATCTCCACCAGGTCGGTGGCGAAGCGCTGGATGCCGTCCTTCAGGGACTGAGACCTAGGGGGGCAAAGGGGCGGAACATTTACAGTGAGTTACTGGTAAATTTATATATTATATATTATTAAATTATATATTCCAAATTGGAAACTTTCCATGGGAGTTGTGGGAATTATTGGGAATTTATGGGAATTAACTGGAAATTGGGGGTAATTTAAACAAACTGTATCATATCCAAACATAAAAAAGCAGACATCTATGCAAAATAATACAATTAAAAAACATGACATTTCAACAGATTTATTTGTGAGTAGAACTTTATCAAGTTGTAATTCTTGTATGAACAATCAATTATTTTACTGAACAACAAAAACATGAATGTTGACTAAAATATTACTCACTTCCCCACCCAATCAATTTAAGAAACCATCTGTGCATGTGATGGAGGATTATACAACAAGTAGTTCCGACCAAGCAATCTGATTGGTCAATAAGACATTTAGAACGTGCTCAAATCAGCATTACAGCACGGCTCACTCATCACTGAAAATATTACTTCGCCATGTCATGTTGTTTACACATCTCCATGGCAACATGGATTTTTCCCCCTTTTATTTTAAAAAACGTTTATTACTCGTGAAAATAACAAACTACATTGACCTCCTGTAGGTTGTTCCTGACAGCTGCCAAAGTCATATTTATAGAACAATTATGTTATTTTATTTTTTGTTAATATATTGTAAACTTCAGCTGCGTGCTGTGTGCATGTGGTTGAGTAATAGCATAGATATTACTTGTACTTGCATTAAATCTGGTTGTTTTAGCCAAGATTATGCTACAATATATTTCCCCCAACTATATTTAAGTTCCCTGTTAAGGGCCAACCTTCAATTTAGTAAATTTCTGATTTATTCCCGTTTATTCCAATATATTCCCATTAATTCCCATGGAAAGTTTCCAATTTTCCAACTGTATTCTAGACAATTATACATTGATTTAAACCCAGAGAAAGGGGTTTAACGTTATTCTGGACTGGCTGTCTGGAGCCCAGACCGTAGCTCTGCTGTTGTATCACGTATGTTAAGAAAGAAAAATTGTGATGAAATTAATGTATTCTGAATGGTAATCGGGACGGGACCTGACAAGCTTTATGCTTCTCCCGTTTCCCTTTCGGTCATGTGCTTGTATTGTGTAACTGAAATTGTGTGTGATGAAGTCTGATTCAATTAACATAAATTAAAAAAAATTAAAACAAAAAATATTTAAAAAACAACTTTGAAAATTCGCAGAATTGCAACCCTACTGAGACCTCTTCTGCAGCTTGTCCACCGTCACGGTCTCCTGGATCTCCGACAGCTTCATCAGGTGACCCGACGTGTTGGTGAACTCCTTGTGGCAGACGCAGCTCAGGTTCTTGTTGTCGCTGATGTCGACGGCCGACTGGTAGCCGCACACGGAGCCCAGGATCTCTCTGGACAGGCTGCTGGCGAAGTCCGAGTAGGTTTTGTAGAGCGAGCAGAGGTCCTGGGGTTTACGCAGCTCCGAGCCGTCCAGTCCGTCCGCTCCGTCCGCTCCGTCCGCTCCGTCCGCCTCCTCCTCCTCTGTCTTCCAGAAATACTCCAGCGCTCCGCCGGCGTCCACCAGCGGGCTGAAGGCCGAGGAGCTGACGGGGCTGAAGAGCGGACCGCCGCCGTTCTCCTCGGACGGCGTCTGCACCGGCCGCGGGGAGTCGGGCACCTCGGAGTGGAGCGGGTACGGAGAGCCCGGTTTCAGAGGAGTGGGTTTCTTCACGTTGGCCGGGAGGACGGGCTGGTCGAAGCGGTGGGGGTTCATCCCCTTGGTGGAGCAGCCCCTGCACACGGATTATTGAGAAATCTGTTTATTGGCATTTGTAATTAAACACATACAAATCACAGATTCAGTAAATGCACACATTAACCCCCACCCACCCAACCCCATTGTCCCAAATCCTCTAAGGGAAAAGAAAATACAACAGAGAAAATAGTGCGATAAGGAAGAAAAAAGAAGAAAAAAAAGTAACAGCTGAATAGACTGCTAAAATAAAGAAAAGAAAAGAAAATGGGAAAAACGAATACTAAATTATACAAAACTACTAATCCCAGTTTGTCACATCAGTCATGTTATCAAAATAAGTCAGAAAAGGCATCCAGACTTTGTTAAACTTGTCCTAATTACCTCTTAGGGTGAATTTAATCTTTTCCAATTTAAGGTGAAACATTATGTCCCTGATCTCCAATTTAACAGTATTTGGCATGGCGGGCATGGGGTTGTACATATTTAATGGCCAGACACAGGAGCTCTTCCAATATACTAAAAACCTCACTCAAGTATTAAATATTGGCGATGGCGGGCAAGTAAAGTAGTGAAAACCACCACATTTGTACATGTATTTAATGGCCAGACACAGCCCCAGATCTTACACCAGCAGCTAACGGAGCTATTAAAGGATGCGGATTCCTCATAAACTCATTCAACTAAAAAACCTCACAACGCTCAAGGAATTAAATATTGCAAGCCAGAATGTGCAAAGAGTGGAACATGTCCAAAACATATGTATTATGATGCGCGTTGCCTTCAGGGACAGTTTTTCATCATCAGTCTCTGTATTTACCTCTAAAACAACTCTGTGTGGTAACGTTGTGTTATTATCTCATAGCGTGGTGAATGTGCAGCTCACAACTTGTCCACCAGAGCGTTGTGGAGTTGTTGGATTGTGTATTTGATGAGTTTGATGATGAGGGAAACCAAGAAATCCCATAATGAGCCTCCGTAGCGTAGCTCTGAGCAGCTCGCCGCTCTGCTCCGCCGTTCTAAAAATAGCTTGCACCGACAATTAAAGGTAACGAACCTACTGCTATGACTATAGGGATTATGGCAATGGGACAATTTGCCAAAAATGTTGAACTATCTCTTTAAGACTTGTCTTTGTGGCTAGAAGAGTATCCAGATGTATCTCTGGAGGAAGCTCAGGGAAAGGATGGTAACTCTTTCGGGGCAAAGTCCCTAATCTGAAAACAGCGGAAGTGATGTGACTGGGCTAAGCCACATTTTCCTGCCAGCTGAGGGAACGATGCAAATATATATCCATCTCCGAGTTTAAATAAAGGTTATGAAATGAAATAAAATACCGCTTCAATATACCTGGACACGTATTTGGACCCCGAGTCCTTCTTCTGTCGGCCGCCGTGAAATTGGTGGTGGTGAACGGCGCTGAAAGGCGTCCAGAACCTGCGCCAAGTGAAACCATCTCCCGAGGTCAGCTCCTCCTCCAGGCTCGTCAACTGGTCGAAGCTGTAAGAACTCGCTGACCAAGAGTCGGAGTGAGCAACATCAGAGCAAGGGGGATGTCCAGCTTGCCAGCAGGCTCTTCAGGTAAGAACTAGAATTGGTGGGGCTGGAGCAGAGAGCTGACGGGGAGGAATGGAAGAAGGATCAATAAAGCTGAGAGATTAATTAAAATAAATGAGAAGACTTAAAGGACAGAGATAAGTCATGTTTTAGTGCAGTTATTTCACACTTTTTGTTAATTTGACTTGTGGATCAAGTATCATAGTTTTCAGGTGCCGGTTCACCAGTCAAATTTAAAGACTTTTTAAAAGACACATTAATGATGTTATGGTGTCCAAACTTTAAGACCTGACTGTATAAAAACGTACAAAAGAAATGCCAGATCACAAAATTAGAAATTGAATGCAATATATAAGTTGCGTGTTAGGGCCGTTTGTAGTTGAAAATACATTCAATAAAGCACAATGAAGTGTCGCAGGAGCATTTATTGGCATTGCGGTAGGCGAGGGCTCTACCATAACATTTTTTTCCCAAGGAGCTCCGCCTAAAGTCCAGGGGGCACAAAAAGAATTGGGGAGTGAAATTAAAAGAATGTTTAGGTAACACATTAATTCACTCGGCAACCAACAGGCCAGATGGCTTTAAGCCTTGAATAATGGTAAGGGTCAAACCGGAGATGATTTTACTGGAGAACAGTCACCAACCGACTTCACCTTGCCGATTGTGATGACTTCTAATGTGACCAAGAATTGGATAGAATGGATCAAGAATAGAATTAATTATTAATACCTGCACTATATTATATTATGTGAACTACATCTTTTTATTTAACTAGGCTAGTTAAATCACAGTAGCATACTGATTTGTTGAACTTACAGGGTTGTTACTAAAGATATATATCATGATAATCAAACCTGATGTACATAAAACTCAACCTGTCACACAGCTCCATGTTTAACTCTGTGTCGCGTGTTCAGGGACAGTCCACGTGACGTCTGAGGACAGACAGCTCTGAGGTTGAAGTTTATATTAATGCACCGTGACACTTGCTGGCATCTCTGTACGTCTTCACCGGGATGTGCACATGACTATAGAAGGGCAAGGGGCTCAACATCAGAAAAGGGCAGTAGGCTATGTACAATTTTTCAGGCTTAATTACAGTTAACTATTTTGGTAGAGAAAGCCTGCAACGCCATCAAAAATCATGTGGGATTTGGCAAGTGCAAAGAAGTAGGCTAATATGATTTTCCTACAGGCTTCACACACAAAACCAAGAAATGACTACTGTCTGCACTGGTGCATATTTCAGAACAACTGCAATATTTTAGACAACAGCAAAGTCAACAAATTACCAGTAAGTCAATATTGGAAACAAATTTAAATAGTGAAATCAAGCTGAGTGAGTGATTCCTGCTATTCTGCTGTTGTTCACTACAGTCAGGTGATGTTAGACAGAGTCTGAACATGTTTTTTTTAAATTGGCTTAACAGCATGAGCTAAACAAACTAATATCTTTTATACTGAACAGTATGTGATATGTGTTGTTTTTGAATAATGGACGGCGACTTGTCAACTACCAGCTTAAGGAACTAATGTTAGTGGATTTATAACTCACAAGATTCGAAAAACCACTCAAGTTCCGCTCCACTGAAATCACGTCTCAGTCTACGACATGTTAATCACACACAACACTATCGACCGAGGCAGCAGCTAACTACATCCTCTCTCTCTCTCTCTGGACGTGCAATTTTAGAGCGCGCACCCCCCCCGCCCCTCAGTGATACAGAGCGGAGCAGCTATTTCCTCAACACACACCCAAAGTCGTATACACAATGTGCACTGTGGCTCTTTAATTTATCTATGAAATGCTTCAGAGGTAGATCACTCTGGGACCCACATTTTTACATGGTCATGTCGCGACCACTTTTATAGAAAAATCACAAGATTTTTTTGTTGTAAAGGCAAACTTTAAGAGAACTCATTTGCTCTATTATTGAGTAAAAGACCGCATTTCCACAGACACAATGATCTGAGGAGTTACACATGTCACAACTGACATGTACGGGAAAGGGCGTGAACAAAATGGTGTGGCCAACAAAACGATATATTTTGACTTCTACGGATTCTCTGAATTCATTTTAGCATGTTTTTACAACAAAATTGCTGATAATATCTTCACAAAATGAAAGACCACAAAACAAAGGACAGACATTTATTTCTCACTGCACAATTCAAACGGCCACATTAATAAGAAACTTTCAGTCTCATATCTTTGAATTCAGAGAAATAATAGAAACTGAGGATGGCGACCATTTCAACTCCAACTCCTCTATATCCGCGGTGTTGCGGTAAAATAAAAGACATGTGCGCAACACTGTGTGCGCATGCGCATTAACGGATCGTGTTCGGGTACGGATCGGGCACTGACACCGCTGTCGCCGCCTAATCGCGTCTTTGGAACGGCCATTTTGCGTCCTCTCCAGCCCCAGGGTCCCGATCTAAAGATGTGCCAGTCTGTTGCTTTAACCACTGAATTACATGCTTAGAAATTATGACAAATGTATCATAGAACAAGCCAAAAACATGTTGTTTTTGTTTTTAAACCACACCTGACGTGGACCAGAGGGGAGGGGAGGCGGGGGGCGCCCCCGGGGCTGCAGTACGTCCACTGGGACTCCACCGCCGCCGCCGACTTCTGCACCGTCACCGACACGTCCGGACCGGCCGACTGGTGCTTGGCTGAACTCTTCCTGGAAGAGGAGGAGCTGATGATGACGCGCGAGCCCGACAGCTCTTTCCTTCTCTTGTGGGCGGGGACGGTCTGAGACGCCACGTCGCGCTTCTTCAAGTGACGGTAGGAAGCTGAGGAGAGAAGATGGAGGAAAAGAGGTCATGAGGCTAAACTAAAACCCAGGACAGAACTCTGTTTGAGCCACACATTAACTACTGTAAAGCGATCATTTTTGGCTAATGCCGCGTTACCCTAGCCATCTTTGAAACCGTAGATTACACTTCAAAAAAATCACGATTAATTCGAAGCTGTGTCCAGGCAACCCACTGTGTACAAGACTGTTTTACCGAAAGTCACTATAACGGTCTCTTCTGACCCTGAACTCGTACCAGATGGAACTGGTACGACTTCACGGTCAAAAACACGAGTTACGGGTTGCCTTGAAACCACCATAACTTCTGTCCAGCCGATGAGTTAGCAACCCCCGCCCTCGTCATGGATCTATTGGTCCTCGGTCCCTACGTCACCACATTCAGGCGCATCCCTTGGCTGCACACACAGAAGACTGCCCCTTTATGCCTTCTCTCTCCTCATTGGATAAAGGTTGTAGGATACAAGAAAGTTTTCCCCCTCGGCTCAGAGCAGAAGCAGAGGACTGACAGACCTCTTTCGGTCCAAACACTCTATGTAATGATAAAAAGCTGTGGAACATAGAACTATTTAAGATCTATATTAAAATGACACAAAAATATTGCTTACTTCAACTGCTTTAACTACTGTATGTCATTTGAATGCAACACCTACCTGCCATCTGAAAAGATTACAAAGCCTTCATGTTGTCTAATGTCTGTGTATGTACAAGACCGCTTTTCCATGCGCTTCGGTTCACACGAAATACGTTGTGTGTGTGTGAACTTAATTTCAGGATGTCAACTTCATCAATGTAGTGTGATTGCCTCAAGTTTAACCCTCCATAAAACCAACCCTAGATTTAGCTATGTAACTGTTATGTGTCTGCATGTGTACTACTGTGAGTGTGACAATCAATAAAAAATATCAACAATATACTATAAAAAAAAGAAGACTTAAAAGTACCAGCTTGGCTCTTGCATGCAGAGGACCGCAGATCTGGAACGAGCTGGATGAGAGCTTGAAAGCGGAGAAGTCCATCCACTCCACTTAAGTGGAAGCTTAATGGGGATCCGAATAAAGAATAAAAACCACTCAGGGTTCCCACTTTCCTTGAAATCTATAGTAAATTGACAGTAAATTGAATGTAAATTTTATTGCCAACTGTTTTATACTTATGTTTTGATAAAGTTCCTGTTGGTACATAAGGGGTCCATGTTGTCTAATGTCTGTTGTATGTACTGTATTGTTTTTTTGATGGACCTGATTCACACGAAATACGTTGTTGTGTGTGTGTGTGTGTGAATAAAGTTTCAGGATGTCAACTTCTACCTTTCCCTCAGCAGAGTGTAGCCTAATTTAAACCCCTCGTGGTCAACACCGTCCCCTTCAAACTGTTTATAGTAAAACTGTCTCTAGTTGTCTCACTAGGTTTTACTTTCTGTGATGTGACAATCAATAAATCTGAATATCAAATAGAGATCTGGTAGCTGATGTCAAATTATATATAACAATTAAAAACCCAGAACAGACGCTTTACGTATATCTGTTACGCACAGAGCACATCACAATGTGGAACCTGGTATAATCACAGGATGGTGTGAACCCTGCGAGTGCAAGTTTCTCCAGACATTAGCTGAGAAGATTAAATTAAATCCCTGTTTTCTTTAAATGAGCAACTGCACTTAAAATGGACCGAGATACTGATGAATGAGTTTTAGTGCATTTTGTTATGGAAATGTTTGTAATTTGACTTGTTGGATCAGGTATCTGGCATCTATTTTGTGATTTGTCTTGTTTTTGTCTTGAAAATGTTTTTAAATTGGCTTGTTGGATCAGATGACTAATATCTTTTATACTGAACAGTATGTGATTTGTGATGTTTTTGTAATACTTTGTAGTACACGGACCCCAGGAAGAGAAACTACCAGCTTAGTGGGAGCTAATGGGGATCCGAATAAAGAATAAAAACCACTCAGGGTTCCTACTCCTTCCTTGAAATCATCAATTGTACCTTATTTTGCACATTTAACCAGTTTGTTTCTATTATTATTATTATTATTATATGTTTATTCCTCTCTCAGCCCCAGAAGTCTGATTTAAAGATGTGCAGTCTGTGGCTCTAACTTATCTATGTTTAAAAATTATGACAAATCTATCATAGAACAAGCCAAAAACATGTTGTTTTTGTTTTTAAACCAGGCCTACTACAGCTCTCTGCTGCTCTTCTACCTGTCACTCAGCAGAGGAAGAGAAAACCTTCATGCTCGTGGTCCAACACCGGAAACACTCAACCTAGGAAAACCTAGTGAGAAAACTCAAAGTCTCTAGTTTTCTCACTAGGTTTTCTTTCTTTAGAACGGAAATCATTAGGGATCTGAAAAAGTCAAATAGAGATCTGGTAGCTGATGTCATGATATAATAAAATTAAATAATTTTCCAGGACATTTGACCTTTTTTTTGCTCATTTTCCATGACTGGAAATTTGGTCAACCATTTTCCAGGTTTTCCAGATTTTACAGGATGTGTGTGAACTCTGACACTGGTGCCTCCAGTAACTCTCACTGCCATCTAGCTGTGAACTAAATTACATCCCTGTCTTTCTTTAAAGGGATAGTTCAACATTTTGTCAAACTGGCCCATTGCCATAATCCCTCACATAGAAATAAGGTGTGCGCTGCGCTGCGCTGCGCACACTTTATCTTGTCGTGCAAGCTACTGGTTTGTGACTGATCTGCTGCAGAGCCGCGAGCTGCTCAGATCTACGCTACAGGCTCATATGGATTTCTTATCTTGCTTCCTCTCATCAAATTTCCGGCCGAAAACAACCGCCGATCTGTGTGGTAACCGATTGGAATTTTTATTATCTCATCGTGGTGAAGCCTATGTGCAGGTCCACAACTTGTCCACCAGAGCGTTGTGGAGTTGTTGGATTGTGTATTTGATGAGTTTGATGAGGGAAACCAAGAAATCCCATAATGAGCCTCCGTAGCGTAGCTCTGAGCAGCTCACGGCTCTGCTCCACCGTTCTAAAAATAGCTTGCACCGACAATTAAAGGTAACGAACCTACTGCTATGACTATAGGGATTATAGCAATGGGCCAATTTGACAAAATGTTGAACTATCTCTTTAATTAATCATGCCGGGGTTACGACGACATAAAATCTAAGGCGTGCAACAGCTGTGTCCAACCTACAGGGGTTATTGTCTCCGGCCTCGTCCTCCTCCAGATGTTCCAGGGCCGTGACGAAGTCGTCCTCGATGGACGACACCGACTGGTTGGTGTCGTCCTCCTCCGGCTGGCTGGGCTCGGCCGCGCCGCCTCTCTGCAGCGCCTGCAGCTCCAGCGCGTAGCGGACGCCGGCCACGTAGCAGCCCAGCAGCCCCAGCAGGGACGCCACGCCGCCGGCCTGAGGGAACACAACGCTGGTGCCGGGGTTATGCCTCAGCACACACACGGCCTTCAGCCAACACTGAGGAAGAAGAAGAGGAGGAGGAGGAGGAGGAGGAGGAGAAACAGCACAGTCAGAAATAAGGAAAACAGAATTCACATGAGAGGGAGAGATGGTGTTATTATGTCTGTGCTCTGATTACAAGCTGATATGTCATACACTGCAAAAACTCACAATCTTTCCAAGAATATTTGTCTTATTTCTTGTAAAAATGTCTCAATTCTGGTCAAAACTAATCTCTTTCCACTTTAAATAAGACTCATCACCTAAAAATTAACTTGTTTTTAGTTAAAGCAGAAGTAAGCGGAATATTTGTGTTAATCTAAGTCTTAAATAGTTATATCCTCCGACAGCAATCACTTCTATAGAGTGTTTGGTCTGAAACACGGGTCTGTCAGTCACTCTGCTCTGCTCTGAGCCGAGGAGAAAACTTTCCTTGTATCCCACAACCTTTATCCAATGAGGAGAGAGAACGGCATAAAGGGGCAGTCCTCTCTGTGTGTGCAGCCAAGGGATGCACGTGAATGTGGTGACGTAGGGACGAGGGCGGGGATTGCTAACTCCATCTGCTGACAGAAAGTTAGCCAAAACCACCGGATAGCTTACTTCTGCTTTAATATAAGACTCATCACCTAAAAATTAACTTGTTTTTAGATAATTTTCACTTGTTTCAAACTAATTTTCACTTGAAAGAAGTAAAAAGTGTCTAAAAACAAGCTACTTTTTAAATGTGATGAGTCTTATTTTAAGTAGAATGAGATCTGTTTTCACTAGAAATAAGACAAATATTCTTGGTAAGATTTTGAGTTTTTGCAGTGCATGTGCAGGACATGAAATGGCGTTCAGGGTCTGTCTGCGTGTGTGTGAACCCAAACACTGAACCATGGTGATGATGAGGAGGAAGGACAAGGCTGCAAAAACAAAAACATCTGTCCGTCGCACCTGCATCTCCTCAAAAAAGCGTGCGAAGCACTTGGAGTTGTGTTTATGTGTCGTGGGAAAACACCTTCATGGAAAAAAAAAAAAACTGCAAAGAGCGAGGATTCTTTGGAATGTCAAAACTTTAAAGTTATTTTTGTTTTACTAATGAGTTTTCCATTGTAAATAAACTTGCTGCCAAAACCTCAAAAATATTTACCCCCTTTTTTCTTCCAGGAAAACTGTCTTTTGAAGGACGGGACTAAACACAGAGACAGGCTGAGAAAAGCTCCAGTGTTGCACAATTACTTCCCCCTTTTCTCTCCCCTCACTTCCCCGACTTCATCCCACGGCTCACTAAGGCTACGTTCACACTGCAGGCCCTAATGCTCAATTCAAATTTTTTGTTTGGCCATTCACATTTCCATCTAACATGTGGCCTATAATGAGTATTTTCACTTTTATTTGGAAATGTCTGTGAAATGGAAGCTGGAAAATTCAGTTTTACATTTGTTTCATACACTTTCATTCATTTTAGGACATTGTAAGTCTCTTCTCAAGCAGTTATCTATCTTGTTCAGTGCTCAGAGACTCTTAAAGCAGAAGTAAGTGGTCCGGTCGTTTTCGCTAATGCTGCGTTCCAGGCAGGCTTTTGAAATCGTAAATTACAGCTTCAACTCACAACTTACGACTTTGTAGCGTTCCAGGCAACCCACTCGTGTTTTTCCGACCTGTTTTACCGGTGAAAGTCACTATAACGGCCACTCATAACTTCCGACCGGTGAACTCGTACCAGATCGAACTGGTACCACTTCACGGTCGGAAAAATACGAGTTTCCTTGAACGCACCATAACAGTCGTCGTCCCTACGTCGCCACATTCACGGCGTCCCTTGGCTGCACACACAGCCCTGCATGCTGTTCTCTCTCCTCATTGGATAAAAACTGTAGGATACGATAAATGTTTTCTCCTCGGCTCAGAGCAGAGCAGAGTGACTGACAGACCCGTGTTTCAGCCCAAACACTCTATGTAAGTGATTGCTGTCGGAAGATAGAACTATTTAAGACTTATATTAACACAAATATATCACTTACTTCTGCTTTAATAACTCAATAAAATGTGTGCTGTTGACACTGAAAACCTGTAAGGCCTGCTTTTTCCCACACAGAAAATCCACAGGGATCGATAAAGAATCGGATCGATAAGCAGAATCGATAATGGCATTGATATCAATACTGTAAAATCTTATCAATTCCCATCGCTACTCACGCTTTCACTACAGCTGTTCTGTTGTAAACACACACCACAGCACCTCAAATTCTCCGACGTTTTATTGAGCCATTTTTTAATTGCTCTTGACTTGACTTAAGGACTCTTTTGTCCCTCGAGCTATCAAGCTCTACAATTCTGCACTGTGGGGAAGGGGGAGGGGTGGTGGTTGGAGAGGGGATGGAGAAGACTAGGATTGATGTATTTATTATTGTTCTTTTAGCCCTGAATGCACTTTATATTTTATATTTTTATATTCTTATTCTTATTATCTTATTATGATCGGTGCTGCGCTGCTGCTGGAGCCTCAATTTCCCTGAGGGTAACCTCCCAAGGGATTAATAAAGTACTATCTATCTATCTATCTATCTATCTATCTATCTATCTATCTATCTATCTATCTATCTATGTATCTCTCTATCTATGTATTTATCTATCTATCTATCTATCTATCTATCTATCTATCTATCTATCTATCTATCTATCTATCTATCTATCTATCTATCTATCTATCTATCTATCTATCTATCTATCTATCTATGTATCTCTCTATCTATGTATCTATCTATCTATGTATCTATCTATCTATGTATCTATCTATCTATGTATCTATGTATCTCTCTATCTATGTATCTATCTATGTATCTATCTATCTATGTATCTATCTATCTATGTATCTATCTATCTATGTATCTCTCTATCTATGTATCTATCTATCTATGTATCTATCTATCTATCTATCTATCTATCTATGTATCTATCTATCTATGTATGTATCTATCTATCTATCTATCTATCTATCTATGAATCTATCTATCATCTATGTATCTACGTATGTATCTCTCTATCTATGTATCTATCTATCTATCTATGTATCTCTCTATCTATGTATCTATCTATCTATCTATGTATCTCTCTATCTATGTATCTCTCTATCTATGTATCTATCTATCTATCTATCTATCTATATATGTATCTATCTATCTATGTATCTATGTATCTATCTATCTATCTATCTATGTATCTCTCTATCTATGTATCTATGTATCTATGTATCTCTCTATCTATGTATCTCTCTATCTATGTATCTATCTATCTATCTATGTATCTCTCTATCTATGTATCTATCTATCTATGTATCTATCTATCTATCTATCTATCTATCTATCTATCTATCTATCTGTGTGTGTGTGTGTGTGTGTGTGTGTGTGTGTGTGTGTGTGTGTGTGTGTGTGTGTGTGTGTGTGTGTGCGTGTGAAGTGACGTAAAAGTCGCATCAAATCTGCCTTAGCTGTTCACACTGGGGTCGCACTGGAAAAAAATCGGATCTGAATCTGATTCAGGACCTTATATGGAAGTGTCCTGAATCTGATTTTTTTTTTTTAACGCATCTGGCCCAGATTTGAGTGCTCACACTACTTCAAAAAAAAATTAATTTGTGCCACTTTCGCCTGCAGTCTGAACGTAGCCTAAGCTCCTAGCTGAGGATCTACCTGAGGTCTTTCCTGAGGTCCGGCGTCTTTGTGCTCCGCCGTCCTGCGCAGGTCTTTGAGCAGCAGAACCTCATCGTTCCTGAGGGCGTGGACGTGCAGCGACCTGAGGAGTTCGCACAGGCCGGCAGGCAGAGAGCTCAGAGCCTGCAGGAAGAGGAGAGGAACACACATCAGTCTGTAGCTCACTGACTGCAACAACATCTGTGCAGAATGATTCTTCCATCTTCAACCTACGTCATGAAGAGGAAAAAAACATATATAAGTCGCTATATTTTTGATACACTGCAAAAACTCAATGTCTTTCCAAGAATATTTGTCTTATTTCTTGTCAAAATGTCTCAATTTTAGTCAAAACTAATCTCTTTCCACTTAAAATAAGACTCATCACCTAAAAATTTACTTGTTTTTAGATATTTTTTACTTGTTTCAAACAAATTTTCACTTGAAATAAGTAGAAAAATCTGCCAGTGAAAGCAAGTTTTTTGTGCTTGTAATAGGAAAGAAAAACTTGCTCCACTGTCAGATTTTTCTACTTATTTCAAGTGAAAATCTGATTGAAAAAAGTAAAAAGTGTCTAAAAACAAGCTACTTTTAATGTGATGAGTCTTATTTTAAGTAGAATGAGATTTGTTTTGACTAGAAATGACATTTTGACTAGAAATAAGACAAATATTCTTGGAAAGACTTTGAGTTTTTGCAGTGTATATAAGTCGCTTCTGAATATAGGTTGCATCGCCAGCCAAACTACTACAAAAACGTGACTTATAGTCCGGAAAATACGGTAATCATCATTTAAAAAATTACACTGAGAAAGACTGGGAGTAAATCATTAGCATTATGTATTAATTTCTCTCTCATTTTTAAATCTGCATACTCTTCCTGTTGTATGATGATGATGGAGCAGTTATCACATGTGGTTTACATCTGTGCAATTTATTTATTTTCGTTATTCTATCCATGAGAAACAGAGAGACAGACAGAGTGTTTGACTATAAAACAGAAACCTTGTGCTCTAATAATCGGAGTCAGTGAAGCGCAGCTGTAAAAAGCCTGAGAGCCGAGCCGACACCTCGTCATGAGGAGCAGCAGCAGCTCTGTCTGTCTGTCTGAGATGTTGTTGATCCTCAGTCTGCCAGCAGAATAGTTCCAGCTCTGTGAGACTGAGTCTGGTATCTGACACCCAGATGTTAGCAGCTGCAGCTTCACCTCCACTGATGTCACAACAAACCTGCTCATGATGAACGCTCGTCACAAAATAATCTACCTAATTTCCTCCTCTGGGATTTTCTTTTTTTATATATATATATACTTGTCCAGAGTCCAGTCTTGTTCTATATGTTTTATG
>NC_140927.1:31795601-31873101 GCF_045865225.1 Trachurus japonicus | reverse complement strand
TCAAGACTCTGCGGATACCCTGCTGAATAAACTCAATGTAAATGAGTAGAAACAGGTAGAAATCCTCTGTGTTGTGTGGATCACAAACACAACACTGACATTATTTCTCTCTAGTGGATCGACCAATGACAGGCCGTCATTTCTACACGAGTTCACCTGGGACTGGGACGACCGACAGAGACTCTGATCAGATTATTGATCCATCAGGCTCCAATAATAATGATAATAATAATAATATGAATAATAATAATAATAATGATAATATTAATAACGAGTCTGTCTATGTTGTTGTTGTTGTTACAAACCTCAGTGAGTCTCGTGGCGTCTCTGATCGGCAGCTCGAGGCCGACGCTGCACAGCTCCTTCTTGTTCCTGAAGAGGCTCTTCACACACTGAGCCCCGCCGTCACGCACAGTCTGCACACACACACACACACACACACACAGTATATATATATGAACCCAACGTATCTGATAAGAAACCAGTGTGTTTAACTACTGTAGTCTGAAGCTGAATAACAGAAGGATTTGACACACGACTTTAACACAGATCCTCCTGGTTAATCTGATTATATTCACATACTGATGCATTATAACTGTGAGCACACGCCAACACATTACAGACACAGACTGTGGTAAATGGCAAGCAGCTACACACCACAAACACACACACACACACACACACACACCAAACGCTGACAGAGCAGTTGTGTGTTATCACAAACTGAAGACAAGATCTGCTGCATGTTCACTTACAACAACAACACCAACAACAACAACACAGCAAGAAGCAGATAGGAGATAAAAAAAAAAACAGATTCATCTGATCTGAGATCTGCTGCTGCACTGCAAATACTCTACATCTTTCCAAGAATATTTGTCTTATTTCTTGTCAAAATGTCTCATTTCTAGTCAAAACTAATCTCTTTCCACTTAAAATAAGACTCATCACCTAAAAATTTACTTGTTTTTAGATCATTTTCACTTGTTTCAAACTAATTTTCACTTGAAATAAGTAGAAAAATCTGCCAGTGAAAGCAAGTTTTTTGTGCTTGGAAGAAAAACGTGCTCCACTGTCAGATTTTTCTACTTATTTCAAGTGAAAATAGACTTGAAAGAAATAAAGACTGTCTTAAAAACAAACTGCTTTTTATTTGATGTTTCTTATTTTAAGTAGAATGAGATTTGTTTTGACTAGAAATGACATTTTGACTAGAAATAAGACAAATATTCTTGGTAAGATATTTGAGTTTTTGGAGTGTGACTTTCTACCACCACAGGACCCTTCAAAATAAAAGCCCCCAGAGCACACAGACACACAAACACACAGACACACCTCTTTCCGGACCGAGGCCCTGGACCTCATTGGGACTCCTCTTATTCGTGCACAGGCATCCATGGCGACGGGGCGCTGCACCGGGGCCGCTGACCTGTAAACAAACAAAGCAAAGACAGGAAGTTCAGAGAATTAAAAAAAAAAAAAAAAAGTCAAAGAGCTGAAACCAGGAGACGATGAGGAAAGGAAATCCAGATTTTACTTGCTAGCTGCTTTCAAAGCCGAGTCTGTTTTCTCTGAGCTTCAACAATCAACAGCCAGAGAGTAAAAAAAAAAGAGAAGAGGATTGTGCAGAGCAGAGCGAGGTCTCAGCTGTCTGAGCCTCGGCCACAAGAACACCACATGACAGCATCAGTGCTATTAGTAAACAAAGAGATAACACACACACACTGTGTCTCTGTCTGCTGCTGCTGCTGCTGCTACACACACCTACGTGCCAAAACAGGAAGTGTGTGTGACGTGGTGGTTTACAGCCGCTGACACCTGGACGGCCCCGCCCCGCCCTGCACTGATTCACCAGGAGGAAACGGTTTGCTTTAACCTCTGTGACCCAACAGTCCACTCAGTTTTTTTTTTTTGTATTTTTTTGTATCAAACTATAAATATCTCGGCTCGCAGCAGCTTAAATCTGACCGAAAACACGGAGCTGATCGCCAAACGGGGTCAACAAAATGTAATTATTTTAATGTCTGCAAAACTATTTGGTGTATTTTTTGTTGAAAGGCTTTTAACCTTTTCCTTTACTGGCGGCGGCTGGTACAATGGGTTGTCGCCGGTGAAAGACAAAAACAGCTTAAACAGCCAACACAGACCACACCCATTTTACATTTTAAATGACTTTTATCTAATGCGTTGTTATCTTTTATTTATTGCTTCTATATTATCTGCATTTACCTTATTTGTCTTATTTATATTTTATTTCCTCCTGCTTCATCTCTATGTTTTGTATACATATTCATATAGATTATTGACTCCTCCCTCCGTCCCATGCTCTTAATGTTTTCTTGACTGTCTGGTTTGTGAACAGATGTGCACTGGGAGCGACACATGAATTGTATAAATAAAGTTGTCTGAACTGAACTGAACTGAACTGAAATGAAACTCGTGTGAAAATAATAATAATCCTAACAACAGTGGGCTCGGCCCAGACCGGTCCTGCTGGTCAGGATGAAGCTATGGTCGGACGCTCTGCTTTGAAATCCCTCTGATAGTCTGGCCTGCATCGAAGATCAAACAGCAAGGCAGGAGAGTGTGTGTGTGTGTGTGTGTGTGTGTGTGTGTGTGTGTGTGTGTGTGTGTGTGTGTGTGTGTGTGTGTGTGTGTGTGTGTGTTTCAAGCAGGGGGAAACACACTCAGTATAAGCAGCATGAGAGCGCGGGCAGAAAGAGGAGGCAAAATATTTACAGTGCACAAGAAGGGAAAAGTTTCCCAAGAAATCCAAGCCTGCTCTTTGAGGTCCGGTCCAAAGCAGCTGCTGGGTCAAGTCTGGACTAAAGTCTGGACTAGGGATGTCACGATTATACACTTTCTTGGTACGATTATTGTCAGAGAAATAATCACGGTGCTACGATTATCACGATTATTAATATGCACTATTTAATTTCACAACACTATGAATGTGTAAAATCAAATACAGTCAAAATATAATTACATTACTCATTATTTATACAAAAGGTTTCAAGTATCTATTAATCAGGGGTGCAAACTCATCAGGGGTAAAAAAGGTGACAAGATACCGACCCCCTAGGGGGGTCCGGGGGCATGCTCCCCCGGGAGAAATTTTTTTAAAAACCAACTTTAAAGGTGAATTTACAGTCAATTTTAGCATGAGACTAGGGTCCAGATTTACTCAGGTTTGCACAGCTTTTGCTCCTGTTAAACCTGCACAATCTGTCTCTCTGTGTTTGGTTTTGAAATATGTGAAGGGGGTCTTCAGCCTATGCAGGTTTAGCATGAGCAAAAGCTGTGCAAAACTTAGAGAATCTGTCCTTTGATGTCCATCAGATGAACCTTGCAAACTTTGCCTTCAAACTAAATAAAATTTAATACAGACTGATTGGTTCATTGTGAAACATTTATTTATTGATGTAAATGTGTTTTCTGTACGTAGGCTATGCTCCGAGGCAGCGCTGCTCTTTCTGTCCAATAACACACATGAAGCTTAAAAATGCCATAGGCTACGTAAAACATATTAAGCGGCAATATGTATTTAAAAGATGTTCAAGCAAACGGTTCGGTTCACGGTTTTGTGGTCATGGTTTTCGGTTCGGTTTCGTATACTTTGATCGTTGGGAAAATCAATCATGTCTTGTATATTCAGGTTAAAACTTAAAGAATGAGGCAGTCTGACATCTGATACATCATTGTGACAGTCTGAGGTTAAAAGTAGGTGAGATTCTGGCGGCAAGGGAGGAGACATTCATAGTTCCAACATGTTTTAATTTATTGGGCAAATAAAGTTATCTAACAAATGCTAAGAACAATTAGATATTCACTGAAATATATAACCTATATTTATTAATTGTGGTTCTTACAAAAAATGTATCTTATAAAATATAAAAGCTAAAATGTCTCTTAAAGCTCTGCCCCTTTAATTAGTGCATACTAAATAATTTAACTTTAGCCTACTACTTTTACAACCACATTATTTACCAGCAACATAAAGTGAAACAGAGGCAGAGGTGTCCTGCCACAGTCAGTCAACCTCCTCCTGCTGCTGCTGCTCAGGTCGCGCTGCAGCGCTAATAAAAGCTAAACGCGCTAATCGCTAATTGGCCGCGATCGCGATCATCACACACACGCGGTCCCATACAGCACCTACACAACGCTGCTGGCGCATCTTCTAGCTCCGACTCTTTCACTCGCCATGCTCAAAAAGTCGCGTTAGTTAGTCTGTATTAAAAGTGAAGCTTCAGGTGTGTATTGCTGACAGAAGAGGAGCGCTGCCACCACTTGTTGTCATCCAGATAAGGTGCATGCGCCTTAAAGAGACAGGTGCATTGCCTCGCCTCGCCGGACCCCCCCCCTCTCAATTTTTTTTTTTTTTTGCGGATTTACACGAATCACACAAATGACCAATTTGGGATCCAAAACGGCGAATTTCGCCGAAAGGTGACAAGTTTGCACCCCTGATTAATATATGACCAATTCTTAATCCCCCTGGGGAAATGTTTCACGTCATAAATTGTTATCTATACCAAATATTTGCGTTTATTTTAATCGTTTTTTGTTTTCTTTTGCTTTCATTTTTATTATTAAAAATGACACACTAACATTTAAATTTCATGTTACGTTAGATACGTTATTTTTGCGCACATCTGCCGATATGGTTCTACCATCATGTTTTTTGGAAAGCGACGGTATTTAGGAATCTTTACGATTAATTCATTGTGGCGTCTAATACCACGATTAATTGTCAAAACAAGTAATCGTGAGTGACATCCCTAGTCTGGGCTCTCAGGCTGCGGGCCGATGTCATTTTAAGGAAGATGGACGTTCAAAACATTTTGCATTTAGTGATTTATCAACTGTGGTGACGTGATGGGACGACGCAATACAGACGTAGAGAGAGAGAGAGAGATGGGAAACGGAAACGATGACCAACGGGATCGATTCCATTACACTTTGATATCGACACGACCGAAAAGAAAAAAAACACCTCATGAGAGTGTAAAAATGTTTTGGCGATATTTGAGGTGGTTTTTCGAAACGTAGGTGTTTCCATTGCCTGTTTTTATTGCGATATGTACGTTTTGTGCATTTCTAGGTGTTAATGGAAACACTGACCGGCCCTTTTCTTTTATATATAGCCTACATATAGCAATAACTTTAGCTTTAAGACTGATGACGTGAGACTAATGTTGACAAATGATGATTTTATTGTTATATTTGTAAAGTTTCGAAGCTGAATCTTTCTTCTGTAGGGAAAAACTCAAACTATGGACATTTATTTGCAAGTGTGGACATTTGTTTTTGACTGTGAAGAGTGTATAGGCTAATAAGTGTATAATCGCTGTAAAATGAAATGTCTTCATAGCCTTATAATTAATCTTTTATATACAGTACATATAGCTAATAAGGGTCTTGCTTTAGAGAGTGTCGCTATCTTGCGCCACCACGTTTGTACAGCAGCCGGAACGGAAAGTCCAGCCAGTCAAAGAGCGCGTTTCAAGAGTTTCACGTTCATAAATAAACCAACTAAGTAGAAGAAGGAGGAGGAAACAGCAGACATATGGGAAAATGGTTTAGATCTTCACCTCATCGCTCCACGCTCCTGAAACACTCCCAGTCGCAGTCACCATCCTGGTAAACACGTCTTTTCAATCTAGAATCTGAACGCTAGATGTCATAGTTTTCCCCCCCATTTTACGCACTGGACCTTTAAACAAACCCTCACTGCAAAAACTCAAAATCTTTCCAAGAATATTTGTCTCATTTCTAGTCAAAACTAATCTCTTTTCACTCAAAATAAGACTCATCACCTAACAATGAACTTGTTTTTAGATCATTTTCACTTGTTTCAAACAAATTTTCACTTGAAATAAGTAGAAAAATCTGCCAGTGAAAGCAAGTTTTTTTTGTGCTTGTAATAAGAAAGAAAAACTTGATCCACTGTCAGATTTTTCTACTTATTTCAAGTGAAAATCTGCTTTAAAGAAGTAAAAAGTGTCTAAAAACAAGCTACTTTTTAATGTGATGAGTCTTATTTTAAGTATAATGAGATTTGTTTTGACTAGAAATGACATTTTGACTAGAAATGAGACAAATATTCTTGGTAAGATTTTGAGTTTTTGCAGTGCTGTGCTGCTGCATGAATCTAATCATCATCACTGTGAAACGATGCCTCATCATGCAGAAGGTTTGTGTTTGTGATGATGGTGTCAGGGGGGAAAAAGGAAGCAAAACAAACCTGTCACAGGCAGAAACAACAGTGAAGTCTGCTGCTGCTGCTGAAGCTGAAGCTGAAGCTGTTGTTAGACCGAGGAGCCGATGTGGGCCGAGCTCTGAGTGTGGGTGGCCACCGGAAGGACGGATAAACAAAGACTGAGACGGAGCAGCAACAGCCTGGAGCACATGAGGAGAACTCACAGCTCAGTGTGAGAACAAACACCTCCTCTCTCCCCCTCTACCTCCCCCTCTCTCCATCCCTAATGAGGCACAGGTGACTCTCAGGTCAGGTGCACCACGACATGAACTACTAGTACTAGTCTTTGCTTTAATTGAGAAGCACAGACACACACAACACTGCAAAAACTCAAAATCTTTCCAAGAATATTTGTCTTATTTCTTGTAAAAATGTCTCATTTCTAGTCTAAACTAATCTCTTTCCACTTTAAATAAGACTCATCACCTAAAAATTAACTTGTTTTTAGATCATTTTCACTTGTTTCAAACTAATTTTCATTTGAAATAAGTAGAAAAATCTGCCAGTGAAAGGAAGTTTTTTGTGCTCGTAATAAGAAAGAAAAACTTGATCCACTATCAGATTTTTCTACTTATTTCAAATGAAAATAGACTTGAAATAAGTCAAAAGAGTCTAAAAACAAGCTACTTTTTTATGTATAACTATGTATGTAGCCTATATGTATAAATATATGTACATATTTTAGGTATAATGTGATTAGTTTTGACTAGAAATAACATTTTGACTAGAAATAAGACAAATATTCTTGGTAAGATTTTGAGTTTTTGCAGTGAAAGGGCACCTGTACAGGTCTGGTGTCTCCTCCTATGTGTCTCTAACCCTCCTCTCCTCCATCATGTACAATACATATACAATACATATTTATTTATATAGCACATTTAAAAATACAACCCAGGTTGACCAAAGTGCTTCACAATAAACACACAAGCAAACTAGTGGCAATACAACTAGATGGAACAGGTAATGTAGTTACAATAAAAACATGCAATAAAACAATAAAACAAGAGTGGGGACATATAAAACTAAAATGCCAAGGAAAAGAGATGAGTTTTTAAAAGAGATTTAAAGTGCTCGAGTGTTTGTGCAGTCCTAATATGCAGAGGTAGGCTGTTCCATAATGTCGGGGCCACCACAGAGAATGCCCTGATCATGTGCATTAATTTGTTTCCAACAACAACGAAGCCGGTGAGAAATAAATCCATGGAGCGGTGGATAAGGTTATTGTATCATCTACCATGTTACCATGTTGTGTATATCTGTGTAGTCTTATCTGTCATCGACAAGAGATTACGGGTTACGGGGCGCGCTTCCATTTAGGAGCAGTCTGGAGCCATGAAACAGACAAACAGTGTTTTCAATACGAATTGAAACGTTGAACCAAAGGTGCTTCACATTTCTTATCTCCAGCTTCTAATGAGGCCAACATCTTCACTGTCAATGCAGGACAAACAGATATTAAATCAGAAGTAAGTGATATTTTTGTGTTAATATAAGTCGTACCAGTTCGATCTGGTGCGAGTTCACGGGTCAGAAGTTACGAGTGGCCGTTATAGTGACTTTCACAGGTAAAACAGGTCAGAAAAACACGAGTGGGTTGCCTGGAACGCTACAAAGTCGTAAGTTGTGACTTGAAGCTGTAATTTACGGTTTCAAAAGCCTGCCTGGAACGCAGCATTAGCCAAAACGACCGGATCGCTTACTTCTGCTTTAACGACAAGTGTGACAGTGAGTCAATGAACAACAACAGCAGAACATCAACGTCAGAACAACGTCCACAAAAACCTGCAGAGAGGATTTCCTGATTCTTTCAGACAAGTGACACCTCTGTAGCTCACATCTTTAGGTTTTGGACAATAGAGAATGAAATGGGATTAATCAATAATCAAAGTGAAAATAGTCATACGCTGCAGACAATAATAGGACAGGAAGTCTGATGTCCATTCAAGCACCCGAACCTCTCTCTCTGAAGCATCAACAAAGCACAAAGTCTGGTGCTGATTGTGGAAACAACACCAACACCAATAACAACAACACAGCATCAAACCAAACAGAGGATGCATCATGTGCTGCTGGATCACACAGCGTTCACATCTGTACAGAGATCAATCAACATCTGTGTCTCTACTGAACAACGTGCATATGATCATGGGTTTAATACTGAAACTGACAGAGCTCATGTTTCATTATATCAGTATTGACATGATGCTGATTGTGACCCTGGTATCAGACTGAAACTAAAAAATATTATGATGTCATCATCCTCCATTTCTGTAAATAACCTGATGCTATTTCTCTTATTAGGCTCTCAGTGTCATTCCTTCTTTATATAGAATAATAAATCATATTTTCATGATGTCAGCTGCATCATCATCGCCGCTGCTTGACTCAGTATCTTCACTTGTTGTATTATCTGGACTGGTTGTTTAATTTCAATGTGTTTGGAGCTTGGTACTGTTTTCTTTCTCTTTTTCTTTTTGGATAATGGTTTTGAACATTTTAACTGTATTTTCGTTTCGTCTGTTTCCTTATCTCTTTGATGTGTTGTGTGATGACGTACTCTGGTGCTGCTGGTTTGTTGTCGTGGTGTCTTGTAAGGAAGCCGCATGTATGCACGACACGATAATAACATTCAATTCATTCATTCATAACATCCTGTTCTTTCTTTCAGCTCTACGCGTTATAATAATGCGTTTAACACGTATATAAATCTCACTGTTGCATGTTGCATTGTTTGTGGGGCTGGTATCCTCCGCAGCAGCAGCGGGGGCTTCAGCGGCAGCAGGCCCACGCAGCAGCCACTCTCTGCGGATGCTGATGTGATGATTCTCCCCCGGAGCTCCGAGTGCTCACATCCGACCAACGGTTAGCCCCAGACGGCTAATGCTACACACAGACACCCGCTGATAATAATAATAAAGGGTTTTTTTTAAGGAGAAAGAGAAGTAGGGGGGGGGGATAAAAACGAACAACGGCCAGCAGCCGCCCACCTCGGCCGATGATGGGATGTCAATCACCGTGGTAACAGCGGAACCAGGCCGCTGTGACGTCAGATTATCGTCGTTAGCAGCAGCAGCTTTAGCCGCAGAGCTAACGTTAACGCAGCCGTTAGCAGCTTCAGCCCAACGGCCAACCAACCGACGACAGCTAAACAACACGCCGTGGTTTTTGTCGGTATTCCCTTAGTAACACAACTGCTTCTCCTCCGTCAAGACATTTTTTTTTTTTACCTCCAGCTCGGTGTCGGTCTGAGTCCAGCGGCGCTGACGGCGGTGGCCGCTGTCTTCACTTCGCTGGGCGACTCGGTAACGAACGGATCATTTTAGCTTCGTCTCGTCCGGCTCCAGTTGAACCGCAGCGCAGGAAAAAACAAAACAAACCAACAAAAAACACGAGTCTGACGGAGCTAACTCATCTTTACAGATAAAATGAGCACTGGCTCCTTGTACAGAGTCATTACAGTCACACGACACGGGGCTTCAGGGGCATTTTATAGGCTACATGTTTCTGTTGTTGAATCGATCAAAACGATTCCCGAATCTGAATCGAACTGTCCGGTTCGTGTCCGTCGCTCCGAGCTTCCCATGAAAACAAGAGTGATGAAGGCGCCGCCAGTCGAACACCGAGTCATCGATCTGTTGTGTCGCACTCTCACTGTCGAAGGCAGAGCAATCGAACCGCAGACAAGTAAATAATAAACATTGGTGGAGGGTTGTCATTATTATTTATAAAATAAATTTATTTATAAGGTTTAGGATTATTATTACAAGATTTTACACAAAAAAACATAAAACTGTCATTTTATCCTGTCTTGTTCACAACTGTCATTAAAAAAAACTAGGAAGGAAGGACCAACTTATGCTGATGGAACTACTACTATACTATTTTGTGCCGGGTTTTTTTTTTTTTTTTTTGTAGTAGTGTGTGTGTTTTTCTCTTTTACATTATATGAATATATAGGTGCTCTGACACGTTGCAGTTAATAATTGTAATGTATATGTGCTTGCAAACTAGCAGCGTTTTTCTTTCTGTCTGTCTTTGCAACAGTAGGCTACTTCTGTGTAATCTTAAATGTTACAAATGTTTGTTTTCCATTTTTATGTGCTGGACCCCAGGAAGATTAGTTGTTGCCAAGGTGTCAACTTACTAATGGGGATCCATATTAAACAATAAACAGCCTGTGGCAGAAGAAGCAGTAACCTATCTGCTGTACTTGGGGCCCTTCTCTTCTGTTTCAGGTAGCTATACTGTTACAGTCTGAACTTTGGTTTCAATTAGGAAATCAGTTTTTGTCCAAAGGAGAAAAAAAAACTCTTTTGATTTACAAAAATCACAAACGTACGTTGTGTAGGACTTTGTTTTGTTTTTGTTCCTCTTTCATTAATCATCTCTCAACCTCTCAGATTTGGGAACCATTAGACTAAAGTACCAACTCACACAGACGACACAGTGTTAATAATGTGATGTATCACTGGTCGAAACAAGAAGCCTTACTTCTGCAGACATGTGTGTGTGTAGGTTGTTTCCACGACACTTTGGGGATTTACAGTGATAGTAGTGTGTGTGCACAGTGCAACTCAACTCACTTCCACTTCCCTTTTTCACTTCTTCCATCAGTTTACTTTCTTCATCCCTTCTCCTTTTTTTTTCTCCCATCTCTTCAGTCTCATACGCAGCGGCAACTTTCAGCTTCAGTTTGCGCACAGACCAGAAACCACTTTCTCATTTACTGTTTTATATTGGGTTCTAATGACTATTTACATTTTGGATTCATCGTTTGCCAATTTTTCTTAAATTGATTCATAATTTGGTTTGTAAAAGTTCAGGAAGTTGTAAGAATGATTATATTTCCAAGAGCTGAGCGACTTTAAACTGCCCTTTTCATCAAAATGATTGCATTTACTGTCATTCAAATTTAGTAAAAGAAACTATTCCTTTGTTTTGAGGAAAACCAATGAAATGTTAAACATTTTTAGATGTTTTGTTTGGTAAATCTTAATTGGTAAAGTGAATTATAACTGCAGCTGTCAGAACATATTTTCATTTTGGAGTTGGAAAGATTTAAATGCTGCACATTTATTGTGATTTTTTACTTTTAATGGTCCTGACTGTTCTCCTGGATATGAAATAAGAAGAGGCGGAGCCAGGCTGCATATGTATTTGGTTTTTATTGAAGAAGAGAGATATGAATAGGTAGCCTGATTTAAGGCACCTTAAAAATGTACAACAAAAGCTGAACCATTTATTTATTCAGAATACAAAAATACACATCTCAGTGACTCCAAATTGTAATAAATAGTTAACCATGCATTCTAACCATAAAAAGGCACAGAAAACAGTCACTTAGTAGTCATAAAAATGATCAACTACTTTACCAAAATCATCCAGATAGTAATACAGGTGACAACTGTAACATTATATTCCAAATGTGAAAACACAATACACATCATATCATTTAACCTTAGGCAATAAATATGCAAATATTGTTTATACCTACATATATATTCTTAAAAATTAAAACTGTGCCATTGTAAACATAATGTAAACAAATGAAATTCACTTTTCTCCCATCACTTTTAGGAACCACATCGAAAGACGACGTGTCGACCTGTCTTTAGAGATCCTTGCATGGGTTTCGTTGGTTTTTGAAAACCAGGCAGTTTGCAGCATTTATTTACAGACTACTGGAAAACACAGCGAGGGGAGAAAAGGTGTCAAACTTCCACTTGGCATGGAAAAAAAGGTGTCAAAGCCAAAAACACTGGAGATTTCACTGAACTCCCGACAGACACTTTGTGGACACATGATGGGAAACACAAACATACACACATACACACACACCGACAGAAAAGCTTCAAACATAGATGATTGCTTGCAAAAGGCCAAATAAGTCAATGATCAGGGCCGTTGCTAGGAATTCTGGGCCCCCTTAAAGAATACTAAAGTGGGCCCCTCCCCCTAACTTTTCCTTTTTTTTTCTTAGACTACGTACAGTAGCCTATGTATTATCGTTTTTTATTTAGCCTTCTTTGTTTTGATGCTAATGCAGCATTACACTGCAAAAACTCAAGTATCTTACCAAGAATATTTGTCTTATTTCTAGTCAAAATGTCATTTCTAGTCAAAACAAATCTCATTATACTTAAAATAAGACACATCATATTAAAAGTAGCTTGTTTTTAGACACTTTTTACTTCTTTCAAGCATATTTTCACTTGGAATAAGTAGAAAAAATCTGATAGTGGAGCAAGTTTTTCTTCCTTATTACAAGCACGAAAAACTTACTTTCACTGGCAGATTTTTCTATTTATTGTGAATTTAAGTGAAAATGATCTAAAAACAAGTTAATTTTTAGGTAATGAGTCTTATTTTAAGTGGAAAGAGAATAGTTTTGACTAGAAATGAGACATTTGGACAAGAAATAAGACAAATATTCTTGGAAAGATGTTGAGTTTTTACAGTGTACTATGAGTATTAGTCAGGGTCTTACGCAGAATAATTCAGTGATACAAAGATTAGACTACTGGGGTTTTTTATGGGCCCCACTGGGCGCTGGGCCCCTAGAGTTATCATCACCTTTCTCCCCTATACAACGGCCCTGTCAATGATGAGTCTAGATCTACTAAAAAAAAAAAAAAAAATCAAAAGGCAAAGCTGTGTGTGGGAGAAATGTGGAAAATCTCTGTTTTTATAAATGAGCTGTTTAGAGTCGCTTCTTTATCTTTGGCTGTTGCAGGGAGAACTATTATAGTGCATACATGAAAACAAACTGAAAACAATGATATTAACTCAACTGATTGTCCACATGAGCAAAAGACTGAGGGACATGTGAAGAGAAGACGATATGCGATATGATTGGTCGCCCTCTGGTGGCACATTGGGGAGAAAGCATGAGTGTGAAAATCTGTGCGTCTTTTAAAAAAAATTTAACGCTCCATTCTTCAGAGAAAAATGTCATTAAAAGTTCATTAGAGTCGAAATTAAACGGTAAAATTTGTTGGCAATAGTAAATATACAATTGCAGATAAGGTAAAATATGCCACTGCTGTTAAGTTACAGTAAGTACACACACTCAAACACACACATGATTACAAATAATGAACACAACAGTCGTGTCTGCCCACTGTCTGACACAGTCCCACTGAATCACCCTGGAAGCACAGAGGAGCAAAAAACTACAGACGAGTGAAACCACTGGAAGAAATCTGGAGTCGGTATAAGAAAGAAAGCAGTCTGTCCGTCTGCCGGGCTAAACTCTTTTAAAACCTAATCCTCAAATCTGGAGGAAGGAGGAGGAAGAGGGGGAGAAGGAGGAGGAGAAAGGAGGAGGAGGAGGAACATGTACAAAAAAACTCTTTCGAGGTTTTTCCCTCCTCTTTTCTTAGAGAAACAACATCATGTCAGAAAGCTGCAGAGACAGTATCAAAACAATTAAGGGATCAAATATTGCACCATCATTAGAATACAACAGCATCATCATCATCGTCATCATCGTCATGTACAAGAGATTAGAACCAAATCAACTATACACAATTGTTATGGTGTAATATACACAATCAAATGTGTAAGCTGTCGACAATGCATGCCATCATGTCAGCAAATCTACAAATGCATTTAGACTACAACACTTACAAACATTGTTTGCATACACTGGTATACTGTATATACAGTGCATATATATATATATATATACATACACACATATATATGTATACATATACCACCTCAGCATCACATATAGAAATATAATATACCCTGTAATGCCACCAGTCTTAGAAGAAACTAACAAGTCAAAGTAGTGTCCTGTCCACGTCTCACTTGTGATTTGAAGGAAGAAGAAGCTGCACTTGAACGATGCTATGCAGGCTGCAGGCTGCAGGTCCACGCCTCTATCATATATATATAGAAACCAATATCTAACTGCTATTCTCATTAGTGTTAAATACTGTGTTAAACTGCCAAAAGTTTAAAAAGTTGAGGTGAACTGTTACTGTAAGTCTATGTAATGATATGAGGATCTGCACTTGCGTTAAAGCAAGAAGTTAAAAAAGTGCCTTTAAAAGTAATTCCTTAAGAACAAAAAAAATAAAAAAGAGTAAGTCAACATCCTACAGTTAAACTTTTCCTTTTCTGACTATAACACTAATCTTTTCTTCCCAGCTTAAAATGGATTTAAGACCTAAGACCTACTGGCCTATTAAATAATAATAAAGAGTTGATGATGGTGTTTTTTCTTTTTTTTTTCTTAGACATTCACTTTGGTACTGATTTATTTTCACATCCACAGAGAACGTGTCAACTTACGGATATTAACTCCATATATTCATACCTCATCAACAGCTTTTTGTTTTTTTGTCAAACTTCTTATGATGTCGTCTACCAATAATAATAATAAAGCACATTTTACACTAAAAATGACTGAAAATATGGCACTTGACATCATTATCATGCAAATAAAATAAATTAAAGCTAGAAAAACCAAACAAAAAAACAAAAAAAAGCTCAGTTTAGACCAAAAAAAAAAAGAAAAAAAAGAAGATGCGTTCAGTAGTAACAAATGGCATCGTAATACTTAAGTCATGTAAAACTTGTTCAAGTGTTATTTTATAGCACACACACACACACACACACACACAAAAATCAAGACACTAATCATGCAGTTAAACGTATCTAAAGTTGAGCAAGCATAGCATGCGACAGTTTCCCACTGCTCAGGTTTCCACCTCCACTACGTCACGGTGTGAGTTTGTTGTCTCACATCCCCACACACACACACACACACACACACACACACACACACCACCCACACTGCAAAAACTCAAAATCTTTCCAAGAATATTTGTCTTATTTCTTGTCAAAATGTCTCATTTCTAGTCAAAACTAATCTCTTTCCACTTTAAATAAGACTCATCACCTAAAAATTAACTTGTTTTTAGATCATTTTCACTTGTTTCAAACTAATTTTCACTTGAAATAAGTAGAAAAATCTGCCAGTGAAAGCCAGTTTTTTGTGCTTGTAATAAGAAAGAAAAACTTGCTCCACTATCAGATTTTTCTACTTATTTCAAATGAAAATAGACTTGAAATAAGTCAAAAGTGTCTAAAAACAAGCTACTTTTTTATGTATAACTATGTATGTATATGCGTAAATATACATATTTTAGGTAGAATGAGATTTGTTTTGACTAGAAATGACATTTTGACTAGAAATAAGACAAATATTCTTGGTAAGATTTTGAGTTTTTGCAGTGCAACCGAACCGAACCGAACCGAACTGAATTGCCCTCCCCCAAACACACACACACACACACACACTCATGGAAGTCCTGGTTTTGCTACGAGTTTAAAGTCGTCCCAACTCAGACGTGTCACCTGTCGACAGTGTGGTTAGTTAGTTGCATACCTGATTGTGTGCTAGGAATGGTTATTAACTTAGTAGAAATGGCTTTGTTTTGTGTTTGTTTTTGTTGGGTTTTTTTGTGTGAAGATCCATGACTTCCTGTCGCAACTTCCCATCAACTCTCCTTCTCTCTCTTTCTTTCTCTTTTCACCGTCGTTTTGGCACCACAGCACAAAGAAAACACACCAAAGTTTCTTTTCTCGGTCACATCATCGTCACAAAACGTCGTCTCGGCACAAGCAGAGGGACAAAAAAATCCAACTCTGTCGCCGCCGTCGTTGTCGTCGTCGTCCTCGCTCGTCGTCTGCGGTGCTCCCAAACTTTGTACTCGTCCTTTACACCGATGTAAGAAGGAAGAAGCTGCTTCCGGCTCGGGGCGTTAGAGGTCGACCATAGAGGCCTTGGCCAGGTCTTTAGTTCCCTGGAGAATTCTCTTCATATGACCCACTTTCGATATCCCCAGATCCTGAGGAGAAACCAGAGCGACACGTTAAAAACACAGAGAGAGAGAGAGAGAGAGAGCAGCACTGACATCACGTTTTGTCATTCAAAGGGATAGTTCAACATTTTGTCAAATTGGCCCATTGCCATGATCCCTATAGTCACAGCAGTAGGTTCGTTACCTTTAATTGTCGGTGCAAGCTGTTTTTAGAACGGCGGAGCAGAGCCGTGAGCTGCTCAGAGCTACGCTACAGAGGCTCATTATGGGATTTCTTGGTTTCCCTCATCAAACTCATCAAATACACAATCCAACAACTCCACAACGCTCTGGTGGACAAGTTGTGACCTGCACATTCACCACGCTATGAGATAATAACACAACGTTACCACACAGAGTTGTTTTAGAGGGAAATACAGAGACTGTTGATGAAAAACTGTCCCTGAAGGCAACATGCATCAGCGGTTTTGCATGAATTCTCCTCTAAAACAACTCTGTGTGGTAACGTTGTGTTATTATCTCATAGCGTGGTGAATGTGCAGGTCACAACTTGTCCACCAGAGCGTTGTGGAGTTGTTGGATTGTGTATTTGATGAGTTTGATCCACTAGACTCTGTAGCGTAGCTCTGAGCAGCTCACGGCTCTGCTCCACCATTCTAAAAATAGCTTGCACCGACAATTAAAGGTAACAGACCTACTGCTATGACTATAGGGATTATGGCAATGGGCCAATTTGTCAAAATGTTGAACTATCCCTTTAATGTGGGGAGTCAAATCAGGCCAGTGCAGCTCCTCTGAATGTAAATACTAACTAAATGTATTCGTACTGGTGCAGTGATGTCATGTCCTGTCTCTCCTTGTGTGTGTGTGTGTGTGTGTGTGTGTGTGTGTGTGTGTGTGTGTGTTTGTGTTTGTGTGTGTGTGTGTGTGTGTGTGTGTGTGTGTGTGTGTGTGTGTGTGTTGTGTTGGTTCACGACTTTGTAAACACACTGAAACATCTCAACAACTATTGGATGGATGCAAACGTACAGATACATATGATGCAAAGGATGAATCCAAATGATCCCCTTTAGATTTCCTCTCGTGTCACCATGACGATTCAGTTATACTGATGAGTGACTATATTTTCAGGAAGTAGTGGAGCTGTGCATAAAGCCAACTGTAGTGCAGGCTCAGGTTATCTATTGGCCACTCTTTGTATTGTCGTCTTTATATCTTGTGCTGTGGATCTTTGTGACGGATTAATTGATGGACTGATTGATGCCAGCTGGACGTATTCACCAAAGTCCATTCCTTTCCAAGAATATTTGTCTTATTTCTTGTCAAAATGTCTCATTTCTAGTCAAAACTAATCTCTTTCCACTTTAAATAAGACTCATCACCTAAAAATGAACTTGTTTTTAGATCATTTTCACTTGTTTCTAACTAATTTTCACTTGAAATAAGTAGAAAAATCTGCCAGTGAAAGGAAGTTTTTGTGCTTGTAATAAGATTGTTCTGATTTTTCTACTTAATTCAAGTAAAAAAATGCTTGAAGGAAGTAAAAAGTGTCTCAAAACAAGCTACGTTTTATGTGATTTTATGTATAATGAGATTAGTTTTGACTATAAATTAGACATTTTGACTAGAAATAAGACAAATATTCTTGGACAGATTTATAGTTTTTACAGTGCTGGCTGATACTGATGTGGGTTAACTTAACGCTGAAGAAAGCCAAGAGCTGAAACGCGTCCGTTTTGACGCTGCTGAGCGTCAATAAAAGACTAAATTAATAGTGATTTGTGAGTGCTGATGCTAAAGCTGCACAATTAACGTCAAAATCACTGAATGGTAAAGTCCAACATGAATGTTAGAGTTAGATTTATAAAATCACAACAAAACTAAAACCCTCACAGTGCTAATATTTGCACTATGGGAGACCGAGCCTCCCACATCTGGAACTCCCTCCCTGAACATCTGCGAAAACATCAGTCTGTGGACACTTTTAAAAAAGGGCTTAAAACCTTTTTGTTCAGGCAGGCGTTCTTACACTGCAAAAACTCAAAATCGTAGAATATTTGTCTTATTTCTTGTCAAAATGTCTAATTTCTAGTCAAAACTAATCTCTTTCCACTTTAAATAAGACTCATCATCTAAAAATTAACTTGTTTTTAGATCATTTTCACTTGTTTCAAACTCATTTTCATTTGAAATAAGTAGAAAAATCTGCCAGTGAAAGCAAGTTTTTTGTGCTTGTAATAAGAAAGAAAAACTCCCACTACTCCACTATCAGATTTTTCTACTTATTTCAAGTGAAAATAGACTTGAAATAAGTAAAAAGTGTCTAAAAACAAGCTGCTTTTTTATGTATAACTATGTATGTATATGTAGCCTATAAATATACATATTTTAGGTATAATGAGACTTGTTTTGACTAGAAATGAGACATTTTGACTAGAAATAAGACAAATATTCTTGGTAAGAGTTGGAGTTTTTGCAGTGTAAGTTGTCCTTAGATTTCTCAGAATTCACCCTAACGTTTCTTTTTAGCTGTTTTTATTCATGTATTTTATTACTTGTATTTTATTTGTCGTTGATTTTAATGTTTTATTGCTCTCAGTGTTATGTTGTTTTGTTTCTGGTTTCTGTAGCACTTTGAGATTATCTCATGAAAAGCACTTTACAAATACAATTTTTTTTTTATCTTTACTTATAATTTATTTTATATTATATATGTTTTTATCATATGTTCACCTACTGTCTGAATGGACCGTACAGAGAGAATTATAATATGTCCCATCATGCATTGTGCTTGAATAAAAACAAAGTGTTTACAAGTGTTTTTCATTAAGTCTTGTTTGTTTGCGTCCAGTGGTTTTCTCTTCACTTCCTGTTGCAGCGATGGAAACATGTGACTCCTGGCCGTGTCACTGCGCCGTGACATCACCGGTGGGCGTGGCCTCAGGTGTGATGCTCCCTGTGGTTTTTAAAGGTAGGTAGGTGGATCATATTCTCACAGGATGACACGTCGTTGCCACGGTAACCCCGGGGACTGGTGGTAACTGACTGTAGTGTCTAATAGAATGAGTGGTTAAAGAGGTTGAGGTGGGGTGTGGGGGGGGATTTTCCGTTTGTGTCACCGCCGCCGCCGCCGCCGCCGCCGCCACCAGGAAAACTGTGTAAAATGTTGAATCATGTGACGTTGGACCAGACCACAGACGTTCGTGTGGTCGCTCAGAAACATCTGGACATCTGGTTGCTATAACGATGGGAACCTGAGGATGTAACGTTGGTCATCTGAAGCTGTTGAGTCAGTAACTACAGATAAATGATCTGTCATCATTTATGAATGGAAAACTATAATGAATGGTTATTAATCACTCTACTACTACTGCTTTATAAGTCAGTTATAAGACGATGTGGACGAGACTTTATGGCTCTTTGATTCATCAGAAAACAACTGTTTCTCTTCAAGAAAATATCACGTTATATGTTTATATGTTAATAATCAGTCATGTACCCACTAATCTGTCTTATGCTGTCTGTTACTGTCTTACAGTATGTACATGTCCATGTCCTGCTTTCCAATGCTTGTTATTGTTCGTGCTGTTTCCCTATGTTCGCCATTGCATGTTCTGCTTTTTAATGTCTGTTACTGTTTGTGCTTATGTCATAGCTACATGTATTATCTGTACTATATGTAATCTACTTTTCTTTTTCTGTCTGCATGTTATGTCTGCATGCCAGTGTTGCTATGTGTCGCCTGCCTCCTGCTATGTACTGTACGTATATGTCCTATTTGTTAGTATGAGCTTTTAGTAAATTGATATGTAATTTCAGATGTATTTTAATGCGTTGCTTAATTGTTTCTTTTGGTTCTTAGGTTGCCTGTAACATCTGGCCAGGGACACCAGATGAAAACTAGCCTTACTGGCTAACTCTGGCTCACTTGCAGTTTATTTTTTCTGTTGATCAGTGTTGCACTGTCCCTCTCAAATGAACCAATAAATTCTAATTCTAAATAAATTCGTATAACGTGTAACAAACAGTTAACTCTCTTTAACCTCGTTTTCCTGGTGTGTTGTTGGTTCAACTTTTCTAGTTTTGCTGCATAAGAGAAGTATCAGCTTCTCACAAATACACTGATATCTTTATGTATACACAGTCAAAAGTTTGGACACAATGGTCTTTCTTTTATTTCCATCACTTTCTACAGTGAAGATTCAAACTGAAGGAACTCATGTGAAGTTAAACCAGCACTAAGTAACTTTTCAACCTTCATAAAATATTTTTAAACTTTTGTGATGATACATCGACTTACAACAAGTTGAATGACACCTCTGTCGTGGTCTGAGGGGGTCTGTATCTCTTTCTCTGGCACTAAGCAGCTTTGAGGAGCATGGTAGGAACCCTGCTCTCACTTTACTTTCACTTTCACTTTTGCGAGTCACAACGAGGAGGGAACAGGCAAAACGGCACTTTAGCAATGGATTATGTTTGTGTTTTCACTTTGAAATGATCCACTGGAAACAGAAACTTAGTTTTGATGTCTTCTGTTAATTTTAATGCAGGATATTTACAGGGCTTCACGCTAGTGTTCATGGGAAATGGAGTCTTCCTTCAGGCAAAACACTACCGCTTTGGTCCACAGGCACCGCCAAACTCAACCAAAACTGAAAGTTCTTTAGTACTAACAAGTGTTAAAGTAGAATATATTTAAAATTTTTGATTTTTCGAAGATGCCACCTTTTGCTTTGATGACAGTGTTGAAGGAGTTCCCAGAAGAGCTGAGCACTTATTGCTACTACATAACTCCATATGAGTTCCTTCATAGTTTTGAATCTACAATGTAGAAAGTGATAAAAATAAAGAAAACCACTGAATGAGAAGGTGTATCCAAACTTCTGACCCCTAGTGCAGGTAAATCGGTAATGGTTTTAATATGAAGTTCTTGGTTTTTCACTTGTTTTTAGGATGAGTAACTGTTCTCCAGACAGCGGTTGTTCTGTGCAAAAAAAGAAAAACAAACTGCTCATGTTTGTATCAGGAGAAAACATCCACCGTGTCACCTGCTGCAGGTGTCTGTGATCTGCTCAGTAGCCTAATCTTTCTTGCGTTCGTTCGAAACACCGAGGACTTGAGGAGGATGTGCAACAACGCAAACGTCCGACAACACAGAAACTAAGTCGAGGCAGATAACTGTAATAATCCTTCATTTCTGGGAACAAGCACCAAAATTGGCACACATAGCTACTCCTCCTTGGGGATTATTCTTTTGAGAAAACCCGTAAAAATTAAAGATGGCAGCCATTTTTCAAGATGGCTGCCATTGAATACACAGTAATATTGCATTTGGAATACAACAACGCAAAGACTTGTCCTCTTTGATCGTCATGATCATCATAACTCTGCTTCTTCTGGCTGCATCTGTCTTTCTTTTTCTCTTCTCTACTGGACTTCACTCCCCCCTCCCCTCCCCCCCTCAGCAGAGACGATAGTGTTAGTGGGTCACAGCGAAGTCTCTTTCACAAAGCAACGACCAGACAGAAGAAGGAGAAGCCAAGCAGAGCGATGCAGCGCAGCACGAGAGGAGGAGAGGACAGAGGGAGACAGAGAGACAGAGAGAGGGAGAGGGTGACAGGTGTGTGAAACAGGTGTGTGTGTGTGTGTGTGTGTGTTGTGTACCTTCAGGTCCCTCCTCTCCAGGTGCAGCAGCTCGGAGCCGCGGATGTCGTGTCGGGTGAAGGTGTCTCTGTACTCGCCCAGACTCAGCTGCTCCAGCCAGACGCCCACCTCCTCTGTGCCCCACCGCTCCACTACACACACACACACACACACCAGACACACACACACACACAACACAACACACACACATGGAGCAGAGCAGAGAGAGGCTCAGAGCGCCTCACAGGTATTCACACACACACACAAACCATCGCTATCTCTCTCTCTCATACACACACACACATCCAGATGTTGCACTGCAAAAACTCAAAATATTTCCAAGAATATTTGTCTTATTTCTTGTCAAAATGTCTCATTTCTAGTCAAAACTAATCTCTTTCCACTTTAAATAAGACTCATCACCTAAAAATGAACTTGTTTTTAGATCATTTTCACTTGTTTCAAGCAGATTTTCACTTGAAATAAGTACAAGTTTTTTGTGCTTGTGATAAAAAAGAAAAACTTACACTATCAGATTTTTCTACTTATTTCAAGTGAAAATCTGCTTGAAATAAGTAAAAAGTGTCTAAAAACAAGCTACTTTTTAATGTGATAAGTCTTATTTTAAGTAGAAAGAGATTAGATTTGACTAGAAATGACATTTTGACTAGAAATAAGACAAATATTCTTGGTAAGATTTTGAGTTTTTGCAGTGCATCATCACTCTCTCTCTCTCACACACACACGCGCACAACCTAACAAATTGTGAATTGTGGTAAATCACTGAAGGAAAAGATGAAGGGGAAATAAATAAATAACAAAAAGGGAGGGAAGGAGGGAGGAAGAGAAGAGGGAGAGCGGAGGTGGCGGCAGCTGCTGGCGAAGGAGGAAGAGGAGGGAAGAGTATGGTGAGAACATGGCCGACGGCGTTTCCAGGACGACTGGAGGAGGAAGAGGAGGAGGAGGAAGAGGAGGAGGAGGAGCATGCATATATATACAGACCAAAAGTTTGGACACACCTTCTCATTCAATGTGTTTCCTTTATTCTCACTGAAGGCACCAAAACTATGAATGAACACATGTGGAATTAACAAAAAAAGTGTGAAATAACTGAATACACGTCTTTTCTTCTTTGTCTTCTCTTTCTTCTTTTCTTCTTCCTCTCCTTCTTCCTCCTCCTCCTCCTCCTCTATCTCTGCCCCCACCAATTCTAGTTTCTTCAAAGTACAGTAGCCACCCTTTGCTCTGATTACTGCTTTGCACACTCTTGGCATTTAATTCTCTTGATGAGCTTCAAGAGGTGAACCTGACCTGAAGATGGTTTTCACCTCACAGGTTGACAGCCTTGTCAGGGTTCATTAGTGGAATTTCAGTGAGAATCTACAATGTAAATCATGTCATGAAAATAAAGGAAATGCATCGAGTGTGTCCAAACTTTTGGCCTGTACTGTATATTTATATACGGTCCATACTGAACTATACGGTGGACTCAGATCAGAAACACACAGAGAAAAGTGGCAGCAGGTGAAGTGAAGGGAGGCACAGGGAAAATACAGCAGGAACCAGCCGGCAACGAGAGGAGGAAGAGCTTCACTGTCCTGATCTGACTCTGGTTACCTTCTCTGTTGCTGCTGCTGTTGGTTTTATTATTATTATATACAAAGTTTGTTACTAATTAATTTTAATTACAGTAACAGACTGATTATTATTAAAGTAGTGGTGTGGTTTCCTCGCTGCAGCCTCGTTCCTCTCCTGAGTTTGTGCCTTCGTGACTTCGTCTGAAGCGGCGGCTGAGAGCATGAAGGATGGATGGATGGATGATGGATGGATGGATGAAGAGGAGGACGAGGGTGTGTGTGTGTGTGTGTGTGTGTGTGTGTGCAAGGTGAGGTGATGCATCTTCATCATCATCATCTTTATCAGTTGTACAGTATCAGTGAATGAGTAAAGGATGGCAGTAACATTACGCTCTGAAATGTTAGAATTATTCGATTTAATGCTACCATCCTTTCAAAATAAAAGCAGGAACCAGTCGTGTAGCTTTTTGATTTAATTAAGGCTGCAACTAACGATTATTTTCATTAGCGATTAGTCTGTCGATTATTTAAACGATTAATCGATTTAGTTGTTTGGTCGATAAAATGTTAAAAAATGTTGAAAAACATCAATCAGTGTTTCCTCAAATATTTTGTTTTGTCCACAAACCAAAGAGAGACTCAGTTTATTGTCATAAAGCAACAAAGAAACCAGAAATATTCACATTTAAGAAGCTGGAATCTGAGAATTTTGACTTTTTTTCTTAAAAAAACCACTCAAACCGATTATTAGATTATCAAAATAGTAGACAATTAATTTAATAATCGATTATTGTGCGATTAATCGATTAATTGTTGCAGCTCTAGATTTAATGCTACCATCCTTTCAAAATAAAAGCAGGAACCAGTCGTGTATCTAGGGCTGTCAGTCACAATCATGAAAGTTTAGTTGACGATCATCATTTGCTGCACAAATAATTGCGATTAACGATTCAATTGTCTTTTTCTGATCATTTTATGACACTATTAATTAAAGCAACAGCCTAAATATAGTTTAATAATAGGCTACACATGCACCTTATGAGGAAGAAGGAAAAGCTAAATCCGTGATGCCACCGTCAATAGATGCTTGTTGAAATTAAACAGACGTGATGATGTGATTAAAAGCTCAAACGGTGGAGACAGAGATGGACATATAGGACGTTTCTGTTGAGTTTCATCCAGATAAATGGAAACCATGGGAACCGTTATGCTGAATGTCTGCGGCAGGGCCGTTGTATAGGGGAGAAAGGTGATGATAATTCTAGAAAAAACCCCAGTAGTCTAATCTTTGTATGACTGATTTATTCTGCGTAAGACCCTGACTAATACTCATAGTACACTGTAAAAACTCAACATCTTTCCAAGAATATTTGTCTTATTTCTTGTTCAAATGTCTCATTTCTGGTCAAAACTAATCTCTTTCCACTTAATATAAGACTCATTACCTAAAAATGAACTTGTTTTTAGATCATTTTCACTTAAATTCACAATAAATAGAAAAATCTGCCAGTGAAAGTAAGTTTTTTGTGCTTGTAATAAGGAAGAAAAACTTGCTCCACTATCAGGTTATTTTAAGTGAAAATATGCTTGAAAGAAGTAAAAAGTGTCTAAAAACAAGTTAATTTTTAGGTGATGAGTCTTATTTTAAGTGGAAAGAGATTAGTTTTGACTAGAAATGACATTTTGACTAGAAATAAGACAAATATTCTTGCTAAGATACTTGAGTTTTTGCAGTGTAATGCTGCATTAGCATCAAAACAAAGAAGGCTAAATAAAAAACGATAATACATATGTAGTCTAAGAAAAAAAAAGGAAAAGTTAGGGGGAGGGGCCCACTTTAGTATTCTTTAAGGGGCCCCAGAATTCCTAGCAACGGCCCTGGTCTGCGGTGATGTGATAACTGTGTCAGTGTGAGTGAGTGTGGAGCGGACGGCGTCGTCTCTCTGTGACCGTCCCGTCTGTCTGTCCCCGTGGCCCCTACCTGACTGCGGACTGGTCTTCTTGGCCGCCTTCTCCTTCTTGAACTTGGGGACAATGCGGAACATGCTGCTGCGGCTGTTCCTCTTGCCGTAACCCAGAGAGTGGTCCTGGTACATAAGCACAGTCAACCTATAGCTTTTTCATGTAGCGACTCAGCTCTCTGCTTTCCTGGAGCCAACCAAACACACAGTGTGTGGGGGTGTGTGTGTGTGTGTGTGGCCCCACAAAGGCAACACGCAAAAACAGGGTATGTACAGGAATCTTGAAGTTAATTTTAATACCCTTTTCAGACTTTTTCAAGACCTTCTCAATAGAAGGGACACTTTTAACGCAACAGTTTTGGTTTGTGATAAAGACTATAGAGACCACTATGATACAACAGAATTCAAAATAGGCTGGGAATAAATAAAAGGCAAAGTTTATATAAAAAAAAAACATTGCTCCACTCTCAAAAAACAAAAACAACAATCTTCTTTTCTTTTTTATGTACCGGTTCATCTTTGTTAATTAATAAATTCACACACTTTTACAATGTTTCTTAGGACTCAAACTCTTGGACAGCTAATTCAGAAAAAATACCTTCAAAATTTAAGACTTTATAAAGTCGTGAGAAGACTTTTTAATACTTTTTAAGGGTCTTCATTTTCCCAAAATTGATTTATCACCCTTTAATACTTTTCAAGACCCCGCGGATACCTTGAAAAACATTCAGTTACACTCTATAACAGTGGTTCTCAAAGTGGAGGTCTGGGTCAACTTTTTCTCAATAATATTGTACCAATGTTTTTTTTTCTAGAATGATTACATTTTTTCCAGAAATTCTTGTTCACAATTCAGTTTAATTTAGTTTTTCTCAGTAGCTTCCTTCTCATTTTTCATTGGATTTCATCTGATTTAGTGGATTAAATGACCCATAACCCAAAAATTTAGATGATACTTTGATTTTTTCCCCCTTGTATTTGTCATTAAATGTGTCTTGTTAATCCCATATGGGATGGGCCACAGTCGTGGCATGACACGAAAATAAAAATATTCATTCATTCATTCATTCATTCATAGATGTAATGTATTGTTTAAATATCCATAGAAACAAGCACAGAAACATTGACTGCAACTAATAATTAAAGTGAAGTAATTTTCAGTAAACAAACTAAAACTGATAAATAAGCTGAGACAGACACAGACTGAGTTATATAGAGTGTATATAAATATATACAGTGTATATATATACTGTATGAATAAGACTTAAAATGAACAAACAATGTCACAGTTTGATGTCCAGCCTGAAAACTCTGAGCCCTTTTCTCTTTGTGTCTTGACTTGAGTCTCTGTTGTAGTTACTTATTGTTGCAAAGAGGAACAAAGCAGGAATTTCCCGTGGCTATGCTACATTTTTACCTTAAAGCAACATTGCAGAGTTTATCGACCTTAAAATAATGTTTCCAGACTCATTGCAGTGGTAGAAAAATGGTTAATAGGATGAATGGTGCTGCCGCTGCAGGCTGAGCAGGGTCCAGTCGGCTGAAACCGCACTATGTAACTTCCCTGCACGGGTCGGATCTTGCATAGTTCCCCTTTAAATTATGTTTTAAAGGGGAACTACTAATTTTAATATATATCATTATTATGATCTTGTTTTGTGCTGTACATTCGTTTAAACTGGTGTTTTTAATGTGTCTGATTTCTTTTGTATTCCTGATAGTTGTTTTTACGTGAAGCTCACCGAGTTGCCTTTGTGGGGCAGCAGTGTCAGTGTTGGTGTGTGTGTTATTTGTGTGTGTCTGTGTGTGTGTGTGTGTGTTGAGGCTGCTTACCTCCTCGTCGTTGGGCTGCAGGATGTGGTAGAGCCACGGGATCTCTCCCAGTTTAGCCAGTTCCAGCTCCACACTCTGCAGAGCGCCGGACAGCAGATCCTCCTCCGGGGGGTCCAGTTGCTACGGAGACGGGACAAAACGACAACCAGAGATCAGTAACACACACACACACACACAGAGTTTTATATAAGTAGAAGTATTAGAGTCGCACTGCAAAAACTCAAAATCTTTCCAAGAATATTTGTCTTATTTCTTGTCAAAATGTCTCATTTCTAGTCAAAACTAATCTCTTTCCACTTTAAAATAAGATTCATCATCTAAAAATTAACTTGTTTTTAGATAATTTTCACTTGTTTCAAACTAATTTTCACTTGAAATAAGTAGAAAAATCTGCCAGTGAAAGCAAGTTTTTTGTGCTTGTAATAAGGAAGAAAAACTTGCTCCACTATCAGATTTTTCTACTTATTTCAAGTGAAAATCTGCTTGAAAGAAGTAAAAAGTGTCTTATTTTGAGTAGAATTTGATTAGTTTTGACTAGAAATGACATTTTGACTAGAAATAAGACAAATATTCTTGTTAGATTTGGGGTTTTTGCAGTGCATTAAGATGAGAGAAGTGAGAGAAACCGACCAGAGAGACTCTTCCCAGCAGCAGAGACTCGGTCTCGTTGTACAGAGCCTTGACGGTGCTCGCCACCTCGATCGCCGTGTTCCTGGTCAAACTCTGGAAACGAGACGACAACAACAAGAACAACTCAGTAAAATCTCACACTACAATGACGCTGTTACTGTTACTGACAATAAGATGCACCGTTACATACACATCAGCTGGTCGGAAAAAAGCAGTTTATCTGGAACTAACCAACTCACACAGGCTCTGCAATGCCTGCACTGTATCACTCCGCCTCGTGATACAGCGCATCGCGGAGCCTGCCTGTGTGGAGGGATACTACTGAGTGAGTTGGTTAGTTCAAGATAAACGGGAGTTTAGGGGGCGATTCCAAAATATTTGACATATTTGAGCATTTTATTTAAAAAGTAATGCAAATGTTACTTTTTCTGGTAATTAGTTACTTTTATAATGTAGTAACTCAGTTACTTTTTGGGGAGAAGTAACAAATAACTATAACTAATTACTTTTTTAAAGTAACGTGCCCAACAGTTGAACAGCCACCTGCTTTGCTAAAACATACTATCATTGTGTTTCTTTATATTTCTTCCACTGCACTTCTGCAGTGGAAGGAAGCTGCTAAACAGTGTTTCATTTCATTACGACAATAAAACTCTATTCTATTCTACTGTGGGTCATTTGTGCTGTTATTTAAAATGAGGAAAATATGACATGTTTAATTTGTCTATAACATGTTGAACAGTGACATATGTATTTTTAACGGTAAAAATATCACAACTCCCTTGTGTGCAGCATCTTTAACTTGAATCTCTGATTTATTAGTGACCTCTAGTGGCAGGTTAGTAAGGTGATGATTTCTTTACTTTTTACAGTTTATATCAGTTGCTAAAACACTAAACCCTGTTGTCTGAACCAAATGTTCAGGGAACATATATAAGCCAGTTGAGGATGAAGTCCTGTGGCCTGACCCAGTACAGAGAAATGATGCTGTGGCTGAGTTATGCACTTCTCATTTGTATATTTTTGTACTTTATTTTTTACGTAGGCTTACTGTATACAAGTGCTAAATGCACAAGATTTCTGTTTTTTGTGCTTTTTTTGGTACAAGTACAAGTGCTAAATGCACAGGTTTTTTGTTTTGCAACATGCATTTAGCTACAGTGAACAATAAACATGTATTTTTATTTTTCTAGGTAGTGTTTAGTGACTGCTCAGTAGTGCTTTTAATTTTGATTGACTCGGGGCACGATTTGACAACAGAGTTCAGTTTTGGGCACAGATTGAACTGTTTTGAGGTGAAAGTTTGGTTTTGCAAGAAGAGTCTGAGGTTTTGTGAATGTAGCTTGAAAACTGGGGTTTGTGTTCACAGTTTAGAGAAAAGGAGAGAAGCTTTCAAGAAATGTGTCTTAGCAATCGAGAAAAACTGTAGGGGAGAGCGGGGTAAGTAGTGCCAATTTTTACCTAAATTGCCTTTAAAGCAAGGGGATTATAATAATGCCCCCAGCTAATATATGTACATATAGTTTAGGATGTTGTGCATCCCTGGGAACAATCACTTTGAATCTTAAATTAACTGTTTCAGAAATATAGCTTTAGAAAAAAAAGTGATTTTGTGGCACAACTTGCCCCCGGTGCGGGGTAAGTTGTGCCATTAGAGAGAATTCACTGGGGTAAATTGTGCCATTGATAATTGAAGTAAATCAGATAATTTTAATCTCACAAATGTTAATGCTATATAAAAGCAAGACATTCAATACAAAATTAAAGCCAGAAGCGGCGATGATCGGGCCCTCGCTTGTCCCCATGCAGTCGCGGGGGCCTGAGGCATGCTGGGGGCTGTGGCGCAAAGAAACTCAATGTTTTGTTCATCCACCAGGCTACAAGCACAACCAGACTGGGCAGGTGTGTTCAGGGGCGGTCCCTCATCACACATGTTAAGTTTCAAGCAAATCAGTGCCACTGCCATGTTTCTCCTATACACAGACAGCACTGCCACTGGCACAACTTAACCCAGGCCCTTTGGCACAAATTACCCCAAGCCCAGCATTTTGAGAAAAAAGGATTCCCCAGCTGTTTTGAGCTGGCATCATGCTAACTGTATAGACTCATGGTGTAGCTTAATAAAGCACTAAAACATGTGTGAACTGTTTTCAAAGTTATCTATAATTGTTCAAACATGGCAATCAAAAAACCTTGATCATAGAAATTTGACTTTGGAGGGCAAAAACTTGTTTTTTGAACATAAATGTGCTTTCCTCTCAAGCCATGTGTCTCCCTTCTTGATAGGATGAGTGAAATGGATGCTCCTTCAAAAATATGTGGTCACATGACCAACTTATTCTATGGTTTTCTAGATAACAGGGGTGGAACTACTTGCCCCATGGCACAAATTACCCCACTCTCCCCTAATAAGACTCGAGAAATTGATTCAGTTTGGTTAAACTTAAAATGCAGATCCAACATTAAAAACCACTTGATCTCCAGCTGCTCACCTCTGGGAACTTAGGGTGTGTTTTGTTGATGGCGTGCGACGCGGCGTTGACGGCGTGGGCCAGCTCCTGCTCCAGAAGCCCGTTGGTCTTTGCAGCTTCACATATCCTGTCATCAAACACACACAGCTCATGTCAGATCAGAAGATGTAGGTTGATATTAAACCTCCTTCACACACACACACACACACCACTTCATGATGCACTGCAAAAATTCAAACTCTTACCAAAAATATTTGTCTTATTTCTAGTCAAAACAAATCTCATTCTACCTAAAATAAGACTCATCACATTAAAAAAGTAGCTTGTTTTTAGACATGTTTTACTTGAAATATGTAGTTTTCTACTTATTTCAAGTGAAAATGTGTTTGAAACAAGTGAAAATTATCTAAAAACAAGTAAATTTTTAGGTGATGAGTCTTATTTAAAGTGGAAAGAGATTAGTTTTGACTAGAAATGAGACATTTTGACAAGAAATAAGACAAATATTCTTGGAAAGATTTGGAGTTTTTGCAGTGTGTTCACCTGGTGATGAGCTCCTCCGCTGCTCGGGCACACATCTGCACCATCCCCGCCTCCTCCTCCGTGGCCAGGTCCACCGACTGCTGCGGGTAGAGGTGAGGCCGCAGGGGAGGCTTGTCGTACTTCAGCTTGTCCTCCCACGACTTCAACGTGTTCTCAAACGCCTGCAGAGCGGCAGAGAGAGGTAACACCAAGTTAAACACATCTTCACTGCAAAAACTCCAAATCTCTTTCCACTTTAAATAAGACTCATCAATATAAATGTAATATATTGATATATGAGCTCAATTAGGTCGAAAGGAAATCCTGGGAGGAGCTCAGCACACTGCAAAAACTCAAAATCTTTCCAAGAATATTTGTCTTATTTCTTGTCAGAATGTCTCATTTCTAGTAGTGGGGCGGATTAGCTCAATATTTTACACCAATCGTTCACTTTGTGATAAAAGCATGAAATTTGGTAGATGTGTTGGTGAATATGTTTCAATCAAATCTGGATATTGGGCCACCTCAAAAGCGCCCCCTAGTGGCCGTGGCAGCCATTTGTTATGCGAATAAATGAATGATGAATATAAACTGCCCTTTTAATAATACCAACAGGTGATATATTGTATATTGTTGGAAAGCCTGATTAGTCACCTTTACAACGAGGTACAGCTTGTAAGGATCGTGCATTCATGGAATGAGCAACGGGGCTAAACGTGTGGGTAGCGCCCCCCAAAAATGTGCATCCCCTATGGGCGGATTAGCTCAATAATCGACAAATTGATTTATACAAAAACACTACTGGAGAGTTCATTTTTCTCTGATAAAGAATGGTTTTACCATCTCAGCGACCTTTCCATTTGATTCCTGGTGTCATAATTATTGGAAAAAGTGTGTTCATTTGTCTTTGTATGATGTCTGGTTGAGGAGTTATGAAAATTGGCATTTTTTTCGCCATTCGTGCAGACATAAATTCAAAATGTCCGGCAAAAAACCCCCCTGGAACATTAGTTGACCCGGGCAACAAGCAAAAATCTTAAGTAGACACCTTAAGGGTCCTTAAAAACCAAAAATGTTTGAAACATATCCAGCAACACCTCCACCAAATGTTGTGCTTCTACCACAAAATAAACAATTGTTGTGATTTATTGAGCTAATCTGCCCCACAGGGGATGCACATTGTTGGGGGGCGCTACCCACACGTTTAGCCCCGTTGCTCATTCCATGAATGCACGATCCTTACAAGCTGTACCTCGTTGTAAAGGTGACTAATCAGGCTTTCCAACAATATACAATACATCACCAGTTGGTATTATTAAAAGGGCAGTTTATATTCATCATTCATTTATTCGCATAACAAATGGCTGCCACGGCCACTAGGGGGCGCTTTTGAGGTGGCCCAATATCCAGATTTGTTTGAAACATATTCACCAACACATCTACCAAATTTCATGCTTTTATCACAAAGTGAACGATTGTTTAGCTAATCCGCCCCACTATAGTTAAAACTAATCTCTTTTCACTTTAAATAAGACTCATCAGCAAAAAAAACTTGTTTTTAGATCATTTTCACTTGTTTCAAACTAATTTTCACTTGAAATAAGTAGAAAAATCTGCCAGTGAAAGCAAGTTTTTTGTGCTTGTAATAAGAAAGAAAAACTTGCTCCACTGGCAGATTTTTCTACTTATTTCAAGTGAAAATCAGCTTGAAAGAAGTAAAAAGTGTCTAAAAACAAGCTGCTTTTTATGTGATGAGTCTTATTTTAAGTATAAATTGATTTGTTTTAACTAGAAATAAGATAAATGTTCTTGGTAAGATGTAGAGTTTTTGCAGTGTATAGCCTACCATGGCCTGTCGTGATATATTGCTAAATTCTACCAGAGGATCGATCTCCACTCCCACCACCTCCCCTCCCCGTGTCGAGTCTCACCCGGTCTCTGGTCAACATCTGGGCTCGGTTCTTGTGCTGGATCTTGATGACTCCCGGTGGCTGAATCCAGGCCTCTCCGTCCACCTGGATGGGAACGCCCTCATCGCCCAGGATGGTGATCTTCACCGTCCGACACTGGGTCAGCACAAGATACAACTCGTCATCAACAGGACTGATGATCCAGACTCAACAAACACATTTGTCATAAACCTACAGACCTTAAAATTCAATGATCTTGACTTGTGGACTATAAAACCGCTCAAATTATGTATAAACATGCTTCCAGACGGTGTCCAGAGGATGTTTCAGACTCCAACCAGGGATTGTATTTTGTTTGCATGTTGACCCAGACTTTTGAACATCTTTATAGTAAAGTAATAAAAAAAAAAGTTTTAAAAAATCACTTTATGTACCTATATTCAGTGTACTGTACACTGTTTGCTGGCTACTGAGTTACGTATGTGAACTGTTCTAAAACTTAACTAACTTTTGCTCCAAAAAGTAAAAATTGTCATCACCATCATGTGTCATTACTTTTACAAAACTGGCTGATAATCAATGAGGTCACAACTACGATCAAAGCAATGAGCTAAGATCTATATCAGAAAGCTTTTGAGTTTAAAGGAGTTTATTTTTTCAAGAGGTCAAAATTTCCTGTAATCAAAGTGTAATGACCCATATTGTATACACGGTGTTAGTTGTGTGTTCTGACCTGTGCGATGCGGTGGTGCTGCAGCTTGATGACTCTGGACACGGCCATCTGCATGCTGCCAAACACCGCCACCACCTCCAGGATCTTATCGTCAAACGACGGAGCGCAGAAGATCTGGACCACACAGAGACAGAGGCATTAAACTAAACCTGAACACACAGTATACAGCACTTTCCCCAATCATACTGATGACATAAATGTTAATTAGGTCTAAAGGAAATCCTGGGAGGAGCTCAGCACACTGCAAAAACTCTAAATCTTTCCAAGAATATTGTCAAAATGTCTAATTTCTAGTCAAAACTAATCTCTTTCCACTTTAAATTAACTTGTTTTTAGATCATTTTCACTTATTTCAAACTAATTTTCACTTGAAATAAGTAGAAAAATCTGCCAGTGAAAGCAAGTTTTTTGTGCTTGTAATAAGAAGGAAAAACTTGCTCCACTATCAGATTTTTCTACTTATTTCAAATGAACATAGACTTGAAAGTCAAAAGTGTCTAAAAACAAGCTGCTTTTTATGTACAACTACGTATGTATATGTATAAATATACATATTTTAGGTATAATGAGATTTGTTTTGACTAGAAATTACATTTTGACTAGAAATAAGACAAATATTCTTGGTAAGATTTAGAGTTTTTGCAGTGCCGAAGTCATTTAAACACAAAACATCAATTATTCTTCAGTCGTCCTGTACAGTCACTGTGACGGGGGGAGTGGGGGGAAGGGGGGGGGGGGGATCTCTGACCCTCAGAGGAGACATTTCCTCTCCTGTCAGCTCAGTTTAGTCGGAGTCTGAGTGAGAAACGCATCGTTTCTGAAAGAGAAGCCGTCGCAACAACAAGTGTCGGTATCGATCTCTCTCTGCCCCCAGAAAACAACAAAACAAAACAAAACAAAAAAAAAATGCCAATGAAAAGGTCGAAGCAGCGAAGAGTCAGCGGAAAAACAAGAGCTGGGATGAAACCATGAGGGGAAGATGATCTAAACTGATGTGTGTGTGTGTGTGTGTGTCATCGGGGGTTTTGACCACTAGAGGGAAACCTGCACCAACATCTGGTTCTGCTGAATATTCGTCTTTTTGTGTCGACAACATGTTGATCAGGAGTCACAGCGTTCCCTTTATTAGCAGGTTTGGTGGTGAAAATGTAAGATTAGACCCAACTGATGACTCTGTGTGTGTGTCTGTCTGTGTGTGTGTGTGTCTGTGTGTGTGTGTGTGTGTGTGTGCGTGGTTGTGTGTGTGTACTGTATGTGCGTGCTCTAGATGACTAAGTTTAACTCTGTGTCCTCTCTCTCTCTCTCTGCTTCGGTTTCCTCCTCTCCAGCAAAACACTTACATAACAGCAAATGCACATACTGTACTGTGTGTGTGTGTGTGTGTGTGTGTGTGTGTGTGTGTGTCCAAGGGTAACCTCTGCGGGGGCTCACTGGGGGGGGGGGGGGGTGCGTGCATGCATGTGTTTAAGTGTGTGTGTGCAAACTGACAGTCTAATCCCTCAGCAGCTCTTGTGCTCCGAGCCTTAAACAAACAGCACAAACATCTCTCTAACCCCACACACACACACACACACACACACACTGCCCCCACCCCTCTCTCTCTCCTCCAGGCTGTCAGGGTCATGTTGTTAAACCAGGACCCTGGTTGTCTTCACAGAGTCCATAATAGAGAGAGAGAGAGGGAATGACTAGGGATGCACATGATTAACCGTTTAACCGTTAACAAGAACTTTGACTGATTAATACTATAGTTTTTTGTTTTTTTTATTATTAGCTCCTTATGTCATCAACTCATGGGGGTGTGTCGACATGTGCAGACTTCCACGTGCCTTCAGTCATATTTAGGAGCTAAAAGTCATAAGTACTTTACTTGTCGTAAGTAAAAGAAAGTTATGTCAAAATGTAAAAAAGCAAAAGAAAAGAAAAGATCACGATAAAGATTTTTATTCTGTGGGTAATGGGGGCGGGACTAGATCAGCTTTTGCTTCTCCTGCTTTCCCTTTCGGCCATGTGTATTGTATTACTTGAACTAAGATGAAGTGTGATGATGATGATTTAAATTGACATGCCCAAAATAAACAAATTGATTGATTGATAAAGTTACAGAGGAGGACTGACAGTATGTACAGCAGCCCCCGTGAAGGAAGATCAGACCATAAATGTAGCTACACAGACATAGATGTGAATCACCTGTAACTATGGCGCTAATTAAAAGAGGACGTCGCTGCTGCAAAATTGAAATGTCTCTCATTATCTCCTCCCCCTCATGTGGACTAAGGGCTGGGAGAAGTTTCAGAGTCCTCCGTGGCTTCTCTGAGTTACAGGGGGTCTCGGCGTAGCAGTGCATGTCCATATAACGGTTGCAAATGGATACCAACTGTCTTCGTAACAAAAAGACACACCAAAAAACATCCAAATACCTCCATGCTGCTCGTATGTAATGTCCCTCTTGTATTGAAGCCCCGACATGAGAAATTGTTCTGGAAAAAATTAAATAAGTCAATATTTTAAGCTTGTTTTGTAGCGGAAGCTCCCAGTGTCTCAGTTCACTGCTCTTCCTGTGTCCCGGCGGGACAATTTCTCATTTCGGGGCTTCAATACAAGACGGACATTACAGATGAGCAGCATGGAGGTATTTGGATGTTTTTTGGTGTGTCTTTTTGTTACGAAGACAGTTGGTATCCATTTGCAACCGTCATATGGACATGCACTGCTACGCCGAGACCCCCTGTAACTCAGAGAAGCCACGGAGGACTCTGAAACTTCTCCCAGCCCTTAGTCCACATGAGGGGGAGGAGATAATGAGTTGCAATTTCAATTTTGGGTGAACTATCCCTTTAACCGGTTAACGTGAGGATGAGCGTCGGTTATCAGTCAGGAAAAAAATTCAAAATGTGCATCCCTAAGAATGACAGAACAGAGAGAGAGCAGAGTCAGCCTGAGGAGGAAACACCTCCGAGTCTTAGTCGGGAACATCCCATCATGAACAGTGAACAGTTCTCTGTGCACTCACGTCGTCCTCCTTGGTGCCGCCCCAGAAGTTGGTCCCGCCGGCGTAGCTGGGAATGTTCAACACGGCGATGCCCTGCAGGCTGGGCAGAGGGATGTACTGACCGTCACACTGGGAGACAAGGAGACAAGACAACAACCATCAGAGAGGGAGAGAGAGGGGGGGGGGGCATCCAACATCCAACACCTCCCTCTGCTCTGACCTTTAGGTTTAAGGGGAGACACTACAGGTGAATAGGGTAAAAACCATATGAAACTTCCCAAGTTCATCACTCACATTAAGACAAATATTTTTTGTATTACAAGTTTTTAAATATGTAAATGAGGCAATATCTGATGAAATGTGCACTAATTTGCATACATTTCCAGAACCGAAATCTGGACAATGGATAAAGCTACTTTCAAAATTCTTGTTTTATTTTGTTGAGTTTTTACATTGGAGGATTGTGGATATCTCTTTTTATCACTCTGTAAATGAGAAAATACTGTCACCAGCCCTAATGAATAAAATGTTGTATAAATCAGGCTTTGAATGAACAATCCAGCTCTGCTTTGGTTCAATGCAAAAATGCATCCATGCAACATGAAAAAAAAAATCATTTAAAGCAGAAGTAAGCGATCCGGTCGTTTTGGCTAATGCTGCGTTCCAGGCAGGCTTTTAAAACCGTAAATTACAGCTTCAAGTCACGACTTACGACTTTGTAGCGTTCCAGGCAACCCACTCGTGTTTTTCCGACCTGTTTTACCGGTGAAAGTCACTATAACGGCCACTCGTAACTTCTGACCCGTGAACTTGTACCAGATCGAACTGGTACCACTTCACAGGTCGGAAAAACACGAGTTACGAGTTGCCTTGAACGCACCATAACAGTCCTCGTCGCTACATCACCACATTCACGGCGTTCCTTGGCTGCACACACAGAGAGGACTGCCCTTTTATGCCGTTCTCTCTCCTCATTGGAAAAAACTTGTAGGATACGATAAAAGTTTTCTCTTCGGCTCAGAGCAGAGCAGAGTGACTGACAGACCCGTGTTTCAGACCAAACACTCTATGTAAGTGATTGCTGTCGGAAGATACAACTATTTAAGACTTATATTAACACAAAAATATCACTTACTTCTGCTTTAAAGCAGCTTAATGCTCTTCTAAATGACTTAAACTATAATAGTCTTAATATTTTTAAGTCTCTCTTCGCTCTGGGCTTCTGGACCTGTTGTGGTTTTATTAACACCTGAACACTACACACCATCTACACACCAACACCAACTCGGCGGCTCCATGTGCTCCAATCTTCATGATTTTGGAAAAGTGCTGCAGATGTTGTGCTTCAACTTACAGCTGCAAATCAGAGTTTAAATGGTGTTTTAAACCCCTGTCCACCATTGTCTGATCCCTGTGGTGTGGAGCTCTCTGTGTCTGCAGAGCTTCAGGGTGTAAAACGCTACTATCCCTTTAAACCTGTCGGGTGCTGCTGTCTCACCTCCAGCTGCACCTTCTGCTCCAGGTTCTTGTAGGTTCTCTGCAGCAGCTCCTTGGTGCCCAGGACGCCGTACCACATCATGTTCTTGGTGCGACTCCTGCACGGGGAGGAACAGAGGAGGTTTTACTCTGACGGAACGGAACAACGTGGCCCCGACTCGGAAAAAAAAACTGGTTCCTTGGAGGCAGCAGCAGGCTGGAAAAGAGGCGTCAGTCAGTGTGTCTGTTGCTGTGTGTGTGCAGTGGTGGACACACTGCAAAAACTGAAAATCTTTCCAAGAATATTTGTCTTATTTCTTGTCAAAATGTCTCATTTCCAGTCAAAACTAATCTCTTTCCACTTTAAATAAGACTCATCACCTAAAAATTAACTTGTTTTTAGATCATTTTCACTTGTTTCAAACTAATTTTCACTTGAAATAAGTAGAAAAATCTGCCAGTGAAAGCAAGTTTTTTGTGCTTGTAATAAGAAAGAAAAACTTGCTCCACTATCAGATTTTTCTACTTATTTAAAGTGGACAATTTGCTTGAAAATTTTTTAAAAGTGTCTAAAAACAAGCTACTTTTTAAATGTGATGAGTCTTATTTTAAGTATAATTAAATTTATTTTGACTAGAAATGACATTTTGACTAGAAATAAGACAAATATTCTTGGTAAGATTTGGAATTTTTGCAGTGTGAGGAAGTCTTTCACTGTCTCAAAATCTTTCCAAGAATATTTGTCTTATTTCTTGTCCAAATGTCTCATTTCTAGTCAAAACTAATCTCTTTCCACTTAAAATAAGACTCATTACCTACAAATTCACTTGTTTTTAGACCATTTTCACTTAAATTCACAATAAATAGAAAAATCTGCCAGTGAAAGTAAGTTTTTTATGCTTGTAATAAGAAAGAAAAACTTGCTCCACTATCAGATTTTTTCTACTTATTCCAAGTGAAAATTTGCTTAAAAGAAGTAAAAAAGTGTCTAAAAACAAGCTACTTTTTAATGTGATGTGTCTTATTTTAAGTAGAATGAGATTTGTTTTGACTAGAAATTATATTTTTACTAGAAATAAGACAAATATTCTTGGTAAGATACTTGAGTTTTTGCAGTGTAATGCTGCATTAGCATCAAAACAAAGAAGGCTAAATAAAAAACGATAATACATACGTAGTCTAAGAAAAAAAAAGGAAAAGTTAGGGGGAGGGGCCCACTTTAGTATTCTTTAAGGGGGCCCAGAATTCCTAGCAACGGCCCTGTGTGTTAGTGTGTGTGTGTGTGTGTGTGTGTGTGTGTGTGTGTGCGTCTCACCTGCATTTCTCTGGATGCTCCTCTCTCTTGTTGTTGAACTCCAGGGAGATTTTCGCGTCCAGGCCGATGCCAAAGTAGTTGTTCATTACACACTTCTCCATGTAGCCCTCTCTGCGCACACACACACACACACACACACACACACACAAAGTAAAGTCACAAACTAACAAACCAACAAACCAACCAATCAGAGCGGAGCTGAGGGAGACAGATGTGGACAGATGTGGCAGCTCTTACAGTGAGTCCAGGTCGGGGTCGATGAAGGGCGTGGCGCCGAAGGGGTCGATGTTCGCCAGCAGCATCTTACTAATGATGGAGCTGCCGGCGATGGAGGCGGCCAGACCGGCCCGCAAGCCTAAACACACACACACACACACACACACACACACACACACACACACACACACACACACGGTTACGATAGTTGAGTCATCCTGTCACCCAAAGGAGAATCAGTTGTCCAGAAGCTTTGACATGTTAACCCTTCAGTCTTGTTCGTGTGCAGCAGCAGCAGTGTGTAGTCTATGTGATGCTCAGTATACCCACTGAAAATGCATTAAAGGGACAGTTCATAGCAGTAGGTTCATCACCTTTAATTGTCGGTGCATGTTGTTTTGAGATCGGTGGGGCGTTTTAGAAACAGCTTGAACCGACAATTAAAAGGTACAGTATAGGGATTATGGGGATAGGCGAATTTGCCAAAATGTTGAAATATCCCTTTAATATTTCAGCATACCCACTACAAATTTAGTCTACCAGCAGAACTGAAACCAGATCCAACTGTAAGCACTTTTAAATCCAGGTTAAAAACATTTCTTTTTCCGTTTTTTTTTCTTTTTTTTACTTTATTGCCTTAAATGCACATTAACAGGCAATTAACATCTTGCACTGTAAATCCTCTAAATTGTTTTAATGCAAATCAATATTTCATGCTGCAAACTCTATTTTAGTCTAGTTTTTATTATATTACACACACATATATATATATATATATATATATATATATACATATATATATATTTCCAGTGTTTTTCTTGCTTTCAATTGTATGTTAAATGGTTCCAATTTGTACAATTTTGGGCATTATGTTAATTTTTGTTTAATTGTTTTTTGTTTTTTTTCCATTTTCCATTTTCCAATCGGTTAAATGTTTATTTTTTATGTTATAAAGCACATTGAGTTGTCCCTTTGGTATGAAATGCACTGTATATAAAGCTGCCTTGCCTACAACAAAACTATTGAACTATAGTCTATGATACAGGTATGAACAGTTTACCCACCTAAAAATCAGTACTAGACTACACCACTGTGTGTGTGTGTGTGTGTGTGTGTGTGTGTGTGTGTGTGTGTGTGTGTGTGTGTGTGTGTGTGTGTGTTACCGGGGCAGATGATGCGTGTGTTGAGTACAGGCAGGTTCTCCTTGCTGGTGGTGAAGGGTGTGATGGTGAAGGAGCCGTAGGACTGAGTGCTGCGACTCACCCTCCGCTCCGTCGGAGAACACGGACTCTTCGCAGCTGGACACACACACACACACACACACACACACACACACGGAAAATTGACTTTAGTGAGTTTATTTTTCTGAAGGAGCTTTTAATCTGAAAGGCTCCTGGTCCGATGCTTCTTCTTCCTGCAGAGGGTTGAAACAGGAAGTGACGGCCTCATCCAGAGTCACGCAGGACAACACGGTCTGGACTGTGTGTGTGTGTGTGTGTGTGTGTGTGTGTGTGTGTGTGTGTGTGTGTGTGTGTGTGTGTGTTTTATCCACCCACACAGGGAGTCGACATCGTACGAGTCCTCTCTCTAAGAAAACACACAAGACTAACTTGTTTTTAGATCATTTTCACTTGTTTCAAACTAATTTCCCACTTGAAATAAGTAGAAAAATCTGCCAGTGAAAGTTAAAGTTTTTTGTGCTTGTAATAACAAAGAAAAACTTGCTCCACTATCAGATTTTTCACCTAATTTCAAGTGAAAATAGACTTGAAATAAGTAAAAAGTGTCTATAACAAGCTACTTTTTATGTATAACTATGTATGTATATGTATAAATATACATAATGAGATTAGTTTTGACTAGAAATGACATTTTGACTAGAAATAAGACAAATATTCTTGGTAAGATTTTGAGTTTTTGCAGTGTATAGGAACTAATTTATCCCTTCCGCAATTAAGGCATTAAACAGTAATATGTAGCATTTTATTACAGAACTGTAATTTGAGCGGTTTTACCATTTTTGTATGGTTTTATTGTTTTATTATTTCTATACGCAAACACTGTGAATGTAGCACTTTAGTTTATTTTTGAATTGTTGGTTTTTATTCTACTGGTTTAGTTTTTCTTCGTATTGAACCACACCGCACGTACAGTAGCACTTTAACTTAAGAGCTGTTGGTTTGATCAGTTTTATGGATTTATTTGTTCGAGTGGAAGCACACTGCAAAAACTAAAAATCTTTCCAAGAATATTTGTCTTATTTCTTGTCAAAATGTCTCATTTCTAGTCAAAACTAATCTCTCTCCACTTTAAATAAGACTCATCACCTAAAAATTAACTTTTTTTTAGATCATTTTCACTTGTTTCAAACTAATTTTCACTTGAAATAAGTAGAAAAATCTGCCAGTGAAAGCAAGTTTTTTGTGCTTGTAATAGGAAAGAAAAATTTGCTCCACTATCAGATTTTTCTACTTATTTCAAATGAAAATATGATTGAAATAAGTAAAAAGTGTCTAAAAACAAGCTACTTTTTGTGTGATGAGTCTTATTTTAAGTAGAATGAGATTTGTTTTGACTAGAAATGACATTTTGACTAGAAAAAAGACAAATATTCTTGGTAAGATATTGAGTTTTTGCAGTGCACACTTCACTGTTTTAAATGTGTGTTTTAATGTGGGAAAGTACTTTGTATGAATGTCTCGTATTATATGTATTGTCTTGTCTTATTGCAGTGGCTCAGAGCCCAAAACTCATTTCTCTTCGGGACAATAAAGTACAGTCCGATCCGATCCAGACTGGCAGATCTACAGACTGACAGGTTTCTAGAATAAATGAGTTGTCCACATCCTCAGAGTGTTTTCTGATTGGTTGGTGTCCAGCTCAGGAAGGAGTGAGGAGGCAGCGGGAGGAAACAAGGAGAGGATACAGAGCCGAGGGTTTGACTGATACCTCCTGCTCTTCCAGCGCTGAAAGATGTGTGGAAGGAAGGAAGCAGCCTCATGATAAACAGGAAGAACTTCTGCCCCGAAGACAATAACACATCCTGTGGCGCGTTCACGCAGCAACAATACGCATGTGCATCCACCGCACATGCAGATGCACATACAGTGAGACTTTACAGGGCTCTGCTTTTCCACAGGTACCACACTAGAAATACAAAATACAAAATCTTACCAAGAATATTTGTCTTATTTCTAGTCAAAATGTCATTTCTGGTCAAAACACATCTCTTTATACTCAAAATAAGACTCATCACATTTAAAAAGCAGCTTGTTTTTAGACACTTTTTACTTTTTTCAAGCAAATTTTCACTTGAAATCATCTGACAGTGGAGCAAGTTTTTCTTTCTTATTACAAGCACAAAAAACTTGCTTTCACTGGCAGATTTTTCTACTTATTTCAAGTGAAAATTAGTTTGAAACAAGTGAAAATGATCTAAAAACAAGTTCATTTTTAGATGATGAGTCTTATTTTAAGTGGAAAGAGATTAGTTTTGACCAGAAATGAGACATTTTGACAAGAAATAAGACAAATATTCTTGGAAAGATTCTGAGTTTTTGCAGTGCACCATCATTTATTATTAAAGAAGTTTTTCCGTCGCTCGGCCCCCGGGGGCCAGAGGTGGAGCATGACAGGAGAGAAGGGGCTTCTCCCTCCTACTACCACTAATCCTTGAGTTTATTTATGACAGGAAACATGATTTGCGTCAGCAGCACTTCTTTTTTTCTTTTTTTTTCCATTAGCTGTGTGTCTGTCTGGTGTCTCTGTGCTGCAGCTGCAGAGAGCGCAGCGTCCACAAGGGGGCGACATTTAACTCACTTCACACAGCTCTGGAGAAAACTAAGAGAGCACTTTCACAAATGTTTCTTAAAAGCATCTCTACATGTATGACAGTCATTCTTTTCTTTTCTTTTTTAAACACCAACACAAACACAACTCCTTCTCCTTAATGAGACACTGATGTCATCGATCACCTGAACCACATCTGGTTTTATAGGAAGATTATAAAAACCACTGCTGGGATTAAACATTAAACATTATCCCACAAAAACTGCTTTATAAACTCTTCCTGAGTTAAAATATTCTTGCTGTGTTGTTTAGGAATAAATATCAACATGTTTTCTTTGCATTATTATTATTCAAGGTCTGAAAAGACTTGGTATTTTTTGTTATTTAGACTAGTTTGGTCATTTTCAGCCAATAAAAGCTCTAAATGACAATATATTTGTTTTCAATTTTGGGAGAAATGTTGTCGGCAGTTGATAGAATAAAACAAAACAAAAAAATAATTAATTTTACTCAAACACATACCTATAAATAGTAAAACTAGAGAAACTGATCATTTTGGGAGTGGTCTCTTTATGTTTTCCAGAGCTGCAGTAGAATATATCAGGACTTTCCCTTATAATAACTGTGTTGTTGTTTGATTGGATATCTGTCCATCTAGCAGGAAGTGAGAGGAATGACAGTTGACGGAGTCGTGGGAATCAGATGGGACAGGTTGGACAGGTTGGAGAAACACATGAGGGTCCAGGAAGTGGAAGGTTTGACACGCAGGATGGGAACAGGTCTGAGGCATTAAAATGCATGCGATGTCTGTCTTCCAGATGCATCCTGGGTTCGTTCACACCTGAACTTTAAGTGGATCACCTGACACAGATGTTACACTGCAAAAACTCAAAATCTTTCCAAGAATATTTGTCTTATTTCTTGTCAAAATGTCTCATTTCTAGTCAAAACTAATCTCTTTCCACTTTAAATAAGACTCATCACCTAAAAATTAACTTGTTTTTCATTTTCACTTGTTTCAAACTAATTTTCACTTGAAATAAGTAGAAAAATCTGCCAGTGAAAGGAAGTTTTTTGTGCTTGTAATAAGAAAGAAAAACTTGCTCCACTGTCAGATTTTTCTACTTATTTCAAGTGAAAATAGACTTGAAATAAGTAAAAAGTGTCTAAAAACAAGCTGCTTTTTATGTATAACTATGGTATGGTTATGGTTTAGGTATAATGAGATTTGTTTTGACTAGAAATAAGACAAATATTCTTGGAAAGATTTTGAGTTTTTGCAGTGTATAACATTCTCCACTTTAACAGGTGTATTATTATTTTGTGACGGGACTTCTTGAGTCAGGTAACGGTGCATTTTATTGGCCCTAACGGAGGAAACGTAACGCTGTTATTCCGGTCGCAGCCTGACTGACACACACACACTGCAAAAACCCCAAGTCTTTTCAAGAGTATTTGTCTTATTTCTAATTTTCACTTGAAATAAGTAGAAAAATCTGCCAGTGAAAGCAAGTTTTTTGCGCTTGTAATAAGAAAGAAAAACTTGCTCCACTCTCAGATTTTTCTACTTATTTTAAGTGAAAATAGACTTGAAATAAGTAAAAAGTGTCTGAAAACAAGCTACTTTTTAATGTGATGAGTCTTATTTTAAGTAGAATTAGATTTGTTTTGACTAGAAATAAGACAAATGTTCTTGGTAAGAGTTTGAGTTTTTGCAGTGCAGATGTTAATGCAGATGTTGCACTGCAAAAACTCAAAATCTTACCAAGAATATTTGTCTTATTTCTAGTCAAAATGTCTCATTTCTAGTCAAAACAAATCTCATTCTACTTAAAATAAGACTCATCACATAAAAAGTAGCTTGTTTTTAGACACTTTTTACTTCTTTCAAGCAGATTTTCACTTGAAATAAGTAGAAAAATCTGACAGTGGAGCAAGTTTTTCTTTCTTATTACAAACACAAAGAACTTCCTTTCATTGGCAGATTTTTCTACTTATTTTAAGTGAAAATTAGTTTGAAACAAGTGAAAATGATCCAAAAACAAGTTAATTTTTAGGTGATGAGTCTTATTTAAAGTGGAAAGAGATTAGTTTGGACTAGAAATTAAACATTTTGACAAGAAATAAGACAAATATTCTTGGTAAGACTTTGAGTTTTTGCAGTGTACAGATGTTACTGTAATGCAGATGTTGTGGGGGACTCACAGGGCAGCGCCTCCAGCTCCTTGGTGTCCTCGTCCTTCTCGCTGTCCCTGTTCTCCTCCTCGCTGTCCTTCCTGAACTCCAGCGGCGACGGCAGCAGCTCGGTGTCGTCGGTGTGGAGGTTCTGCTCGTCCACGGCCCGCTCCGCCTGCTCGATGATCTGCCGCACCGCTTTCTTCAGGCTGTTGGCCCGGAGCATCAGCTGCTCTCTGCTTCTGAACAGCTGGTGTGGCGACGCTGCTCCTCCTCCTCCTCCTCTTCCCTTCTCCGTCTCGTCCTCGTCCAGCTTCTCCGGCAGACTCTCCTCGCTGGCCTCCTCTTCCTCCTCCCCCGCTTCGTCCTCCTCCTCCTCCTCCTCCTCCTGCTCCTCCTCCACGATGGGCGGCGTGGAGTGAGGCAGCGGAGGAAGGGACTGGCACTCTGCGTTCAGCGTCCCGAGGAGAGACTCCAGCTTCTCGTTGAGGATGGCACACTGCAGGAGGAGGAGGAGGAAGAGCAATGATTCTTATCCTCTATCCATTCATAAACTTAAAAAAACGATTTTTTTATTAAGGGGATAGTTCAACATTTTTAGCAAATTGCCCATTGCCATAATCCCTATAGTCATACACTGCAAAAACTCAAAATCTTACCAAGAATATTTGTCTTATTTCTAGTCAAAACTAATCTCATTCTACTTAAAATAAGACTCATCACATTAAAAGTAGCTTGTTTTTAGACACTTTTTTACATCTTTCAAGCATATTTTCAATTAAAATAATCTGATAGTGGAGCAGGTTTTTCTTTCTTATTACAAGCACAAAAAAACTTGCTTTCACTGGCAGATTTTTCTACTTATTTCGAGTGAAAATTTGTTTGAAACAAGTGAAAATGATCTAAAAACAAGTTAATTTTTAGGTGATGAGTCTTATTTTAAGTGGAAAGAGATTAGTTTTGACTAGAAATGAGACATTTTGACAAGAAATAAGACAAATATGCTCGGAAAGATTTGGAGTTTTTGCAGTGTACAATTCTGAATCCATTCATAAACTTAAAAAAAAACTATTTTTTATTTAAGGGGATAGTTCAACATTTATAGCAAATTGGCCCATTGCCATAATCCCTATAGTCATAGCAGTAGGTTCATTACTATATTGCTTACTTCATGCAACGGAGGCTCATTATGGGATTTCTTGGTTTTCCTCATCAAACTCATCAAATACACAATCCAACAACTCCACAACGCTCTGGTGGACAAGTTGTGACCTGCACATTCACCACGCTATGAGATAATAACACAACGTTACCACACAGAGTTGTTTTAGAGGGAAATACAGAGACTGCTTGATGAAAAACTGTCCCTGAAGGCAACGTGCATCAGTGGTTTTGCATGAATTTCCCTCTAAAACAACTCTGTGTGGTAACGTTGTGTTATTATCTCATAGCGTGGTGAATGTGCAGCTCACAACTTGTCCACCAGAGCAGTTTACTTTAAAATGGTTCAAATATATTGCTGCTCAATAAATCTTAAGAACTGACTCATGTGTGTCTGAGGACATCATCATCATCATTCAACTTTTTCACACAAAAAATTGCAAAAGAAACAAACAAACACAATTTAAATTGAATCGGCACCAAAAAATCGTAAAAGCATTGAATCGGTAGAAAAGCATATCGTCCCAACTCTACTAATTAACACCACAGTGACTCGGACTTGTGTTTGATTTGCACAGAGGACGATGGCAGTAAGTTGAGATCTTACTTTGAGAGACATGGTGTCACACTCGTCTGCGTTCTCGTAGGCTTTCCCCACTTTGGCAACAAAGTCCTTCACTGTTTCACACAGGATCCTTAAAAAACAAACAAAAAAAAAAACAGGAAGTAAACGTTAGAAAAGAGCAGCTCACTCAGAAACTCTCGTGTTTAATAATTTAATCTCCTATTTTATTGGGTTTTATCTAATATATTATGCTGCTCAAACACCCTTTTTCTCCTCCTTACATAAAATATAGTTATTATTCACCTATCACAGCTGCAGCCCTTTACAGTAAATAAACCTGCACACACCTGCATGTCTCTACATTGAGGTGTATGTTGTTGATTTGTGACAAGAATGAGGTCACTTAATCCTTCATTCAGAGTCTCTATGGCATTTTCTTCTGTATTTCTTTCACCTGGTCTCCTTAAACCTCAGCTCTGTGATGCACAATCAACTAACTGACTTCCATTATTTCAAGACAACCTGGGCTTTCTGAATATTCACTCTGTAGTGGTGTCATATGAATGTAGAAAAAGATATATGATCAGAAACAGAAAGGAAAATAAAAAAACAAAACAAAAAAAATCACAAATATTTGTTTGAAACACACAGAAAAGTATTATGAACTTCTTTTTAGACACTATAGAACTGTTCTTTGAAGTCTTAGGGATTAGGGGGAGAAGAATAAGGACTCTATTTACTGATAAAACCCTGATAATCGCGATCTTACAAGGCAACAGAGCAACAATCTTGATGCTGTCTTTGGTCCATCCTGTGATGAGGCAGGATTACTCCACATCTGGTTGAGCTCAGAGGGTTCAAAATACAAGAGGCTGCTGATATTATGCACATTTCATTGTTTTTGCTTCCCATTGTGTCAGTTTGAAACACCTACAGAGTAGTATTGCTGCATGATTTTCAGCTCAGGAAAAATCCCGATTTCAACCACTTCCTGAAACGCTTCGTTCTGGCTGTGTGTGCTGACTCACTTGGCGGAGGAGATGACCACAGAGTGCTGCTCAGAGTTGAGGATCTTCGTGAGGTGGGCAGCTACTGAGTCTTCATAGGCAGAAATGTGAACCTTGCAACAGAATACATTAAAAAAAAGTTTAAAAGTAGAGAAACTGCGTAAACGAGCGTTAGAGAAGAAACTAAGAACATTTCCTCATTAAACTGTTATCGAACACAGATAACGGTTTCACACTGGCACTGGTTCAGTTCTGGAGTCTCAGAACCTCGGTGCTGTCTGTCGAACCAGCAGCTTTCACACCAGTTAGTGGAACCAAAGTGGGAAGACGTCATTCTGCGTCACACAGGCGGAAGTAAACACAGAAACAGCTCTTTCCGAAACCGCATACTACCGTACTGCCTACTACATACTGTGTTAGTACTGTATGTACTACTGCAGACTGAATGTGGGATTCAGTCTGCTACTTCAGCAGACCGATGCTGTTCACACCGCAGTATGTATGTATGCAGTAGACAAGTTGTTTAGAAGTTTGCTCCGATGTTTTTCGGAGAAGTGAAGCTCCGCAGCGACTGCGACATCACAGAGGCAGCAGCCGGTCTGCAGAGCTGCTCGGCCGGCCAACCTCCGTCGTCATCCCGGGGGAGAAAACGATCGCTATTTAACTTACCAGCAGGTTTTTAAAGGTTTACCACCGGCTGGTTAAATTATTTTTAGGAGATAAATGTTGGCCTCATTGATGAAATCTAACAATTGTGGCAGTCGCAGAAGTTTCTTTGAATGAAAAGTGAAGCCTTCTGTGTGTATTGGACAGCAGAGCAACGCTGCTTCGGGCCTCTGTATGTACAGAAATCACCACATTAATTAAAAAAATAAATAAATGTTTCACAATGAACCAATCAGTCTGCATTAAGTTTTATTTTACTAAGCTACTGTATATAACATGGTTACCGTTTCCTGCTCATTCTCCTTCCTGCTTTCCTGCTCGTCTTAAGTGACTCGCCCACTGATGATGTCACGGTTCGCAAGGAAAAACAAACCATTTTTTAGGTTCCAAAAGCAATTATTTTTTTCAGTCTGAACGCGCCGGCCGGTTCAATGTTGCGACCTGCCAGTGTGAAACCGCTAAGAGTAAGCAGTAGAGTTTCCTCCTCCTGCTGGGTTTGAGTGTGTGTGTCTACCTGGCAGTCGTCGGCCCCCTCCGGCGTGGTGGGGCAGCTGTGTTTGGGCGGGATCTTGATCTCGTAGGTCATGATGCTCCAGCGGTCCAGCATCTTGGTGCTCGCCCGCTCCAGCTTCTCCAGGATCTGGGGCAGCTGGGTGTCGTCGTCGCACGACGGGCCCCAGCCCAGCACCCGCGCCAGGTCGTTGCCCGTTCCCAACGGCAACACGCCGAGCTGGCACTGAGGGGGGAGACAGAGGAGGAGGGTTATATGGCATCAGGGAATGTGTGTGTGTGTGTGTGTGTGTGTGTGTGTGTGTGTGTGTGTGTGTGTGTGTGTGTGTGTGTGTGTGTGCATGACTGCTCGTGTGTGTATAATGAGTGCATGTCTTTATGTAAGCTGGCTGCAGCACTGACCACACACATCATGCTCTGCTCTCATGATGCCAACACACAGATTACATCTTGTCCCAGACTTCACCGTCTAGTGTCATTAAAGGGATAGTTCAACACTGTGGCAAATTGTTCCCATTGCTATAATCCCTATAGTCATAGCAGTAGGTTCGTTACCTTTAATTGTCGGTGCAAGCTGTTTTTAGAACGGTGGAGCAGAGCCGTGAGCTGCTCAGAGCTACGCTACGGAGGCTCATTATGGGATTTCTTGGTTTCCCTCATCAAACTCATCAAATACACAATCCAACAACTCCACAACGCTCTGGTGGACAAGTTGTGAGCTGCACATTCACCACGCTATGAGATAATAACACAACGTTACCACACAGAGTTGTTTTAGAGGGAAATTCATGCAAAACCGCTGATGCGCGTTGCCTTCAGGGACAGTTTTTCATCAACAGTCTCTGTATTTCCCTCTAAAACAACTCTGTGTGGTAACGTTGTGTTATTATCTCATAGTGTGGTGAATGTGCAGGTCACAACTTGTCCACCAGAGCGTTGTGGAGTTGTTGGATTGTGTATTTGATGAGTTTGATGAGGGAAACCAAGAAATCCCATAATGAGCCTCCGTAGCGTAGCTCTGAGCAGCTCACGGCTCTGCTCCACCGTTCTAAAAACAGCTTGCACCGACAATTAAAGGTAACGAACCTACTGCTATAGAGGTTATTGCAATGGGCCAATTTGCCAAAATGTTGAACTATCCCTTTAAGCTTTTACAAGTTTGTTTTTACAAAGTGTTTGAAATGCACAACCCAGGAGTCTCATGCTGCAACAAGTTGTGCAGTGTTCATGTAGTGATATTTTTGACCATTTCACCTGTTTGTGCAGGTTGAGTTTGTCGATCTCTGACAGGACCCAGCCCACGCTGCCGTCGCCGCCACACACCAGAATCCTGAAGTTGTCGAACTTCTGAAACAGGCGCAGACTGACACACACACAAACACACACAACACACACAAAGTTATCCTGAAGCTTATTACTGGATGTTTCTGTCTGTTTTGCATCTCCGCTTCACATTTTAACTGCTTGCACTGCAAAAACTCAAAATCTTTCCAAGAATATTTGTCTTATTTCTTGTCAAAATGTCTCATTTCTAGTCAAAACTAATCTCTTTCCACTTTAAATAAGACTCATCACCTAAAAATTAACTTGTTTTTAGATCATTTTCACTTGTTTCAAACACATTTTCACTTGAAATAAGTAGAAAATCTGACAGTGAAAGCAAGTTTTTTGTGTTTGTAATAAGAAAGAAAAACTTGCTCCACTATCAGATTATTTCAAGTGAAAATCTGCTTGAAAGAAGTAAAAAGTGAAAAACAAGCTACTTTTTAATTTGATGAGTCTTATTTTAAGTAGAATGATATAATCAATAATATTTTGACTAGAAATAAGACAAATGTTCTTGGTAAGATTTTGATTTTTGCAGTGTACATAAAAACATAGGTTTCATACATAAAAAGTAGCTTGTTTTTAGGCACTTTTTACTTATTTCAAGTCTATTTTCATTTGAAACAAGTAGAAAAATCTGACAGTGGAGCAAGTTTTTCTTTCTTATTACAAACACAAAAAACCTGCTTTCACTGGCAGATTTTTCTACTTATTTCAAGTGAAAATTAGTTTGAAACAAGTGAAAATGATCTAAAAACAAGTAAATTTTTAGGTGATAAGTCTTATTTAAAGTGCAAAGAGATTAGTTTTGATAAGAAATAAGACAAATATTCTTGGAAAGACTTTGTGTTCGGTGTGTTCCCTCACCCGAGGTGCGGCCCGCCGTTCACCAGGTCGAACACCTGCGCCGGGTTGAGCAGCTGCTTGAAGCGCCGGAGGAACTTCACTCCCTGGTTGTCGCCGCTTTTGGAGTTGACGAAAACCAGGAGGGGGCTGGCACACGAGGGGGGGCAGGTGGCCTTCCAGAAGCCTGAGGGAGACGGAGCAAGAAACATCAGGAACGGAGGAGAGTCTCAGAGTGATGAACAGCCACGTTTACATACACGGACACAAATACTACGGAATAAAATAGGATATTAAATGGCGATCCGAATAAAACTGTGTCATGTAATTACATCGATTGGGAAATTTTAATCCAAACCAGCAACAACTAACGGGATGGAGAGAGGTAGGAGAATTTAAAAACTGAGAATGGAATAAATAATGGTAATAATAATAAAAGAGAAAGAATAAAACAAACAAAACAAACCCAAATTTGGAAAAAAGAAAAGAAAATGAACAGAAGTAATCTATTCTCTCCTGGTTCAAACATAGGAAATCAATCACAGACGCACAGAAAAAAATCTGTTTTGTTCTTCTAGATAGATAATAGCTTGCACCGACAATTAAAGGAAACAAACCTACTGCTAAGACTATAGAGATTATGGCAATGGGCCAGGGCCAGTTTGCCCAAAATGTTGAACTATCCTTTTAACGCTGTGGGAACCAGTGGAACCAGTAACGGCTGCTGACGTTAAAACACCTCATCAAAGTGTCAGCGTGAGCGTGAGAAAGAGAAACCAGCACAGCACAACAAGGTTATTATAGTTTTAACTTTTTCATTAGTTTTTATTTTTATTTAGTTTTTCAGTTTGTTTTTTTATTTCAGTTTGTTTTTAGTGAGTTCAACAAGTGATGAAGCAGTTTTAGTTTAGTTTTTATTTTAGAGGAATTGACTAGTTTTTATTGAGTCTTAGTCTTAGTTGTAGTTTTTATTTAGTCTTAGTCTTACAGTAGTTGTAGTTTTTATTGAGTCTTAGTTGTAGTTTTTATTTAGTCTTAGTGTTAGTTGTAGTTGTTCAGGTTTTAGGAGAAAGCCTCTGTCAGAACTTTTTTTTCCCTTTTAGTTGCATCCTAAGTGAAATAGTTTGTGGAGCTGGTACTGTAATGAGGCAAAAGCCAGAGAAAGTTGAGCATACTGTAGCTTTAGGTAAATCTAAATCAAAAATACCAGTCAAGGGATTGGGCTCAGTTTGGTGATGAAGGATTTCTGATAATGAAATGGAAGACCGATGATGACGTCAGGATACATCCGCACTAGTTTGCTTTTGGTAATGTGGATACGACGCACTACAGTACTTTAAACTGCATTAAAGTGCACGTCGACAGCACACGGAATGAGCATCGAGGTCCAAAAACATCATCATCATTTTTATTGATCTCTGCATTCACATCCAGAGCTTCTTATTGGCTGCCTGCTTGTCATCAACACCGGCGTTAGAGAGAGAAAGAAAGAGTCTAATGATGCCCAATCTTACCACACACACACACATTATATATTTTTTTAAGTTTCATGTCATTTAGATACTATACACTGCAAAAACTCAAAATCTTTCCAAGAATATTTGTCTCTTATCTAGTCAAAACTAATCTCTTTCCACTAAAATAAGACTCATCACCTAAAAATTAACTTGTTTTCAGATAATTTTCACTTGTTTCAAACTCTAATTTTCACTTGAAACTTGAAAGGAAGTTTTTCTTTCTTATTACAAGCACAAAAAACTTGCTTTCACTGGCAGATTTTTCTACTTATTTCAAGTGAAAATTAGTTTGAAACAAGTGAAAATTATCTGAAAACAAGTTAATTTTTAGGTGATGAGTCTTATTTTAAGTGAAAAGAGTGTAGTTTCGACTAGAAATTAGACATTTTTACAAGAAATAAGACAAATATTCTTGGTAAGATTTAGAGTTTTTGCAGTGTAAGAGAGAGAGAGAACTTGATCAGCACACACGTGCATGCTCACACACACGCATAGGGTAAATCATTTTATGTAGCCTATACTTTTTATTTATTTGTATATTGTTGTATGTATTTGGTTTCATGAGTTGTATTGTGTCATTGATTCCTAATGCTTTGGCAACATAGTTCTTTTAACTGTCATGCCAATAAAGCTAATTTGAATTGAATTGAATTGAATTGAGAGGGAGAGAGAGAGCGTGTGGTATGCGCTCCAGGAAGTAGTCTGTTTCTTGTAAAGCGAGGCGGTTTATAAATAGCCTCATCTGATCTGACAGGTCGGTACACACACCTTAGCAGAGAGCTTAAAATAGAACTCAGATCAAGATGTGTGTGTGTGTGTGTGTGTGAGGCTCACTGTTTTGGCCAGAACCCATATTAAAGGACAATTCCAGGCAAATTCAACTCGGGGCTGTATTTTCCTAACATTTTAGGTCTAAAAGAAGGAATGTTTTTCCACAGACAGCACCTGAACACACCAAGCGTCAACTTGGACTTTGAATTAGATCTAGTTTTACAAACACGTTGGCTTGCTCGAAGTAAATAAACTTCTGGATGCATGTTTGAGTCGCCGCCTGACGCTGTCTGTGGCTTTGAGGGATGGAAACAGCCTAAGCAGCAGCAGAACTTCAATCCGCTCCCATTCATCGCTGCCGTGGCGACACGGGGACAGACACAACTACCGCAAAACAGGAGCAATTAAACTGAAAATCTACAGATTGCTTCTTTTACACTGCAAAAACTCAAAATCTTACCAAGAATATTTGTCTTATTTCTAGTCAAAATGTCATTTCTAGTCAAAACAAATCTCATTCTACTTAAAATAAGACACATCACATAAAAAGTAGCTTGTTTTTAGACACTTTTTACTTATTTCAATCATATTTTCACTTGAAATAAGTAGAAAAATCTGATATAGTGGATCAAGTTTTTCTTTCTTATTACAAACACAAAAAACTTGCTTTCACTGGCAGATTTTTCTACTTATTTCAAGTGAAAATTAGTTTGAAACAAGTGAAAATGATCTAAAAACAAGTACATTTTTAGATGATGAGTCTTATTTTAAGTGGTAAAGAGTTTAGTTTTGACTAGAAATGAGACATTTTGACAAGAAATAAGACAAAGATTTTTGGAAAGATTTTTGCAGTTTTTGCAGTGTATAGACCTAAAATGTCAGAAAAAATACAGCCCAACCCGAGTTTTGAATTTGCCCGGAATTGTCCTTTAAACTCTAGATTCTCGATGGAGATCACAGCACCTGCTGCAAGACAGACTCAGATCAGCAGCACGGTGTGATTGGATTACTGTGGCTGCAGCGCACACACACACACACACACACACACACACACACACACGCACACGCACACACGCACACACACACACGCACACACACACACACGCACACACACACACACACACACAGTGAGTCTGTGAAAAGCTGCATCGGCTAATTGGTAGATGGATAAGAGACAGAGAGAGGATGGGGAATCCAGATGAAAGGAGGATGAATGAGACAAAAACAGAGAAGGGAAGATAAAAAGGAGATTCACCCTTTGTCTGTCTGACTATCTCTCTGTTTATCCCTCTCTTTCTCTCTCTGCTCTTCCTCCCTCCTCCTCCTCCTCCTCCTCCTCACGTTTGGTTGTAATTGGCTGGGGGGCAGAGTGGAGCACGTGCTGCAGCTTCGTGACTCCCTCTCCCCTCCTCTCCCCTCCTCTCCCTCTCCCCTCCCTCCCCTCCCTCTCCTCGCTCAATCCATCCTTTACTGACAACATCACAGAGAGAGAGAGAGAGGGAAGACGAGGGAGATGAGAGAGCAGCAGGAGGAAGAAGAGGAGGAAGAGGAGAGGGAAGACGGAGGGTGAAGAGAGAGATAACAGCACATACAGGGTGGAAGCCCTGATCTGCACAAAGCTGTCATGGCGATGGGCGATGGGAGGAGGAGGAGGAGGAGGGGGGTTATTATTGTGGTGAAATCTCTTGTTGCATCGCACTTCCTCATAGGAGCATATACAAATGTGTGTGTGTCATGCAGGGTTATTATACACTGCAAAAACTCAAAATCTTACCAAGAATATTTGTCTTATTTCTAGTCAAAATGTAATTTCTAGTCAAAACAAATCTCATTATACCTAAAATATGTATACATACATAGTTATACATAAAAAGTAACTTGTTTTTAGACACTTTTGACTTATTTTCAAGCATATTTTCATTTGAAATAAGTAGAAAAATCTGATAGTGGATCAAGTTTTTCTTCCTTATTACAAGCACAAAAAACTTGCTTTCACTGGCAGATTTTTCTACTTATTTCAAGTGAAAATTAGTTTGAAACAAGTGAAAATGATCTAAAAACAAGTAAATTTTTAGGTGATGAGTCTTATTTAAAGTGGAAAGAGATTAGTTTTGACTAGAAATGAGACATTTTGACAAGAAATAAGACAAATATTCTTGGAAAGATTTTGAGTTTTTGCAGTGTAGTTCACTAAAACTGAAACTAGAAAAAAAATATGTAGTAAACTGAAATAAAAATTAAAAATAAATAAATAAATAAATAATCTGAATGTCAGATACAGTAACATCAGCTTAGTTGTAGTTTTCTTAGAGATGTCTAACACCGCGTCCTGACATGCAGCGAGCGAGGGAAACGGTGACGAAAAATCGCGCGGCGGTGTCCTGATATGCAGCGTGACGATTTTGTCGCGAGTATATTCTATTGGTTCAGAATCCAAACCAATCAAATTATCGAGGGACGTACACAAACTTAAACTTAAACTTAATAAATAAAGTTATTATTATTATTACGGTGTGTCTGTGTACAGTGTGTGTGTGCTCACCGTCTGAGTCGATGCTGTTGAGCGCCGTAGGGGGAATGATGGAGACTTTGCACTGACCCAGAGGACACTTCCTGGGGTACAGGTCCATACAGGCCGTGTGCACCTGGACAGCAGCAGCAGAGAGAAGAGAAACATTCACAATTCAGCACTTTATTATTATTTTTTGATTTATTTTTACCGTGCACAGAAAGGATGTAAAAATCCTGTCTGACTCTGAGAAATAATTTTAAACATTATCTGGCCATTATGTTTCTCCATTCCTGTGTTTATTTCAATGGTTAAGACAACACCTGGTTTTGTTTAGAGGATGAAAAATAAGGATAAAACAAAAGTGACAATAATGCAAAACCGACACAAACACAATAACACTGCAGTATTGTTGTGTATGCACACATTTACACACCACAGACCATAAAATACAGCCAAATACAGGGCAAAATAACGACTGAGGCCGTGCACTATGACTCTTATGACCATATATATAGAGTTATGTTTTTGTTACAATCACACATGTCTCTAATGTCTCTAACACTTTTTGTATGATTTTAAAGGGATACGCCAACATTTTTTTTCGTGTCTTGCCTCACTCCCGAGTCCATGACCAGCAGATAGACACCATCCTTTCGACTGTGCGTGCAGTAACAAGGGAGATAGAGCCGTATCACCTGTAATTAGCTTAGCTCAAACACTGGAAGTGTATGGGTAGTGTTAGCCTGCCTCCTACCCGAGCCGAAATCAGCAGTCAGAAGCTGATTTCATTTTAGCTCTAAACTCTGTAAATATATCACTTTATCAACATTTCAAACATGTTCAGGTGAGAAAGTAGCCGTTTAGATCAGCAGTGTGTCGTTAATTTGTCTAAATACCAGCTGTTTACAATTTTGTTGGGACGAATTCGGCGCTAATCAAGCTAGCCGTTGTGACCAACGCACTTCCGGTTACTTTCACAAAATAAAACACCCGTTGCCCTTTACATAGAGAAAACCATGATGATAGAATTTGTGCTTTTACTTTGAAACAGGAAGCTAACCTACCCTCGATGTAGCTAGCTTGAACCAAAATAAACCGTCTTTGCTTGAACCCTCCGTTTTGACCGATCTCGTCCCGTTAGCGGCATTTGACCGCTCAAGATGCCTTACCGGAGAGTTTTGTCAGCTCTGAGACGAAGATCGGCCCGCCGGTTTCCGTTTAGAGTTGCTGAACAGTTTCTCTGATGACTTTAGGTGGAGGCAGGCTAACACTACCCATACACTTCCAGTGTTTGAGCTAAGCTAATTAGCGACTTTAGGTGGAGGCAGGCTAACACTACCTATACACTTCCAGTGTTTGAGCTAAGCTAATTAGCGACTTTAGGTGGAGGCAGGCCAACACTACCCATACACTTCCAGTGTTTGAGCTAAGCTAATTAGCGACTTTAGGTGGAGGCAGGCTAACACTACCCATACACTTCCAGTGTTTGAGCTAAGCTAATTACGGGCGATACGGCTCTATCTCCCTTGTTACTGCACGCACAGTGGAAAGGATGGAGTCTATCTGCTGGTCATGGACTCGGGAGTGAGGCAAGACACGAAAAAAAAAGTTGGCGTATCCCTTTAATCCTGTTTCAGTGTTTTTCTGCCGAGGCGATTGAAGCTTCACTCACCATAGCTTTGCACCAGAGGCAGCGCCAGTCCTGCAGTCTCAGGACGCTGCCACACGTCTTATCACACACGGCACACTTGGCACTGACGGGCAGGTTGCCTTCCAACCACTGGTGAGGCATCGCAATCTGTGGGTTCAACACACACACACACACACACACATTAGACACACGAACACACACACACATAGACACACACACACACACACACACACACACAGAGAGTTGAGGAAGTGGGAAACACCGTCTGCTTTTATCTGTCATTTCCTTCTGGGAACTCTTCTCTCTCTCTAGCGCCGCTGGTTTCACGTCTCTCTTCTTTCTCTCTCAGACAACGAGACGAGTTCATGGACTTCACGTGCAACAAGGCTGAAGCTCTGCATTAATATTCACTGTCTTGACCACAAAGCGAGTAACATGTTTCAGCTTAAGAACATGAAAAACTCTCCATAAATGACAACACTGACTAAATTCAACCAGAGTAAAAGACTCACACTGTAAAAAAAGGACTTTCAAGAAAGTAAAAAAAGCTTTGTATGAAGGAATTAAGTCTTATTTTTTACTCCAAATGAAAATGAATCTTGTCAAGCATGTTTTACATTAGAAAAATAATCTCATTTTAAGAAAGTACAGCTAATGTTAACACTAGAATGAACCAGTAACATGCTATGAAAATGTTTTACCATTAAACCCAGTGGAGCAACAGACCAACTGGTCTTTTGTTTCCCTTTTCATATTGTTACTTCTTTGTTCTGCATTTGGGTCCGCACCCTGACAAATTGAGCAATTGTATTGCAAAATAATAATAAAAAAAAATATTGGTAACACTTTATAATAAGTACACACTATTAAGCATTAGTTAAGCATTAATAAATACTGAATTCTTCATTTATAACGCATGAATACTCATTAGTATGTAGTTTATAAATACAGTTAGTGCTTATGTGGAGTAAAACATTTTCAACTGTGTTTATAAACTGCATACTAATGAGTATTCATGTGTTATAAATGATGAATTCAGTATTTAAAGCTTAACTAATGCTTAATAGTGTGTATTGATTATAAAGTACACACCAAAATATTAAAATGAGAATGTTTTGGTGTCTTGATTTAAGAAAAAGTAACTTGTTTGAAGTAATTCTATCATATTTTTTATACTTAATTTATCAAAGTTCACTCAGTCAGAGACCAACATTCTTATTTTAAGTAACTTAATCTTAAATAAGTGAGTTTCATTGCTTCTTATAGAAGAATTTACTTTGATTCAAGATTTTCTGTCTAGTTTAAAAGACAATTTTAGTATTTTAGAGGCAAGAACTTTGTGCTTTGTCAAGTAAGAAAAAAACTGACACCATTGGCAGGTTGTTTTTTTTGGCTTGATACAAGATAATTTGATTGACTTTAAGAATATTTTCAGTTTCTGTTTTTGCAGCGAGAACGTACAAGCTGAAGAAAACTCACCCCATCCTCGTCCTCGATGATGTCCTTTCCTATAGACGCCAGAGTCGTCCATTTACAGTTGTTGGTGGCTCTGACGGCACAGCGTTTGTGGGCTTTGAACTTGCACACTGAAAAACACACAAACACAGTCAGGCCGTTAAGAGTTACTCAGCAGCTTCTTAGTGCAGCTCGACAGTAAATTGGATGGGTACAGTTTTAATTGTATAATGGGGATGACATTTGGTTAATGCCCTGGAGAGCAGGAGGTCAATTTGTAAAAAGGTTTCCAGGGGATAATCGTATATAAAATGTGAAATTTAGTGGATTCTGACACTGATGCATGATTCAGAAACAGACACACCCCAGTAAAGTACAGTGCTTTAATGAATCAAGTCCTAATGAGATGTCAGTGGGCGTAATTACTAACCGCCCTATAATCCTGCGCTGCACTTTACGTATCTGACAGACAGAAGCGAAGCAAAGACTTTTAGCTCCGCCGCATGCAGGTCTCAATCCGTTTATCTGCAACCAGCAACAGGACGGCTACTTAAAGGTTGGTTCACCCAAAATTGAAATTTCTCTGAGTTACAGGGGGTCTCGGCGTAGCAGTGCATGTCCATATGACGGTTGCAAATGGATACCAACTGTCTTCGTAACAAAAAGACACACCAAAAAACATCCAAATACCTCCATGCTGCTCGTATGTAATGTCCGTCTTGTATTGAAGCCCCGAAATGAGAAATTGTCCCGAAAAAAATTAAATAAGTCTATATTTCAAGCTTGTTTGTAGCGGAAGCTCCTTAGCTTAGCTCCTTAGCTTCGAGAAGCTTCCGCTACAAAACAACCTTGAAAAATAGACTTATTTAATTTTTTTCAGGACAATTTTGCATTTCGGGGCTTCAATACAAGAGGGACATTACGTACGAGCAGCATGGAGGTATTTGGATGTTTTTTGGTGTGTCTTTTTGTTACGAAGACAGTTGGTATCCATTTGCAACCGTTATATGGACATGCACTGCTACGCCGAGACCCCCTGTAACTCAGAGAAGCCACGGAGGACTCTGAAACTTCTCCCAGCCCTTAGTCCACATGAGAGGGAGGAGATCATGAGAGACATTTCAGTTTTGGGTGAACTTATCCCTTTAACACCGACACCTTTAAACCCTAAACCCTGCACCGCATCCAGCTCAGGCTGATCCAGCTCCACCTGCTGCTGCTGCTGCTCGCTGTCATTCACATTTACACGCATCGCATGTGTTTCTACAGCGTTAGTCACTCGGCTCGGTGAAGCTAAACGGCTGCCGCGTGCGATCAGCTCCATCATCATCTTCAGTATCCTCAGCAGCAGCAGCACGTGAGCGATGCACTGCAAAAACTCAAAATCTTACCAAGAATATTTGACTTATTTCTAGTCTAAATGTCTCATTTGTCGTCAAAACAATCTAATCCTACTTAAAATAAGACTCATCACATTAAAAAGTAGCTTGTTTTTAGACACGTTTTACTTATTTCAAGCCTATTTTCACTTGAAATAATCTGATAGTGGAGCAAGTTTTTCGTTCTTATTACAAGCACAAAAAAACCTGCTTTCACTGGCAGATTTTTCTACTTATTTCAATTGAAAATTTGACAAGAAATAAGACAAATATTCTTGGAAAGATTATGAGTTTTTGCAGTGTGCTGTGACATTTCTACTTCACTGCAAAAACTCAAACTTTTACGAAGAATATTTGTCTTATTTCTAGTCAAAATGTCATTTCTAGTCAAAATAAATCAAATTATACCCAAAATAAGACTCCTCACATAAAACTCTGCTTGTTTTTAGACACTTTTTAAAAAACTTCTTTCAAGTCTATTTTCACTTGAAATAAGTAGAAAAATCTGACAAAAAAATCTTTTCTTTCTAAACACAAGCACAAAAAACTTCCTTTCACTGGCAGATTTTTCTACTTATTTCAAGTGAAAATGAGTTTGAAACAAGTGAAAATGATCTAAAAACAAGTTAATTTTTAGGTGATGAGTCTTATTTTAAGTGGAAAGAGATTAGTTTTGACTAGAAATGAGACATTTTGACAAGAAATAAGACAAATATTCTTGGAAAGATTGTGAGTTTTTGCAGTGTAGCAGCAGCACGTGAGCGATGCTGTGACATTTCTACTTCCTCTTATTCACCAGCATCACCCAGGTGTTGCCATGCCGACATGACATGAGGGCATGAGGTTTCACTCCCTGAACTCATCACCTGCACCAGGAGTCGAAGACTTTTGTCAAAACAAAAACCAAACTAAACAACGGCCGATCCCTTTCTCATCCACTCTGTTGTTCCAAACTAAATCATCGGCTCCATTCACCTGCTGTTGTTGGGTGACACCCGTCTGCACAGCTGTCACTCACTGATTACCATATTACCATAGCGACAGTGCCTTGGGCTTGGGGGGAGGGAGGGTGTCTAATGCTGCGTTCGAGTCGAGACAACTTTGAACTCAGATTTTTACGACCTTCTACTTGAAAAAGCCCAATCGAACGCCACCTCATGTCTCAGAGAATCTGCACACTGCAAAAACTCTAAATCTTTCCAAGAATATTTGTCTTATTTCTTGTCAAAATGTCTCATTTCTAGTCAAAACTAATCTCTTTCCACTTAAAATAAGACTCATCACCTAAAAATTTACTTGTTTTTAGATAATTTTCACTTGTTTCAAACTAATTTTCACTTGAAATAAGTAGAAAAATCTGCCAGTGAAAGCAAGTTTTTTTGTTTGTAATAAGAAAGAAAAACTTGCTCCACTATCAGATTTTTCTACTTATTTCAAATGAAAATAGACTTGAAATAAGTCAAAAGTGTCTAAAAACAAGCTACTTTTTAATGTATAACTATGTACGTAATATGTATAAATATACATATTTTAGGTATAATGAGATTTGTTTTGACTAGAAATGACATTTTGACTAGAAATAAGACAAATATTCTTGGTAAGAGTTTGAGTTTTTGCAGTGCACCCACGCAGAACTGCACTGTCAATAGTAAAACATCAATTAAAATGCATTTAAAATAGATATGAACAGATGAAACCGAACCCTCCATGATCGCTCAGTGGTTACGGAAAGTAAATCATGTCTACACGATGGAATATAGCCTATGACTGGACAGTTACAGCTAAAAGTACCTGGTTTTATGAGAAGCTTGACCCTTGACCCCAGTTATTGACTTTTATACCTCAAAATTAAAATATTATTTAAATAACTACTGTTATTATTGTCATTTGACTTATTTTTATTCATTAATTGGTTTTATTTATTGTTTTACATATGCCTTTACAGAACTAGATAAGGTGCATGTGCTCTATCATTATACAGAGCTATCGCTGCGTGACAGATGAGACCCAATCTCAAGATGATTTTTTGTTTTCTTTTGTGAGGTTACTTCCCTGTTAATGTGCATTAAAGGCAATAAAGTTAAAAAATTGAATTGTAGCAGCAGAACAGACTTCCTTCCACGAGCTCAGAAAATACACAAAACATTTCAGATTTAATCAAACTGAACTTCAGCTGTGTGTGTGTGTGTGTGTGTGTGATTAAAATTTTAAATTGGAGCATTTTGTTCAAATCAATATAGGCTACTGTAGTCAACCTAATAAAATACTATTTCAACGGATGACGTCTGCAACTGGACACTACTTCTGATGATCAGCACAGTCTGAGGTTTTTGTGTAACTTCTTTTTGTTTATCTGAAGCACTCACTTGAAGCTATAGATCCACACGACACGAGTCCCTCAGTACAATCCAATAGGAGCCCACACACACTGATGCCAGATGAGAGACAGTGAGACGAGTGTGTGATGTGGATGAGAGAGAAGAAAACACAGGAGAGCAGCAGCGACAGACAGAGAGAAAGAAAGAGAGAGTGTGTGTGTCTCTATTAAACGTGCAGACCCAGCCAGCCAAACAGTTTCACAGCAATCAACGCGGCTTAAATTTCCCTTCGATTTCCTGCACAGGACGGTCGGTGGGGATTGATTTGCGCTACCTAGCCACAAAAACAGACACACAATCACACACACACACACACACTCCTCTGCTTCTGTCTCTATTTCATCTGTACACACACATACACAGTGTTGTGTTCCAGTCTGGTCTGGCTCGGCCATCATCATCGGCAGCAGACAGCGGTATCATGTCCTCTGGATTCTCTTAATGTTCTGCTAATGCTCTCTAACAGCATTTAGTGGTGCACTAGATTGAAACATCGATTGTTGCTCCCGGATATGACTTTGACTTGATTTGTATATCTTCTTGTGTAGATTGCCCTAATGACAATAAGTGTGTGTGTGTGTGTGTGTATGTGTGGGTATGGGTGGAGTGACTATAGGAAGCAAAGTTCCCCAGAGTACGGACATTATTCATGAGTCTGCTAAGTGCTTCAGCCCTAATGGAGAACAAGACGAGAGCGTGCGTCCTCCATCTGCCTCTACTCTAACTACTCTATACGTCTTCATCGGAAACGTCTTCATTCACACTGACACCTGCATTAAGCACCTCATACTGTAACCTATCAAACATGAAACCCTGATGCATCTATATGACTTACATCGCTTGTTGTTGCTTCAACCGTTTTAAATAAATGAACAGTTAAACATTGGGAGATGTAGGTGTTTATTATTGAAGGGTCAAATAACACATGGACGACAACAAGTTGTGTTTTTGTGAGGGTTAAAATAATGGAGCAATAGATCATTTAAGATCTAAGAGAAATAACAACATGAATTCACTGTGTTCACCAACATCAGTACTGTAGGTTATCTAAAACCATAAGTAAATACTGTATTATGTCATAACGTTTTAATGTTTTTTGGCATTTTTAACGCATTTTTGTTGTGATGATTTCTTTACAAAAATAAACGGTCAGAGATATTATGGACATTGTTTATATTAGTAAAGAAATCATCACAACAAGGAGAAAGTGTTAGTTTCTGTGGCGAGGAGAGCAGGCGCTACTACCCGATTTGCGACGCTACCCGATCTGTGACAAAACTGGTCTGCGCATGCACAGACCGGCCGCCATCTTGGACAGCTGCCTACGGCAACTCCACTTGGACAAACTTCATTTGGGCACTGCCCGATTTGCGTACATGCTTAAAGTTCTGTGAATTTAAAATACGGTACTGTGAAAATGATTAAAAAATAAAATAAAATGAAATAAAAACCGCGTAGGTCCGTCATAAGACAGCCGCGGCAGACTCCTTTATTCAGTGAGTGTTGTGGTAGTTGTGAGTTGTTTGTGGTTGTCATGGTGATGAGGCCGGCGAGAAAAGAGGACAGTAAACATTAAAAGTCCGCCTGTGTTCCTGTTTTCTGAGCATCAAGATCCAGACCACCACAACCAACCCTCAATTTACATTACTAATAAAGTATTTTAAAAAATAAATAAAAAGATAAACCGTCTCTGGCGACGCACATAGGGCAGTGGTCCTAAGTCAATTCAACTAAGTTTGTCCAAGTGGAGTTGCCGTACGTGGCTGTCACAAATCGGGTAGCGTTGCAAATCGGGTAGTGACAGGCTCTCTGTGATGGGATAGTAATGTCTTTCTGGGATGTTTCAGAGTTGGGCTATCTGAGGTGAGTGGCTACATGCAAAAACACAAAGTTTATACTGTTTCTACTGTAACTATATGAGTTCAGTGGTGTCTCTAAGGATTCCAGTCATGTACCAGAGATATCTGATTGTTTTCTGTGTGTTTGTTGTGGTGGAAAGAATTGCCCCCATGGGTTAGCGTTGTGGCTATCCCTATAGCGCCGGGTAGCCATGGTAACTCCGGTTTTCCTGCAGCAATTTTAGTCGTTTTTAGTTTTTTTGCTCCAACCAACACTGGGTGACCATCAGGGCAACGATTTAGGGGTCAAAAATGACCGGAATTCTCCTTTAAGATATGCTTTTAATTGAATATAAAAATGATTAGCAATGGAAAACATGTACAACTACTGTACAGTCAGCTAAAACAAACAATATTAACTACCGTGTGCAGACCTCGACCTCCTGTTTTGATGCATCTTCCCAATTACTGCTGAAGTGTGTGTGTGTAAAAGCTGATTTAGCTCTCCTTACTCTCTCTTTATGTCTCCATCTTTTGCCTTCTGCTCTGGACCTGAGAGGAGCAGCTCATTGTGGAGGCTAATGAGCGCTGAGTGGAGAGCCTCTTACTCCATTCACACACACACACACACACACACACACACACACACACACACACACACACACATGCATGGACTGAGGCGTGTGGCAGAACATTAGCAAAATTAGAAAGGGAGGATATGCAGATGGTGCTCATTACCGTCTGCTGCCTGTCACTGACACTTAACACCAGAGCCTCGTCGTCGTCAACCCCCCTTTTTCACCTCTAACACCCACACACACACACACACACACACACACTTCACTGTTCTTTCACAGATGATGAGGTGAGGAGATGTGGTGGCGTCATTCACAGATTCTTTTTTATCTCTCCTCTCCGTTATGGGCAAAGAAGATGTTAAAAAATCCTTAAAGGGATAGTTCAACATTTTCTGCAAATTGGCCCCATTGCCATAACCCCTCTATAGTCATAGCAGTAGGTTCGTTACCTTTAATTGTCGGTAATTGCAAGCTGTTTTTAGAACGGCGGAGCAGAGCCGTGAGCTGCTCAGAGCTACGCTACGGAGGCTCATTATGGGATTTCTTGCTTTCCCTTCATCAAACTCATCAAATACACAATCCAAGAGTTGTTTTAGACGGAAATTCATGCAATAACGCTGATGCGTGTTGCCTTCAGGGACAGTTTTTCATCCAGCAGTCTCTGTATTTCCCTCTAAAACAACTCTGTCTGGTAACGTTGTGTTATTATCTCATAGCGTGGTGAATGTGCAGGTCACAACTTGTCCACCAGAGCGTTGTGGAGTTGTTGGATTGTGACATCCGACAATTAAAGGTAACGAACCTACTGCTATGACTATAGGGATTATGGCAATGGGCCGATTTGCCAAAATGTTGAACTATCCCTTTAAAATAAAAGTCCAACCAGTGGAGCTAACACACGTTCATCATGTCTGGGCCTGTGCGGCGTTAATGACGGTTCGCCACCATCACCAGCAGCTCTTTTCTTTTCACCCTCTACTCGCAGCTAACTGCTTGATGCTGCTCCACAACAACAACAACAACAACAACAACTCAGAGCATTTCAAAGGCTCGGGCGTTGTTCAGTCTGCTGCTCCACTTAGACAGACCAGACGTTGCTCACACAAAGAGTTTTCTCACTTCAATGACTCACAACTCACTTATGCAACAACATATATATACCTTCAAAAAAAAGGAAAAAAACAAGGTTCCTATAGAGCTGCTAATCCCAGATCCAGATCCCAGATCCCAGCTGCAAATGATCTGCTGCAACACACAGCGTCTTTAGGCAGAGAGCACCGAGTCTGTCAGACCGAAATGAGACGCAGAGAGGAGCGACTGAGGTGCTTCAGAGCAGCGAGAAGTGTTACATAAGAAAACACAGGGTGTATAGTTAAAGGGATAGTTCAACATTTTGGCAAATTGGCCCATTGCCATAATCCCTATAGTCATAGCAGTAGGTTCGTTACCTTTAATTGTCGGTGCAAGCTATTTTTAGAACGGTGGAGCAGAGCCGCAAACTCATGGGATTTCTTGGTTTCCCTCATCAAACTCATCAAATACACAATCCAACAACTCCACAACAACGCTCTGGTGGACAAGTTGTGAGCTGCACATTCACCACGCTATGAGATAATAACACAACGTTACCACACAGAGTTGTTTTAGAGGGAAATACAGAGACTGCTTGATGAAAAACTGTCCCTGAAGGCAACGCGCATCAGCGGTTTTGCATGAATTTCCCTCTAAAACAACTCTGTGTGGTAACGTTGTGTTATTATCTCATAGCGTGGTGAATGTGCAGCTCACAACTTGTCCACCAGAGCGTTGTGGAGTTGTTGGATTGTGTATTTGATGAGTTTGATGAGGGAAACCAAACCAAGAAATCCCATTAGCCTCCGTAGCGTAGCTCTGAGCAGCTCACAGCTCTGCTCCACCGTTCTAAAAACAGCTTGCACCGACAATTTTGGCAATGGGCAAATTTGCCAAAAATGTTGAACTATCCCTTTAATGGGTTAGGCTATATACTATATGTTGTGTGTGTGTTTGTGTGTGTTTCTTACCTTCGCAAGAGAGGCCATGAGACGTGACCCCAGACAAGCTGTCTTTACAGACGTTGCAGAAGGTGGGCCGTGCGTGGGAGCAGGCGTACCAGTTGTGCATCCCTGAGAAATGTTCCACATTAAACTGTGCCGTCTGGCAAAGAAGAGGTTAAAACAGGGTTGGCAGCACAGAAAAACCATCATCATCATCATCATCATAATCATAATAACATATGTAATGTATCATATTAGTTACTGTAGCTCTTATCGTTACAAATGAGTAAATGTTACTGTTACTGGTTGTTTTTATAATGACAATAAATGCAAGCAGAAAATGATATTCATTAATAATATATAGAATATAATATGAAAAATACATTATTTTTTCAAGTTTTCCTTGCAGCAAACACAAACAACAACACCGTTCATTCATTCATTCATTCATTCATTCATTCATTCATTCACTTTGCCTAATAAAGAAAATACCTCCTAATATTGGTCCCATACGGTATAAAGGTAGATGTTTGTATTAAAGCTCCATACAGTATAAAGGTAGATGTTTGTGTTAAAGCTCCATACAGTATAAAGGTAGATGTTTGTGTTAAAGCTCCATACAGTATAAAGGTAGATGTTTGTATTAAAGCTCCATACAGTATAAAGGTAGATGTTTGTGTTAAAGCTCCATACGGTATAAAGGTAGATGTTTGTGTTAAAGCTCCATACAGTATAAAGGTAGATGTTTGTGTTAAAGCTCCATACAGTATAAAGGTAGATGTTTGTGTTAAAGCTCCATACAGTATAAAGGTAGATGTTTGTGTTAAAGCTCCATTATAAAGGTAGATGTTTGTGTTAAAGCTCCATACAGTATAAAGGTAGATGTTTGTATTAAAGCTCCATACAGTATAAAGGTAGATGTTTGTATTAAAGCTCCATACAGTATAAAGGTAGATGTTTGTGTTAAAGCTCCATACAGTATAAAGGTAGATGTTTGTGTTAAAGCTCCATACAGTATAAAGGTAGATGTTTGTGTTAAAGCTCCATACGGTATAAAGGTAGATGTTTGTATTAAAGCTCCATACAGTATAAAGGTAGATGTTTGTGTTAAAGCTCCATACGATATAAAGGTAGATGTTTGTATTAAAGCTCCATACAGTATAAAGGTAGATGTCCATGTGTAGTGTGATTATAAAGCAGCTCTAGGTTCTATATTAACACTGTGAAAGTATCAAAGTCTCAGTCCACAGAGAAATGCACACAGCCTGTATTCAGAAACTGAGCCTTAAAACCAGCCGTCAGGACTTCCTGTCACTTTGTGATGTCACAACTAAGCCCCGCCCCCTCACCATCTGGACCCACCATCCAACTAAAACTTTGCAGATGCAGATTTGGCTTCTCTGAGTGTCTATGCGGAGATGAAGATGTAGTTGTAGTTCTTAAAAACCACAACTACATCTTCTCATGGATCGATACGTAGCTAATAAATAAATAAATAATACAGAATTAATTAATAAAAGACAGTTGAAGTGCAACGCGTAGCGCTTTTTCAGTCTGACGTCTCTATTTGAGCCTCTTGTCTGGCACCAGGAGACGACGCAGCAGGACCAACATCAGCGCTCGGCAGGAAGTCGCTGACTGTCGGCTGGATACAGTGACACCTGGTCAGGAGAATCGGATGCTCCCATATACACACAGCTACAGAGTGTACTGTACTGTACTGTGTGTGTGTGTTTGATTTTGATTTGATTTATTAGCTGAATATGAATGAAGGTCAGATGAAAAAGTAAAAAAGAAAAGTTGAAAAGTGTCAGGAAGATTTTGTTTTACCGTAGATAAACTTATGCACAAACTAACATGAGTGGAAGACATTAAGTTTGTGAATGTGCAATAGTGAATATTTCATAAAGAGGGGTGCAGATGGTTCTAGTCTACTAGACCGAGAGATCCTTCTTAGAAATCTTTTCTGGATTAACAACAGTAATTTGTTCAGATAAATTGGATAAGTTGCAGACCAGACAATATTGCAGTAATTCATATATGTGGAAATAAAAAAAACTATAATACAAAGTCAAGTGAGCAGAGGGATTGAGCCTTTTTCAGTATACTGTACCAAGCATTTGCATTGATCTTTTGCAAACTTGATTAATATGATTATTCCAGTTTAGACCTTGGTACTTGAAGGATTTCCACTCCATTGATTAGTATTTTGGCTTCTTCTTTTGCATGAGATTTATTATTTTTGTTGCAGAAGATCATGAAGTTACATTTATTTATTTACATTGAGAGTTTAGTTACCTTATTGATCTGGAACCAGTTTGAATCATTTACACATGCAATTAGAGAGACTTGAAGTCATCATGCACTGTAAAATCTCAAACTCTTACCAAGAATATTTGTCTAGTCAAAACAAATCTCATTATACCTAAAATATGTATATTTATCCATATACATACATAGTTATACATAAAAGGTAGCTTGTTTTTAGACACTTTTTACTTATTTCAAGTCTATTTTCATTTGAAATAAGTAGAAAAATCTGAAAGTTTTTCTTCAAGCACAAAAAACTTGCTTTCACTGGCAGATTTTTCTACTTATTTCAAGTGAAAATTTGTTTGAAACAAGTGAAAATGATCTAAAAACAAGTTAATTTTTAGGTGATGAGTCTTATTTTAAGTGGAAAGAGATTAGTTTTGACTAGAAATGAGACATTTTGACAAGAAATAAGACAAATATTCTTGGAAAGATTTTGAGTTTTTGCAGTGTGAACAGCTATAAGACTATAGTGTCATCGGCAAATGTGTTGTACTGTATGTGTGTGTGTGTGTGTGTTGTACTGTACTGTGATTGTGTGTCTGTGTTGTAGTGTAGGAGTGTGTGTCTGTGTTGTACTGTAGGCGTGTGGGTGTTGCGTCTGCAGGAGTTGGCGCATGCAGCTTCAGAAGTCGACTTGTAACAGGTGCCGACAAACTAGGACACTCAGCCTGTCAGACTGAGGCTGCTGCAGCTACACACACAGGACCGTAATTAAAGCCTGCTGTGTGTGTCTGTGCATCTTTGTGCGTGTGTGTGCGTGCACCACACATGTGCGTACCCTGTGGTGTGTGTGTATGTGTGTGCTGTGTGTGTGTGTGTGTGTGAGCTCTGGGGGTGCTGCTGCATTGCAGTGCAGAGCGATACAGAGGGTGGGAGGGGGGTAAAGCAGGGAAAGGGATGGATGGGGGTCTTATATAAGATTTCCCTCCCAAATCAAAGCCATTAAAATGCAGCGCTGCTTTGCTTCTTCTTCCTGCGCTCGCCTCAACACACACACACACACACACACACACACACACACACACACACACACACACACACACACACACAGACACACACTTCTCCTCGCACAGACAGAGGAATATTCTGTTGTTGTTTTGTCGGAGATAGGGATGTCAAGATTATACATCTTGGTGTGATTATTGTCAGATAAATAATCACGGTGTTACGATTATCATGATTATTATGCATTTATCAATTTCAAAACACTATGAATGTGTAAAATCAAATCAAAAATAGTCCAAATATAATTACATTACTCATTGTTTACACAAAATATTTAATATATGACCAATTATTAATCCTCCAGGGGAAGGGTTTGAAATAAATTGTCATCTATACCAAATGCTTACATTTATTTTAATCGTTTTTTATTTTGTTTTGTTGGATAAGAGGTGAAACGTCTTCCCAGACAAATCCAAGTCCAGTTGCCTACGATTCAATTTGCCCAGAAAAGAACGACGACCTGGATGAATGAGAATATCCATAGACAGTTTGTTTTGCTGGGTTTTTTTTAATACAAATGAGACACTAACATTTAATTTCCTACCAATTCAATGTTAGGTTAGATAAGTGGACCAGTATCTGAGCATTTACCTTTTTATTTATTTAGGAATCTTTACGATTAATTAATTGTGGGGCGTTTAATACCACGATTAATTGTGAAAACAAGTAATTGTGACATCCCTAGTCGGAGATAAACATCACAGTGTGTGTGTTGTGGGATTCTCCCTGCAAACAGAGCGCTAGATAACGAGGACGAGTCGCTCTCATCCAGAGGGATCAGACATGTGATTGTGTGTGTGTCTGTGCATGTGTGTGTGTGTGTGTCTGTGCATGTGTGTGTGTGTGTGTTTGATACCGACTCTACTGTACTGTAGAGTTGTGTACCTGTCGCTGTACGTCGTGTGCATCCATGCATGTGTGTGTCTGTGCATGTGCATGTGTTTGCTGCTGCTGCTCTGAGGCTCTGACTCCCAACATGTGTGCGTTGCTTCTGCATTATAAACAACTTGTTAACTCCCCTGACGCCTCATGCAACTGTACTGTAACACACACGGACGGACACACACACACACATGAACGCACAAACACGCACTTTTTATTGTGTTCAGACTGAAAAACACTGAGAGCAAAATGATTAAAATCTAAAACTCTCCAGAGGAGGAAACGCCTCGAAGCAGCAGCAGCTCTATTGTTGCTGCTGCTGCACTGAGCCTTTATCTGCTTCCACACACACACACACACACACACACACACACACACACACAGACACACACACACACATAGAGAACAGGACAGTGTTGTGGCTCTTACCTCGTAGTGCTCTCTGGACTGGACGGACTTGAGCGAGCTGATCCAGTCCTCCATCTCTTTCCTGTTCTCAGCGCAGAGGATGAGCCGACGGAACGGAGTGATCACCTGGATGGAGGGAGGGAGAGAGGGAGGCAGGGGTGAGACAGATGTTACTGCTCCAAAAGAAAAAGTGAGGAGCGAGAAAAAAGATGGATAGAGAAAGAAAGAAAGAGAAAGAGATAGAGGGATCAATGTTTCCCGTGCCTCCTCCTCCTCCTCCTCCTGCTTCAGCCTGCGGTGGCTCTGAGAGGAGGCAGCGATCGGCTCGGTCTTTAAGGATGAGAACTGAAGCCCCCTCCCTCTTTCTCTCCCTCCTCTCCTCCTCTCTCTCCTTCTCTTCTCTCTCTCTCATTAGCTCTCGCTCACTTATCCTCTCACACCTTCTCCAGTTAGTCTTTTCCTCTCTCTCATCCCTCTCTTCTCTCTCTTCCTCTGGCTCTCAGCTCCTCATGTGTTGAGGTAGATACGTGCTGACAGGCGAAGCGCCTCGGTAAAGGCTAAGAGCCTCTCCCCTCCCGTGTGTGTGTGTGTGTGTCTGTATATGTGTGTGTGTTTAAAGGACAGTCTCCCTGTAGATAACCCCACACACACACAGACACACACACACACACACACACACACACACATCACTTATTCATGCTGCCTCCTCTCCTCTTTCTCTCTGTAACTCATCGTGTCCTCATGTTATCTCCCTTCACCTCAGTGGTGGGAGAAGTCACAGGACACACACACAACACAAACACACACACACAAACACACACACACACACACACACAACACATCACTCTAATCAATATTCACGATGCTGATGTTTCCTCCCTCCGTGATGAGAAGCTATTTATGATTAATTAGACTTTAGAAGCTGACATCGTCGTCTTTCAAACGTCCCCTGAACGTCTCGCTGACATCCGACCTGAACTGACTTTAAATAACGTTGTGTTGTGTTGTTTTGTTTTGGACCAGTATAAACCCAGCGAGTGGAGCTAAATGAACTTGAACCAGCATGGTTGAACGGAGGAAGTTCAGCTCTTCCTCCTCCTCGGGAACAGCTGCACTGCAAAAACTGAAAATCTTTCCAAGAATATTTGTCTTATTTCTTGTCAAAATGTCTCATTTCTAGTCAAAACTAATCTCTTTCCACTTAAAATAAGACTCATCACCTAAAAATTTACTTGTTTTTAGATCATTTTCACTTGTTTCAAACTAATTTTCACTTGAAATAAGTAGAAAAATCTGCCAGTGAAAGCAAGTTTTTTGTGCTTGTAATAAGAAAGAAAAACTTGCTCCACTATCAGATTTTTCTACATATTTCAAGTGAAAATATGCTTGAAAGAAGTAAAAAGTGTCTAAAAACAAGCTACTTTTAAATGTGATGAGTCTTATTTTATACAATGAGATTTGTTTTGACTAGAAATGACATTTTGACTGGAAATAAGACAAATATTCTTGGTAAGATGTTGAGTTTTTGCAGTGTGCTGATTGTTTCCATTATCTGTTCATCTGCTGATCAGTAATTTAGCACAACTAAACAAACTCCCAACAAGAAATCGTGTTCCCCAACAACAACTCTTATGAGCACTGCAACACTTTATTTGAGCACTGTAGCACTTTATTACACTGTATTGTCTTTGCTTTTGTTGTGTTTCTCAATCCATTTTAGCACAACTCCATTAAGAAACTCTGCTCTGGCCTATGCATTGCTGCACCTCCATCTCATCTCCATCACTGACAGTTCATCTCGCCCAAATTTATATAATTGCACTATAGAACGAATCGCCTAGAAAACCAGCATGAGAACAATAGTGACGGACGAGAGTTTCGCTAGGTATATAAATCTCATTTTTCATGTCAATATATCACCGTTTAGACTAATCTGATGTTTGTTAAGTTTATAAAACCAATGATTGGACAAACATTACTATTTATGTGTGCATGTTTTTGTAATTAGTCATGGTTATCATAGATTAGCCGGGCTAACGGTTAGCTACCTGTTTAACTTTAATAACTCAGTGACTCAATAAACGCTCCATGAAAAATATTTTCTCCAGCGGATATCTGAGTTCCAACATGACTGAGCTAACTGGAGTAGTTTCATGTCGTGTCCCACAACGGGAGGGTTTTAACAGCTGACGTCCTGATGTTAGCTTAGCTACCGCTGTTAGCTTAGCTACCGTTAGCTGTCCCTGTCAGCTGAGCCACTGATGCTTTCTAGACACCGTGATTCCCCCAAACTGAATAAATACAACACATAGCAACACAAAACACACACACAGAAATAGTAATGTTTCTTCAATCATTTCAGATTTGTCTAAACGGTGATAGGGCGTGAAAAATATTATAGGCTAGCTAAACTCTCGTTCGTTAGCCTACTACTGTTCTCATTCAAAAACGTGCTGGTTTTCTACCTGGAAGTAGTTGAAAACAACAAGGAATTCGTATTACTGTCTATTTGTTGTTTTACTTTTTAGTAGTATCATATTAATTGTCTCTCATTTAGTGTCATTGTCTGCTGGTTTCTGTTTGGATATGTTCTATTCTTGCGCTATAATTTTTATGTCTCTTGTGTCCCTGTTTTTATGTATTAGCCTATGATCCTTGTGTTCCTTCCTGTTGTATATTTTAATGGCTTTTAACATCTTGCAGTTGAAAACTAGCCTCTGGCTAACACCGGCACTTCTACAGAAATGTTAATGAATGTGCACTGTCCTCTCCAAATAAAAAATAAAATAAAATAAATAAAAATTTAGAACGACCGACCCATCCAGAGGAGCTGATCCAGGATCTGTGGCGTCTTTTAAGTCACTTCTACGACCACAACATCGTCTTATTCCTTATCGCTCCTCTAATTACTTTAGTTCTCCAGCATCCTAAAACTAATTTGATTTCCTTCTGCTTTTATTTTATTTTTTTTATAACTTTCAATTATCCTTATTTCATCCCTTCCTGTCCTTCTCCTATCTTTATTTCCTTTTTCACTTGTATTTCATTGCACAGCTCTTATTTGTTTCTTGCTACTTTTTCCTCTTTATGCCTTTATTAGATTCAATTACTTTAATCTGGCTCCATGTTTTATGTTGTTTTAGTGTTTGTTTCCATCAACATCTTCCATCCCATTGTGTCGGTCTACACTACACCCTCTTTAGTTTGCTCTGGGACCAACAATGGAAAAGATTTTTAATTTCCTGTCACATCTGTCAGTCAGAAACCAGAGAGCTCTCAGCATTTAGTCTGAGTTTATTCATTTCATCTCAATCAACTAATTGACTGGTCGTTGCAGCTGCAGATCTAAAAAAAAAAAAAACCTGCATTAAAAAGAAATAAAAATGGGTCTGGTGACTTCACACAGATTCAGCTGACTGTGATGTTTTTCACTTTTGTCTCCAAAGTGTTTTGCTGCTTCTCTCTCTCTGATTAAACTGAGCTCACACCTGCTTTTACCAGATGTTATCCACATTTTCCTCTAAAACACAAACTAAATGAGCCCAAAAAACGCAGCAAAATATACTTTTACTGCACAAATAAAGACAAAAACTGATGATCAGCAGAGGACTGATGGTAATAAATACCGTAAAGTTTGTGGATATGCATTAATATACATAAGTGGGTGGTGGATCTGCTGTTATCTATCTGCTGTGTTTACTGACAGTATCACTGTGTTGTTGTGCTGCTTCTTCTCCGACAAAGTGCTCATTGATTTTTCCACACACACACAAACACACAAACACACACACTTCAGACCGACCATTCAGAGAGAGAGAGAGAGGCTCCGTTCTCTTCTTCAGTTTCACCCATTCAGGCCATAACTGGATAAACGCTTCCTGTTGGACTCGACGCTCATCAGTCCCACAGACTCAGAGGGACATGAATCCATCACCAACTCGTTCTGACCCGATACGTTTCAGTCTGCAGCACCTGAGGCTCCTACAGGTGTTCATGGAAACAACAGGTGCACAACTGTACTGTCTAGTGTGTGTGTCAGTGTGTGTGTGTGTGTGTGTGTGTGTGTGTGTGTGTGTAAAGTGCATGTTGGGATGTTTAGGATACATCTGCTGCAACACACTGCTTTTGTTTCTGCATGACGGACGCTGTTACTGTTTAACCATCTGGTTCACACTCACACACTTGTTGCCAAAAGACGAAGCTCGGGCAGAACAGGACATTCTGGGTTCAAAATATCTGAGTTCATACATATATATCTATATCTATATCTATATCTATAGATATATATGTATTCTTGATGTTGCGCTGCAAAAACTCTAAATATTTCCAAGAATATTTGTCTTATTTCTTGTCAAAATGTCTCATTTCTGGTCAAAACTAATCTTTTTCCACTTAAAATAAGAAGTCTTTTGTGCTTGTAATAACAAAGAAAAACTTGCTCCACTATCAGATGATTTCAAGTGAAAATATGCTTGAAAAAAGTTAAAAGTGTCTAAAAACAAGCTACTTTTTAAATGTGATGAGTCTTATTTTAAGTAGAATGAGATTTGTTTTGACTAGAAATGACATTTTGACTAGAAATGAGACAAATATTCTTGGTAAGATTTTGTATTTTTCTAGTGTGCATTCACGGCCGTCTGCCTGACTGCACCTGAATGCAACACCGGTGCCTCCGTCCTTCCTCACACTACACAGTGGTGACAGTTTTAACAGGCCGAGCCCACAGCTCCGCTCAGTTTCCGTGGTTACCTACGGTCACGCTGCCACTCAACGTAAAAAATGGCGATGCAACATGGCCGCCTCGGTTCGGTGCGTCGCCCACTTATGTATTTGTAACGACTTGTAACAACTCATTCTAAGGAACCAGAAAGCTTTACTTTGGATGCAGCTGTGATTCACCTTCAGTGAAATACGTATTTATGAAAGACATGTTTGATTTTTGATAATAAAAAGCCAAATAAGTTACATACTGGGGCTTTAAAGAATATATTTCTGGGGCTTTGAGAGAGAGACAGGGAATGGGAAATGGAAATATTTTGACCAGTTGTCATTTCCTGCCAGTAAAAATAACAATATTTTGATTTCAGTTTTGGGAGAAATAGTTGTCAGTGGTTAATAGAATAAAACAAAAATCTTCATTTTACTCAAACAAATAGTATTTTCATTTCATTTACCTTTATTTGTTATAGAGGGACAATGTAGCCTACATTAATGAACATTTTAAAAAATAAAATGTAAATGCACCTAATTAAAGCCAAAAGGCTCATTTCCGTTGGCAGTCCCCCTGTAAAACCAGAGAAACTCATCATTTTGAATCAGTCTCTTCATTTTTCCTGCAGCTGTTTACATATATACTATATACATATATAGATGTATAGA
>NC_140927.1:31785601-31790601 GCF_045865225.1 Trachurus japonicus | reverse complement strand
CAGTTTATTGTCATAAAGGAACAAAGAAACCAGAAATATTCACATTTAAAGGGATAGTTCAACATTTTGGCAAATCGCTAAAATCGCTATAGTCATAGCAGTAGGTTCTTCACCTTTAATTGTCGGTGCAAGCTATTTTTAGAACGGCGGAGCAGAGCCGTGAGCTGCTCAGAGCTACGCTACAGAGGCTCATTATGGGATTTCTTGGTTTCCCTCATCATCAAACTCATCAAATACACAATCCAACAACTCCACAACGCTCTGGTGGACAAGTTGTGAGCTGCACATTCACCACGCTATGAGATAATAACACAACGTTACCAGACAGAGTTGTTTTAGAGGGAAATACAGAGACTGTTGATGAAAAACTGTCCCTGAAGGCAACGTGCATCAGCGGTTTTGCATGAATTTCCACCGTTCTACAAAAAACAGCTTGCACCGACGACAATTAAAGGTAACGAACCTACTGCTATGACTATAGGGATTATGGCAATGGGCTAGTTTGCCATAATGTTGAACTATCCCTTTAAGAAGCTGAAATCAGAGAATTTGTACTGTTTTTTCTTTAAAAGAACGACTCAAACCGATTTTTCGATTATCAAAATTCAATAATTGATTATTGTTGCAATTATTCGATTCATTGTTGCAGCTCTACTGTATGCGGCTTTATGCACATGCTGCAGTGCACACACATGCATGGGCATCAGGCATCCCATCATGCAGCAGCAGACATGCAGCAGCTCTGGGTGAAGTCAGGGTTTCTAGCAGCTTTCTATAAATAGCAGCGATCTCTCCTGCTCACCTCCTCCTCCTCCTCCTCCACGTTGCTTTTTATAGCAACACTCGCCCAGAGCAGAGACATTTATAGAAAGGACGGGGCACTACGAGCTCTTTCACTGTCTGTTTCCATCCTCGTTACTCCTAATACTCACACACACACTCACACACACACACACACACACACACATACACAGCAGCTGGTTCTTTTCCTGAACGAACATCCATTCACAGCAGCGTGGGCCTTTTTCTCTCCCGTGTGGATGTGCCGTGACCAAGGAGCATGTGACAAATGCATAAGGAGCGATTGCTGGGAAATGTATGAGAGAATCAGCTAAATATAACCGCTGACATTTCCAGGTGTACAATGAGCTGCGTGAATCATTATCCTTTAAGGGCAGAGCCCGTTTCCTTGTGAAGCCTTGTGAAGGATCTCCAGCTGAATGACTCAGGGCTTTCTAGTTCTAGTGTTCCTCAGAATACACCAGAACCTGCTGCCTCCTTCACTTCACACAGAGAGACTGGCTCACATCGCCTTGAATCACCTCCTGCTCTTTGTCTGAGAGAAACGACTGAACTGGAATCTAATCTGTTGAATCACAGAAACAGGAAACACAAAGACAAACTTTCTACTGTGATAAAGTTTTAAAGAGGAAGCCGGTGAGAAATGAATCCATGGAGCGGTGGATAACGTTATCTATCATCTACCATGTTACCATGTGTATATCTGTGTAGTATCTATCTATATGTATATCTATCTATCTATCTATCTATCTATCTATCTATCTATCTATCTATCTATCTATCTATCTATCTATCTATCTATCTATCTATCTATCTATATGTATATGTATCTATCTATCTATATGTATATGTATCTATGTGTATCTATCTATCTATGTATCTATGTATCTATCTATCTATCTATCTATCTATCTATCTATCTATCTATCTATCTATCTATCTATCTATCTATCTATGTATCTATCTATCTATCTATCTATCTATCTATCTATCTATCTATCTATCTATCTATCTATCTATCTATCTATCTATGTATCTATCTATCTATCTATCTATCTATCGTTCTATCTATCGTTCTATCGTTCTATATATCGTTCTATCGTTCTATCTATCTATCTATCTATCTATCTATGTATCTACGTATGTATGTATGTATGTATCTATCTATCTATCTATCTATCTATCTGTATATGTATCTATGTATCTATGTATCTATCTATCGTTCTATCTATCGTTCTATCTATCTATCTATCGTTCTATCTATCGTTCTATCGTTCTATATATCGTTCTATCTATCTATCTATCTATCTATCTATCTATCTATCTATCTATCTATCTATCTGTCTATCTATCTATCTATCTATCTATCTATCTATCTATCTATCTATCTATCTATCTATCTATCTATCTATCTATCTATCTATCTATGTATCTATCTATCTATCTATCTATCTATCGTTCTATCTATCGTTCTATCGTTCTATATATCGTTCTATCGTTCTATCTATCTATCTATCTATCTATCTATGTATCTACGTATGTATGTATGTATGTATCTATCTATCTATCTATCTATCTATCTATCTGTATATGTATCTATGTATCTATGTATCTATCTATCGTTCTATCTATCGTTCTATCTATCTATCTATCGTTCTATCTATCGTTCTATCGTTCTATATATCGTTCTATCTATCTATCTATCTATCTATCTATCTATCTATCTATCTATCTATCTATCTATCTATCTATCTATCTATCTATCTATCTATCTATCCATCTATCCATCTATCTATCCATCCAAAACTAAATTACGTAACAATTACTGTAAATCATCACAGATATATTTTACCACTTAAACAACGTCGTATTCTGCTCCAAGTGAAAAACAAGCTGCAGCTACAGTAGCTACGGTCCAATACTGAAGAAGGAAACACCTGCAGCAACATCTGCATACAGTAAGAACCTGTGTTTTTTCTTCCTGAATTTTCACTTATTTGCTCATAAAACAGCTTCAAACACTCAAACAAACAACCTGTTCTCAGCAGCAGTAGATGCACCTGAACCACAACACTGTCATAACATGTTCACAACACAACACAACAATGGAGCTTCACTACTGAACGCTGCAGATCAGAAAATGACAACACGGTTCAGCCACACCGCTGCTGCTACCATGTTAGCGATTCAGTAAAGTTAAAAGAGGAGATACAGTAGAAAGAAAGAGTTGGTTTCCACAGCTGGAGACAGATGTTGATGACAGCTGGAATGACATTTAAAGGGATACGCCAAAAAAAAAATTTGTGTCTTGCCTCCCTCCCGAGTCCATGACCAGCAGATAGACACCATCCTTTCGACTGTGTGTGCAGTAACCATGGAGATAGAGCCGTATCGCCCGTAATTAGCTTAGCTCAAACGCTGGAAGTGTATAGGTAGTGTTAGCCTGCCTCCATCTAAAGTCATCAGAGAAACTCTTCTCTTCTGACAAAACTCTCCGGTAAGGCATCTTGAGCGGTCAAATGCCGCTAACGGGACGAGATCGGTCAAAACGGAGGGTTCAAGCAAAGACGGTTTATTTTGGTTCAAGCTAGCTACATCGAGGGTAGGTTAGCTTTCTGTTTCAAAGTAAAAGCACAAATTCTATCGTCATGGTTTTCTCTATGTAAAGAGCAACGGGTGTTTTATTTTGTGAAAGTAACCGGAAGTGCGTTGGTCACAACGGCTAGCTTGAGTAGCGCCGAATTCGTCCGAACAAAATTTTAAACAGCTGGTATTTAGACAAATTAACGACACACTGCTGATCTAAACGGCTACTTTCTCACCTAAACATGTTTGAAATGTTGATAAAGTGATATATTTACAGAGTTTAGAGCTAAAATGAAATCAGCTTCTGACTGCTGATTTCAGCTCGGGTAGGAGGCAGGCTAACACTACCCATACACTTCCAGTGTTTGAGCTAAGCTAATTACGGCGATACGGCTCTATCTCCCTTGTTACTGCACGCACAGTCGAAAGGATGGTGTCTATCTGCTGGTCATGGACTCGGGAGTGAGGCAAGACACGAAAAAAAAATGTTGGCGTATCCCTTTAATGCTGTTTCTTCTACACTGGTGAGTAAACAGCACTACAGTGAACTCTCACTGCTTCATATGTCCTGTAACCCAGCGTGTGTGTGTGTGTGTGGATGCACTCACTGTGAAGCTGTTGTTGACATTCTTGGTGCTGGACTCTGCCACGCTGGCGTCTGATAGGTCGACCTCGTCAAAGATAAGGGACTGAGGAGGAAACAAAAGGGAGAAGATGAGAATCATTCTGTGGATGACGACGTCGACTCGTCCAAACTCTACGACATGAAGCGTCAGCTGATGATGTTCTGCCTCTGGCCACACAAAGAAGCAAAGACCTAAAACACACAAACAAACAGGTGGAAGCTACTGCAGGAATCAGAGATAATAAATAAATAAGTAAATGAGCTTTTTTTTTTCAATTTCAAAAACACACACACGCACACTTCTGCTCTGCTGCTACGTCTATTTATGGTCGGTGATGAGCAAAGACTCTGTCTAAATGTTTCTCAAGCATGATGGATGAGTGAGCGGCCGACTGGACTCAAGCCGAGGACGACCAGAGTGTGTCTGTGTGTGTGTGTGTGTTTAACTTCTGCTGATGGAAAGTTAAGCAGCTGCAGAGAGAGAGAAGAAGCAACAGGACCAAAAAGTGACGCAAGAGACAACACAAATAGACACAAAAAAGTGGCAGAGATGAACAAAACAATTTAAAAAAGAGACAGACAAAAGCAAAAACAGGTGCTAAGAGGTAGGAAATGATCACAAAGAGACACAAAACAACCACAAACAGGCATAAAACGATGTAGAAAGGACAGAAAATAAGAGAAAATAATCACAAAGACATGCAGAAAGACACAAACTAACCACAAAAAGAAACAAAACCATGTAGAAAGGACACAAAATGACACAAAATGACCACAAAGACATAAAACAGACACAAAACAACTACAAAGAGACACAAAATGACCATAAAAAGACACAAGAGACAACTGTATCAACGTAAAACAATCACAACAATCACAAAAAGACACAAAAAACACAAAAAGTGACAATAAACATTGTCATGTTCATGTGTTTTCAGGAGACTTTCACACTGTGCAGACAGAGGAGCCTGTTGTCAACATGTTGTTA
>NC_140927.1:31755601-31780601 GCF_045865225.1 Trachurus japonicus | reverse complement strand
GACCAGCGTTTCTTTACTTTCGGTTTCGTGGCGAGTCATGAGAATAACGCCGCCTAATCTCCGTTTATGGTGGGAACTATGACGGTATGTGATCGTCTTCCAACCTCTGACTTTAATTCTTGATGAATGAAAACATGAGTCTGTCTTGCACCGGTCAAAGAATTTCACGGTGCGGAGGCTCATAAATGTAGTGAGAAAACACTTTGCTTTTCCAAAACTCCTCGTTGTCCCTTTAAAAGTTAATAAAGTGGCGTAATAACAACGCTACAGCGGGAAATAAAACAGCTTTTTGTTGTACAGCCGCGAGATGCATTCTGGGAAACTCTGCTCCATGTGTCCCTTACCTCCCAGCTTCAGAGTACTATAGTGCTGGTTAAATCATAGCAGAGGTCGAGTCGTGATTATGCAAATTCTGGCAAATTCAACTCGATGTGCTGTATCCGTGTCTGTACCTTTAGTCGGATTTGGAGAAGTCTGGTACTAGACTAATAACGCGTTCACACGCACTTTAATTGTCCAGTTATCGTCGTCAGATTGAGGCAATCATTCGTTTTTTTTCAGCTGTCATGTGAACGTACTGAGTGATGAGTTTCACTTTGTGACTGTGTGTGACATGAACGCAGCACCGCCTCTATCCCAGCCAGCCGTGGAGCTGCGGTGCTGTAGTCTATAAGTCTACAGTCTAGAGACCCTGAGCCGAGCTGCTGACCCGGATTCTCACTAGTCCCTCCTCAGATCCGCTGGCGCCCAGAGGAGGGGGGGAGCGGCGAGCGCCCGTCCAGCACACGGACAGAACTCGCCAGCACACGCGACTCCTGGACACCCGGCGCAGCGCTCGCTCCTGCCAGCGTGCCAGAGCACTGCCGGACTAGAGCACGCACACACACACACACAGGTACAGACACACAAACATGTTCCAGAGCAGGGAGGTTAGATTAGAAACACAGGAGGGAGAGAGGTTCAAGGTTAAAAAAAAAAAAAAATAGTCTTTAATGTGAAACAGAGGAAGAAAATTAAGTTGAAGAAGATTAAAGAAGATGAAAACGAGTCCAATCAGGAGCTGGGAGTCAGGACAGAGAGGTTCAGGAACATGGATCATGTTACATAGGAAGGAAAAACCCAAACTACAGTCCAGGCAGCTGCAGCCTGTTAACAGCTGAGTTCTCCACCAATAAGAACCTGGTGCTAGTTTGGTTGGCAGAGATGGACAGAGTACTCGACCCTACTTGAGTAAGAGTACAAATACTACTGGTCAAAATTCACTCCGTTACAAGTAAAAGTAGCTCAGTCAACATGTTACTCGAGTAAGAGTAAAAAAGTACTTGCTTTTAAAGGTACTTAAAGCAGTACTAAAGAACTTTCAGTTTTGGTTGAGTTTGGCGGTGCCTGTGGACCAAAGCGGTAGTGTTTTGCCTGAAGGAAGACTCCATTTCCCATGAACACTAGCGTGAAGCCCTGTACATATCCTGCATTAAAATTAACAGAAGACATCAAAACTAAGTTTCTGTTTCCAGTGGATCATTTCAAAGTGAAAACACAAACATAATCCATTGCTAAAGTGCGGTTTTGCCTGTTCCCTCCTTGTTGTGACTCGCAAAAGTGAAAGTGAAAGTAAAGTGAGAGCAGGGTTCCTACCATGCTCCTCAAAGCTGCTTAGTGCCAGAGAAAGAGATACAGACCCCCTCAGACCACGACAGAGGTGTCATTCAACTTGTTGTAAGTCGATGTATCATCACAAAAGTTACGAAAATATTTTATGAAGGTTGAAAAGTTACTTAGTGCTGGTTTAAGTATCCAAAAGCATGCTTTTTAATTTATTTAAAGTAATGTAAAAGTAAAGTAAATTATGTAAAAGTAAGAGTAAGAGTAAATTTCTTATTTTTCACATCAATGAATGACTATAATTGTTTCTAAATGAATGTAAGGAGCTTTTAACTCTTGTTTGTGAGAATGAACTCTTTGAAAGCAGCTGCACTGATGTGCTGCTTTTAGGGGTTAGGGTTTCCTTCTCTGACAAACACAGCTTGTGTCCAATAGGATTTTAGAAAGAAAAGAAAAAAAAGAGCAGACCTGAAAGTAACCAGTACTTTTCAGCCTTCCTAGCAATTAACTCGAGTAAAAGTAAAAATATTTGTCTTGGAAATGTATTCAAGTAAGAGTAATAAGTACCAAAGAAATCTAATTCTCAAGTACAGTACAAATCCTCTGTATATGTACTTAAGTAGGGTACTCAAGTAAATTTACTCCGTTACTGTCCACCACTGTCGGTTGGTAACACTTGACTTGAATAGGTATTCATAAGATTGACATAACACTGTCATAACCATGACATAACAGCTGTCATAAACATCATTGAATACTTATGACAGCTGTGGTTAAGTGTCATTGGGTAAGTTATGTCACTTTTGATGCAAAGTTGACATTGTTTGAGATGTTTTTGTTCTGACAACTTGACATAATTTTTAAAGTTTGGCCATTAGGTCTGCTATGACAGTTTAAATTGTCTTTATGTCAAGTTGTCAGAACAAAAACATCTCAAACAATGTCAACTTTGCATCAAAAGTGACATAACTTACTGAATGACACTTAACGACAGCTGTCTCTCAACTCGCTCCTCCAAAGAATCAGTTTGCTTATCCACTGGCAAGGAGCTGCTCCCGTCTTTACTATAGAGTTCTCAACGGGCCTGAAAATTAAAAACCGCTTCGACCCGTGGGTGTTGAAGCCTGGACTCATCTCACTAGGATTTAATTCTCAGCCTGAAACCGACCAAAGACAAGAAAAATAAAAGTTCTTTAGCTTGGCTACCAAGCTTCAACTGGGCTTGCATCGATTAGCAGTTAAAGTGATAGTTCAAGATTTTGTCAAATTGGCCCCATTGCCATAATCCCTACAGTCATAGCAGTAGGTTCGTTACCTTTAATTGTCGGTGCAAGCTGTTTTTAGAATGAGGCAAATACAGAGACTGCTTGCAGAAAAACTGGCGGGAAACTGACGGAAACGCGCATCAGCGACAATCCAACAACTCCACAACGCTCTGGTGGACAAGTTGTGAGCTGCACATTCACCACGCTATGAGATAATAACACAACGTTACCACACAGAGTTGTTTTAGAGGGAAATTCATGCAAAACCACTGATGCGCGTTGCCTTCAGGGACAGTTTTTCATCAACAGTCTCTGTATTTCCCTCTAAAACAACTCTGTGTGGTAACGTTGTGTTATTATCTCATAGCGTGGTGAATGTGCAGGTCACAACTTGTCCACCAGAGCGTTGTGGAGTTGTTGGATTGTGTATTTGATGAGTTTGATGAGAGGAAACCAAGAAATCCCATAATGAGCCTCCGTAGCGTAGCTCTGAGCAGCTCACGGCTCTGCTCCGCCGTTCTAAAAATAGCTTGCACCGACAATTAAATGTAACGAACCTACTGCTATGACTATAGGGATTATGGCAATGGGTGAATTTGCCAAAATGTTGAACTTTAACCTTTAAGCTTGTACTGAACACCTGCTCTACTCATTAGAACATCATTTGCTTTGATTAGTCTCTTACAGATGGATGAAGATATTTTATTTTATTCTATTTCTTCATTCTGTGCAGTGACGGCTGGTATCAATGGGCTAGTGGGGCTAAGCCCTCCCTGCATTACACAACAAAAGATGAGGAAAAAATATTATATATAGCCTATATTATATTCTCTAAATAACATACAAAAGATTGTTCTAAGTCTTAGTAAAATCGGAACTGGCAACAATATTAAATAGTTTCAAGCAAAACACAGGATATGGGCTATTTTTAATCAGCCCCAGCTCACCGAGTCTGCTCTCATTCATTTTCCGACTGTGGATGATTGACAGGTGCCATGTCCCGCCCTCGCCATTGACCGACTGTTGGGGCTAATTTCATTCAGCCCACAGGCCGAGCGGTTCTGACCAATCAGCAGCGGGCTGACGTAGGGTCAATGATTGACAGGCGTCATGTCCCGCCCCCTTGGTTCACTTGTCATTGGGGCTAATTTCATTTAGCCCAACACCGCTGTTTTCAGACCAATGACAGGAACCGGAGGAAAAGTTGTGTTGTTGTGGGAGGGAGAAGACAGAAACAGCGGCGCTAGGCGCTAGCATCACAGGTAGCATTACTTTACTGCTCTAAACTGTCTTTGCTAACATGAACGAAGTGGAGAATCTAGTTGTTTGTTTTTTTTTAATTGAGCAATATCGTCGGGTGTGTGTGCGTGCGTGCGTACTGTACGTGTGTGCGTGTGTGTGTGCGTGTGTGCGTGCGCGTGCGTGCGTGTGAGAGAGAGAGAGAGAGAGACTGTGTGTGTATGTGTGAGAGAACCAGGTGAAGTTTTTTTTTTTTTTTGGACTAGACCCTTCTACTTAATGCAGTGTGTAGGCCTAGTTAGTTGCTATACTTTTTTGAGATGGGATAACCCTAACTTTTAGCTGTGTTAACCATTTAATGGGTATAATTTATTTATTAGCCCACCCAACTAATTTGACCACCAGCCGCCACTGATTCTGTGGCTCTTTTTTCATCTACATTTGTACAAAGCCTGTTCAATATGTTTGCACTTTTATCCAGGTGAGAAATCAAACTGTTCCTCTGTTTCCCTGCAGTCTTTATGCTAAGCTAACAAGCTGCAGGCTGCACATGAACACACCACACCGACACATGATGAGTGAAGCTGCTCCTCCTGTAAAACTTTGACTGTAGAAGTTAAAGAAAAAAGTGATTTGTCGGATTAAAAACCATGATTCCTGAGATCAGAGGTGTAAACTCAGACAGCAGCTCTAACAGGAAGTGGAGGTTTTTACCTTGGCATCTTTGGCGTAGTAGAGAGTTCGGCCTCTCAGCTTGAAGTAGCGTTTTTTCCACCTCTGGAAGGAGCTGGTCTGTTTCAGCAACAGTCCCTCCTTTATACTGGTCTGCAGAGAGGAAACACACACAGGAGGGAAAACCATGAGCAACACAACACCACACACACAAACACACATAAATACACACACACACACACACACATGCTGCATCTCGCCCCATCTTGTATTTATCTACAGGAAACTGTCGAGATAAAGAAGTGTGTGTGTGGGCACCAATTTTATGCATGGGAGACGTGGAATAGGGCAATAAGATGAAGAAAGAACACACACACACACACACACACACACACACACACACACACACACACACACACACACACACACACACACAGCTGTAAACACACACACTCACATTGAACCTCCTCCTCAGAGAGGAAAGAATGATGGATGTAGAAGGAGAGAGAAGGAGGAGGAAGGAGAGAAACTCTGTTACATGGATTTTTTTAATGAGCTTAAAGGGATAGTTCAACATTCTGCCAAATTGGCCCATTGCCATAATCCCTATAGTCATAGCAGTAGGTTTGTTACCTTTAATTGTCGGTGCAAGCTATTTTTAGAACGGCGGAGCAGAGCCGTGAGCTGCTCAGAGCTACGCTACGGAGGCTCATTATGGGATTTCTTGGTTTCCCTTCATCAAACTCATCAAATACACAATCCAACAACTCCACAACAACGCTCTGGTGGACAAGTTGTGAGCTGCACATTCACCACGCTATGAGATAATAACACAACGTTACCACACAGAGTTGTTTTAGAGGGAAATTCATGCAAAACCGCTGATGCGCGTTGCCTTCAGGGACAGTTTTTCATCAAGCAGTCTCTGTATTTCCCTCTAAAACAACTCTGTCTGTAGCATATAGCTCTGAGCAGCTCGCCGCTCTGCTCCGCCGTTCTAAAAACAGCTTGCACCGACAATTAAAGGTAACAAACCTACTGCTACGACTATAGGGATTACGGCAATGGGGCCAATTTGCAAAAAAAATGTTGAACTATCCCTTTGAAGAACGATGGGAAGACGAGGACTTCCTGTCTCTGATACAACCTGTGTGTGTGTGTGTGTGTGTGTGTCAGACCGTCATCATCATTACGACCACCATCAAACACACACACACACACACACACTGGATGTACAGAGCAAATACAGCCAGACATGGAACAGTGGACATGGAAAAGATAAAACACACACACACACACACACACGGAAATGCTGTGTGGGGGGAACATCAATCTCTCTGGGCACACAAGAGGAGAGGTGGGGCACACACACGCACACACACACGCACACACACACACACATACAGACACACACACACACACACACACAGACACACACACACACACACAGAGCCTATTTATAGCGGAGGAAGGCTGCTCTGCTCTCCAAGGGGAGAATTACAAACAGACACAGAGGCCTGAAGCTGACATCCTGCCCACCAGCTGTGTCAACTTAAACACAGAACACACTGCTGCACATACAAACACACACACACACACACACACACACACACACACACACACACACACACACACACACACACACACACTGGCATATACAGAAGCATGATGGTGGTGGCAGGAGATCATGTAGATTATTACAGAGACTATTAAAGAGACGAGAAGTTCGTTGTTCAGGACTACAGTAAAGTTTTGCTGTTGCTGTTGTTAGTGATCGGCTCTTAAAGGGCCGGTTCACCTTAAACCAGACAGTGTGTGTGTGTGTGTGTGTGTGTGTGTGTGTGTGTGTGTGTGTGTGTGTGTGTGTGTGTGTGTGTGTCTGTCTGTGTGTAAAACTCAAGTGTTTTTATACTGTGGAACCAAAAATAGTGGAAAACTCCAACCACAACCCACTGTCAACTATAATGACGACAACAGTATCTCAGTGTTCCTGCAGGCACAGCACACTGACGACAACGGTTTACAACACACAAACAATTACATCACTGAGTTGAAAATGAACTGTTTTTGATGATAAAATAATCTTAGATACTAATATATTTCAGTCATGTCTAGTCTGCCCAGAGTTGGAGCCATTTTGCCCCTAAAATTTGAGACGGTGCAAATACATTTGTCATCGACTTGCGCAAGTGCAACCAGTAAATTTGCAGCTTTATTTAGTTTTTTGTTTTAAAACACAAGGGGCGATCATTTTCTTCTATTCTTGTATATTCCTGTATTTATTGCTACATAACTATATGTTTGTCTTACATCGTTTTTATATCTCTATATTTGCATATTCTTCTACTTTTTTACCTTGTATTAGGGATGTCACGATTATAGATTTTCTTGGTACGATTATTGTCAGAGAAATAATCACGGTACTACGATTATCATGATTGTTATGCATCAATACATTTCCCAACACTATGAATGTGTAAAATCAAATATGGTCAAAAAAAAAATCATTTAAATTACTAATCTCTAAATACAGGACCAGTTATTAATCTCCCGGGGGAAGTGTTTGAAATATAATATATAAGTCATTAATTGCCATCTATACCAATTGTTTAAGTTTATTTTAATCATTTTTTTAAAATTACAAATGACACGCTAACATTTAAATTCCCATCAATTCAGAGTTACGTTAGAGAAATGGACCAGTATCTGAGCATTTACCTTTACTTTGGCGCCACATCTGCTGATACGGTTCCAACATAATATTTTTCGTAAAGTGACGGTATTTAGGAATGTTTACGATCAATTAATTGTGGCGTTTAATACCACGATTAATTGTGGAAACAAGTAATTGTGACATCCCTACCTTGTATGTTACAAAAGCTACTGTAACAACCAGATTCCCCATGTGTCTCATGTCTTATGACTCACAGATTATGGTATCTGTCATTACAGGACTGATGAAATGAAAAAGAACTGCCAATATTTTTGCTGTACAAGTTGATTCACAGTGTGCACACCTACATTTTCTGTTTGCGCTCCTAAAATCTTAAGTAAGGCAGCTTTTCTTTGTTGCATTTTGCAGGAAATTCAACTTCTGTCTCAATATTTGGATAAAACAAGAAGCATGAAGACGTCATTTTGGACTGAAACTATGTATAATCTGCACATTGATCTATTGATTTTTCTTGGAAAAAGTAGTTCCACTGAAAACAGTTTTGAGAGATCTTTGGAAAATCCTCAGTCGTGACTTTGTTCTGGCAAAATAAACAAAACAAAACAAAAAAACAGATGATGATGTGAATTTACTTTTCTAACTGTGAGGATTTGATTTCCCAAAACATGTCTCAATAATAATAAGAAGTAGCTGCATGTCTGAATCCCAGCGGAGGGACGCTGAGATTTTCAGATTTTTACACTGGATCAAGCTGAGGTTACTCCAGTGAAATCACTTCAATATTATTTTTTTGGAAGGCTTTATTAAAGGGATAGTTCAACATTTGGCAAATTGGCCCATTGCCATAATCCCTATAGTCGTAGCAGTAGGTTCGTTACCTTTAATTGTCGGTGCAAGCTATTTTTAGAACGGCGGAGCAGAGCCGTGAGCTGCTCAGAGCTACGCTACGGAGGCTAATGGGATTTCTTGGTTTCCCTCATCAAACTCATCAAATACACAATCCAACAACTCCACAACGCTCTGGTGGACAAGTTGTGACCTGCACATTCACCACGCTATGAGATAATAACACAACGTTACCACACAGAGTTGTTTTAGAGGGAAATTCATGCAAAACCACTGATGCACGTTGCCTTCAGGGACAGTTTTTCATCAAGCAGTCTCTGTATTTCCCTCTAAAACAACTCTGTGTGGTAACGTTGTGTTATTATCTCATAGCGTGGTGAATGTGCAGGTCACAACTTGTCCACCAGAGCGTTGTGGAGTTGTTGGATTGTGTATTTGATGAATTTGACGAAGGGAAACCAAGAAATCCCATAATGAGCCTCCGTAGCGTAGCTCTGAGCAGCTCACGGCTCTGCTCCGCCGTTCTAAAAACAGCTTGCACCGACAATTAAAGGTAACGAACCTACTGCTATGACTATAGGGATTATGGCAATGGGCCAATTTGTCAAAATGTTGAACTATCCCTTTAAGCTTCTTCTGAGCGGTAACTGACTAGGGCCTTGATGGAGCTTCTTCTTCTATAAGGACCTGATTGGCTCCAGCATCACTCTAACGACATCACACTCTCTGACAGAGACGATGAGCGAGCATGAACAAAACAAAAACACACAACAGGAAGTGGACACATTGTGGGTTTTTCTCCAGTAGGCCGTGTGTGTGCGTGTGTGTGTGTGTGTGTGTGCGTCCACCTCCGTACGTTAATTCCCTGCTTCCACTTCCTGAGTTCGGGCCTGAAGGCCACATTCCTGCCACGGATTAAGGTGAAATACCTCGATGCTCACTTCCCTATAAGGCCTCGGCTGCTTTTTGCTTTTTGCTTTTTGCTTTTTGCTTTTTGCCTCCAGTTGCACCCACAATCAGAGAGAGTAGAGTGGGACTGAAACATGAAGTCATCTCCTCATTTAGAGCCGAGCCGAGCCGGCGGCCATCGGAGCTAGAGGAGCTGCTGGCTGCTGCATGGGGGAACTCCTCAGCAGAGCAGAGCAGAGCACAAACACAAGGCAGCATGTTGTTGTTGTTGATGATGATGATGATTATCACTGTTCCCTCTAAGGTGTTTTACTGTGCAACTGCACACTGCTCCCCACCTCTTTGCCCAGAAGACAAAAAAGTTGCACACTCAAATATCCCCGACTAGTTTACTGTTTATTTCTCCCTAATGTGCGCTTCGAATTGTGAAATTTATGACCTTAACCGTGGTCTGTAGTGCAACTACTACAGTGGCGTGCACAGAGTTTTTGAAGGGCAGGGGCGATTGGGAAAAAAAGGGCACATAGCGCTTTCTCGCCACTGTAGTACAGCGGTTAAGCCCTCAAATCAAGGGGAATTGTGCACTTTTTGAAAGAAACATGAAACTTCTACCATAGTTAGTTTATACCATGAGGTTTATTTTAAGATCGGGAGGGAAGTCAGATTTGACCTCTGAGGCCCGGGAGAGGTCAAATCCAAGATGGCCGCCAATAATATTCAAAAATGCCTATCGCTGGAACCAAACACAGTAGAAAAACACTTAAGGTGTCATTTCCCACTAATTTTTGGGTGCCCATTCTGTTGGTGATACCTTTGAGACCAATAGAATTCAAGAAAATGCATTTAGATCAATGTGGAGGTCAAATAATGCAGACATAGGGAGGTGAACGGTGCAAAAAGGTAGTTTATTTCCAAAATAATAGCCTAACAGTGATGATGATGTTAATAATGATGATAATAGTGCCAATAATAATAATCATTATCATAATAAGTTCTTTTTTTTAACTGATTTATTATTAACTCATTGGCAGCCAGCCATTTTCAGAGCAGAGAGGTGCATACTGCCAGCCGTTTTAGAGCATTTTTTACAGATCTTTCAAGACCCACAGAATATTGTGTTCATGTAAACATGTAAACACCAAAACTACCAAGAGAAAGAATAGACTCTCTTCTTTCATTAGGAAAAAAAAGTTTGTTTCTACCTTTTTCCATTCTTTAGTAAACGGCAGTAGAACATTGGCTGGTTTCGCCAAAAAAACCTGTTTTTGACCAGAACACTGAGAAAACAAGCTTTTTGTGGAAAGAAACATGTCAAGCAGAACAGTGACTTTGAAGTTAAACAGAAACAACATGTCTATAGACATCAATGGCAGCCAATGAGTTAAAGAGACACTGTCTCTCGGCTCTGTTCGTGGCACTAGTACACCACAGCCGCTTGTTACTCTCTCCCTGGCTCTCAGGCTCCGGTCCACTTGGTGCTCCTCCTCCTCTATCCTTGCCTGACTGAGGGCTGCCACCGTGCCCCTAGTCCACCGGTGAGGGATGAGGGGGACTGCCAACTGGGGGCCCACGCCCTCAGACCGACAAAAGCTTGGATCATGGGCTGACTTTCTAGAGATCGCAGCGAGGGAGCTGCTCTGCTACGTACAAAACCCTGACCCAGAATCAGGTCGTCTGCAAGTGATTTAGCACCAGGTTCTCCACAAACATGCGGTGCGAGATTGGAGAGGACCGGCGGACCACCATCCGGCCACGCGCCAACCCTGTCACCAACGACTCTACTCGCTGTAATCAAAAGCCGGTTGTCAGGGGGTTTCGCTAGATAGTAGGTAGGGACAGTGGGAATCTCGTTCATCCATTCATGTGTGTCACTAATTAGATGACGAGGCATTTGGCTACTGGGTCATACGGCTTTCCGTGTTTACCTGCACGTCAGGCGCCATCGTGAGTACTATGACATGATACAGCCCATACGGACCCATTTCTGCATCAGCAGCTGGTCCGCCACCTTCTATAATCATTACGAGCCCAAACTGCCCCCAGCTGACCGCCAGCCGGTGGGATGCAGCCAGGCGGGGTTCCTGTTATAGAGGGCCAGCCAGCGTCGTGTAGAGGTCCCCTCAGGGCACCAGCCACCCTTGCGGCCGTCCCTCATCCCTTTGAGGACCAGCTCGGCTCCTGGAGAGGGCCGTAGTCCTCAATCCTGGAACGGCCATACCTAAAACGTGACGTCAGCCGACTGCCTTCCACTGATTGGGCAGAGCGTTGTCACTGGAAGAGTCGTGAGCGCGATGTCCGACATGAGAATTCATCTGCACCGAGACCGTTGTTATTCCTTCACCCGAGTTAAATGATGCTGTGTGGAAAACCACGCTGTGGTCCGTAATCGAGGAACAGACAAGTGAGTTTGGAGCTGACGAGAAGATCGAAAATAGAGAGAGAAACAGTGTGGCCTTGCGATCCCCCCACCCCTGCTGAGGAGGAACTAGAGAACTCAGCTGTAATGGAAAAGCACCTTTACTGAGCCGTGCCGTGACTGTGTAGTGGAAAAGTGCCAATAGTTACTCTGTTTACCTGCACTTCATTACATTTCTTCACTTTGACATTCAAAGTAGGGTTCTCAACGGGCCTGAAAATTACAACCCGACCTGACTCGGCCCGTGGGTTTTAAGCCCGGACCCGACAGAGCTCGATACACCAGCATTAGTTGTCTGGCCAAACCCAGCCCAGCCCAACAAAAAAAAAGAAAACTAAACTAAAAAAGTGACATGCTTTCTTTGCAGCGAGAGCAGATGGTGCCGGTGACGCAGCAGCACCTTATCAGTGGGTGAAACTGATTCAATTTCGGCCACAAAAACATTGTGGTTTTTTTGGAGATACACACAGCATCTCGTGCCAAACCAACCCGACCCATCGGCCTTACTCGGGTTTGGGTTGAAATTGAGAACTCAGAGTACTGGGCGAAAGCACATTGTGTCAACTCCCCTCCATGGGCCTTCGCAATGCTTCCACACAGCGTCGGACACCACCCCTCTCTCCGCGGAAAGAGGAGGGCGACAGTATTATTAAATTGCAGATTTGCACCTTTACATAAATGCATTTTCTTGAATGTGTTCTGGTCAAAAACAGGTGTTTTTGGCGAAAACAGCCAATGTTCTACTGCCGTTTACTAAAGAATGGAAAAAGGTAGAAACAAACTTTTTTTTCCTAATGAAAGAAGAGAGTCTACTCTTACTCTTGGTAGTTTTGGTGTTTACATGTTTACATGAACACAATATTCTGTGGGTCTTGAAAGGGTCTGTAAAAAATGCTCTAAAACGGCTGGCAGTATGCAGCTCTCTGCTGTGAAAATGGCTGGCAGCCAATGAGTTAATAATAAATCAGTTAAAAAAAAGAACTTATTATGATAATGATTATTATTATTGGCACTATTATCATCATTATTAACATCATCATCACTGTTAGGCTATTATTTTGGAAATAAACTACCTTTTTGCACTGTTCACCTCCCTATGTCTGCATAATTTGACCTCCACATTGATCTAAATGCATTTTTTTGAATTCTATTGGTCTCAAAGGTATCACCAACAGAATGGGCACCCAAAAATTAGTGGGAAATGACACCTTAAGTGTTTTTCTACTGTGTTTGGTTCCAGCGATAGGCATTTTTGAATATTATTGGCGGCCATCTTGGATTTGACCTCTCCCGGGCCTCAGAGGTCAAATCTGACTTCCCTCCCGATCTTAAAATAAACCTCATGGCATAAACTAACTATGGTAGAAGTTTCATGTTTCTTTCAAAAAGTGCACAATTTTCATGCTTAGCCGCTGTACTACTGAAGAGTTTTGGCTTCCAAGAGGGCACTTCCAAGAGGGCACTTTAGCACACGTTTTGGCTCCTAGAGGGCACTTTAGCACGTGTTTTGGCCCCTAGAGGACACTTTAGCACACGTTTTGGCTCCTAGAGGGCACTTTAGCACGTGTTTTGGCCCCTAGAGGACACTTTAGCACACGTTTTGGCTCCTAGAGGGCACTTTAGCACGTGTTTTGGCCCCTAGAGGACACTTTAGCACGCGTTTTGGCTCCTAGAGGACACTTTAAGGCGTGTTTTGGCTCCTAGAGGACACTTTAGCACACGTTTTGGCTCCTAGAGGACACTTTAGCACACGTTTTGGCTCCTAGAGGACACTTTAAGGCGTGTTTTGGCTCCCAGGGGCACTTTAGGGGGGGCGACTGCCCCCCTTGCCCCCCCCCCACCCCCCCCCCCCCCAGTGCACGCCACTGAACTACTACGATTTAAGTTTTTGCTTGAGAATTATTATTACTATTCATATCAAGAATGCTAGTGCCAAGCGTTGATAACATCAACTTGATGTTAGTTATTTTTTTCATATTTTGCCAAAACAACATTGTATTTTGTTATCATTAACTGTAACTGACCTAGATATGGAGTAGCCTAGGTAATGTTGTCAAAATAATCTGTTATTAATCATTATAGTAATAGCCAATAGTACTGATATTTGGAGTTGGAGAGGTGAGGCCATAGCACCAGCATGTGGACGTAGCTACTGTGTATGCTCAAGCTGTCGCACTGCAAAAACTCAAAATCTTACCAAGAATATTTGTCTTATTTCTTGTCCAAATGTCTCATTTCTAGTCAAAACTAATCTCTTTCTACTTTAAATAAGACTCATCACCTAAAAATTAACTTGTTTTTAGATCATTTTCACTTGTTTCAAACTAATTTTCACTTGAAATAAGTAGAAAAATCTGCCAGTGAAAGGAAGTTTTTTGTGCTTGTAATAAGAAAGAAAAACTTGCTCCACTATCAGATTTTTCTACATTTCATTTCATCATTTCAAATGAAAATAGACTTGAAATAAGTAAAAAGTGTCTAAAAACAAGCTACTTTTTTATGTGTAACCATGTATGTATATGTATAAATATACATATTTTAGGTATAATGAGATTTGTTTTGACTAGAAATAAGACAAATATTCTTGGTAAGTTTTTGCAGTGCGCTCACAGTCGCTCAAGCAGCTCATCAGGGGAGTTGAATTTCTGCTCAGGAGTTTTGAAAATTAGAGGGAACATTGATGATGATGATGATGGTGCTTCCCTTGCAACACATGCATACTCACGTGAGCATGCACACACACACACACACACACACACACACACACACACACACACACACACACACACACACACGGTGGGCCGTACAGTCAGCTGCTGCTTGGACAGTTAATCCAACCAGACGTGAGGACGACTGAGAAGCTTAATGAGCGTCTCATGATGACTGACGCAGACACACACACACACAGAGTAACTGAGCTGCTGGAGAATCCACTCGTTACACAACAACAACAACAAGAGCTGCTGCTGCTGCTGCACAACCACACACACACACACACACACACACACACACACACACACACACACACACACTGTATACACACTTTATTAGGAACCTCTGTGCACCTTTTTATACATGCAATCGAATTCAGCCAATCACAGGGCAGCAGTGCAATGCATTAAATCCTGCAGCTAAAGGTTCAGGGTGTTTGTGTTAAAGCTCCTTCAAAATAAAGGTAGATGTTTGTATTAAAGCTCCATACAGTATAAAGGTAGATGTTTGTGTTAAAGCTCCTTCAAAATAAAAGGTAGATGTTTGTGTTAAAGCTCCTTCAGAATAAAAGGTAGATGTTTGTATTAAAGCTCCATACAGTATAAAGGTAGATGTTTGTATTAAAGCTCCATACAGTATAAAGGTAGATGTTTGTGTTAAAGCTCCATACAGTATAAAGGTAGATGTTTGTGTTAAAGCTCCATACAGTATAAAGGTAGATGTTTGTGTTAAAGCTCCATACAGTATAAAGGTAGATGTTTGTGTTAAAGCTCCTTCAAAATAAATGTTTGTATTTAAATCTCTTTATAACTGTCATGAGCAGACAAACCTCCAACCCCGAGCTCATCATGCATGGACGACCACAGCAGCTAAAGTCGTCTCATGGTTTCATCATCAACATGACCTCCTGACCTCGGATCAGCAGCAGCAGCTCAAACATCTAAACGCAGCATCAGACTGGATCTGCAGATATCGTCAACAACATGGAGCAGCCGAGTCTCTGAGGAAACGTTTCAGCAACATGTTGAGGAATCCATGGCATGAAGAGCTGAGCTGAGGCTCTGCTGCTCTGGGAGGGAGGAACTACACACCCACACTGCAAAAACTCTAAATCTTTCCAAGAATATTTGTCTTATTTCTTGTCAAAATGTCTCATTTCTAGTCAAAACTAATCTCTTTTCACTTAAAATAAGACTCATCACCTAAAAATTTACTTGTTTTTAGATCATTTTCACTTGTTTCAAACTAATTTTCACTTGAAATAAGTAGAAAAATCTGCCAGTGAAAGCAAGTTTTTTGTGCTTGTAATAAGAAAGAAAAACTTGCTCCACTATCAGATTTTTCTACTTATTTCAAGTGAAAATCTGCTTGAAAGAGGTAAAAAGTGTCTAAAAACAAGCTACTTACAGTTTAACTATGTATGTGCACTGCAAAAACTCAAAAATCTTACCAAGAGTATTTGTCTTATTTATAGCCAAAATGTCATTTCTAGTCAAAACAAATCCCATTCTACTTAAAATAAGACTCATCACATTAAAAAGTAGCTTGTTTTTAGACACTTTTTACTTTTTTCAAGCAGATTTTCACTTGAAATAATCTGATAGTGGAGCAAGTTTTTCTTACTTATTACAAACACAAAAAACTTCCTTTCACTGGCAGATTTTTCTACTTATTTCAAGTGAAAATAGACTTGAAATAAGTAAAAAGTGTCTAAAAACAAACTACTTTTTATGTATAACTATGCATGTATATGTATAAATATACATATTTTTAGGTATAATGAGATTAGTTTTGACTAGAAATGACATTTGACTAGAAATAAGACAAACATTCTTGGTAATATTTTGAGTTTTTGCAAGTGCAGCCTGCTCCGTCTGGTAAAGCATCTCAAGTGGGAGAATTTAAACATTTGCTGGGATTTTTTAATGTGTTTTCTGGTGTTTGACAGATGAAGTTGCAGCCACGGTGACAAAACCAGGCTTCTCTGTGGAAGTGAATCATTTATTATTCAGAGTTTTTGTCTGAAAAGGAGAAACTTTCAAACTCTGAGTGTCCAGCAGCAGCAGCAGCAGAAGTAAAACTAAGTGACTTTGCTCCAGTTGGATGTTCTATTTTCTGTTTTGTCCCTCCTTGGCCTCCATAGTTCCTTTCCTTGTCTTCATCTCCTTCCTGTTGCCAAGTAGGCCAGAAGTGAGCTATAAATAGTCGCTCACTCACTGTGCTTTGCCTCCGTGCTGCTGCTGCTGCTGCTGCTAAATAGTGAGACACAGTCCTGACCGAGCCAGAGCAGGAATGAGTAACCTGAGCAGCACCGCGGCGTGTACGTACACCCACACTGAGACACAAACACACACACACACAGACACACACACACACTTATACAATGGACAAAGGCTTGGGTGATTCCAATGAGTCCAGCAGCTGTTGGTTGGTTGGTTGGTGGACTGGAGCGGGTCGTGTCTCTGTCTGACGATACGCAGACAAACAGTCACAGCTGCTTCACACTGGACTTCACTGCAACATCGATGAACTTCAGCTGCAGCTACAGTAGTACTGCACCATACACTGCAAAAACTCTAAATCTTACCAAGAGTATTTGTCTTATTTCTAGTCAAAACAAATCTCATTATACTTAAAATAAGATTCAACACATTAAAAAGTAGCTTGTTTTTAGACACTTTTTACTTCTTTCAAGCTGATTTTCACTTGAAATAAGTAGAAAAATCTGATAGTGGAGCAAGTTTTTCTTTCTTATTACAAGCACAAAAAACCTGCTTTCACTGGCAGATTTGTCTACCTATTTCAAGTAAAAAATGTGTTTGAAACGAGTGAAAATGATCTAAAAACAAGTTAATTTTTAGGTGACAAGTCTCATTTTAAATGAAAAGAGATTAGTTTTGACTAGAAATGAGACATTTAGACAAGAAATAAGACAAATATTCTTGGAAAGATTTTGAGTTTTTGCAGTGTACGAACACCAGAGATGGACAGAGTACTCCACCCCAGTACTTGAGTAAGAGTACAAATACTACTGGTCAAAATTTACTCCGTTGCAAGTAAAAGTAGCTCGGTCGACATGTTACTCGAGTAAGAGTAAAAAAGTACTTGCTTCTAAAAGGTACTTAAAGGGACAACGAGGAGTTTTGGAAAAGCGAAGTGTTTTCACACTACATTTATGAGCCTCCGCACCGTGAAATTCTTTGACCGGCGCAAGACAGACTCATGTTTTCATTCATCAAGAATTAAAGTCAGAGGTTGGAAGACGATCACATACCGTCGTAGTTCCCACCATAAACGGAGATTCGGCGGCGTTATTCTCATGACTCGCCACGAAACCGAAAGTAAAGAAACGCTGGTCGGCTCGACCAGCATCTCCACCACCACTAATAATAACAAAATAACCATAGAGACAAAACCATAGATTTATAGAAAATGGAGCCATTAAAGCAGAAGTAAGCGATATTTTTGTGTTAATATAAGTCTTAAATAGTTGTATCTTCCGACAGCAATCACTTCTATAGAGTGTTTGGTCTGAAACACGGGTCTGTCAGTCACTCTGCTCTGCTCTGAGCCCAGGAGAAAACTTCCTTGTATCCTACAACCTTTATCCAATGAGGAGAGAGAACGGCATAAAGGGGCGGTCCTCTCTGTGTGTGCAGCCAAGGGATGCACGTGAATGTGGTGACGTAGGGACGAGGGCGGGGACTGCTAACTCCATCTGATGACAGGAAGTTAGACAAAACCACCGGATCGCTTACTTCTGCTTTAACAAGTGTGGGTAACGTAGATTCATCCACATTAATATGAGACTTTTTTATTGTCACGGATTTTTTCGTTCTGCCGACGGAGAAACTCCTCCCTTTAAGTAAAAGTAAGAGTAAGAGTACATTTCTAATTTTTTCTAAATGAATTTAAGGATCTTTTAACTCTTGTTTGTGAGAATGAACTCTTTGAAAGCAGCTGCACTGATGTGCTGCTTTCAGGGGTTAGGGTTTCCTTCTCTGACAAACACACAGCTTGTGTCCAATAGGATTTTAGAAAAAAAAGAGCAGACCTGAAAGTAACCAGTACTTTTCAGCCTTCCTAGCAATTAACTCGAGTAAAAGTGTCTTAGAAATGTATTCAAGTAAGAGTAATAAGTACCAAAGAAATCTAATACTTCAAGTAAAGTACAAATCCTCTGGATATGTATAAGTACAGTACTCAAGTAACTTTACTCCGTTACTGTCCACCACTGAGTAACACTGTCTCTCTACCTACTACCTCTCTTTTCTCTCACTGCTCTGTGTCCTAAACCAATTAGCCGTCCCTTCTGGGCCTCACTGAGGTTTCTATCTAATTCATCTGATAAAAAAATGCTTGACTTTCCACCTCCTTCTCTCGTTAGCTTAATTGTTTTATAACTGTTTTACTGCAAAGAGCAAAAGGTGGAAGATTTTTTCTATTTTATTTTCTTAAAGAGAGAGAACAGAGCTGCTACCTCACAAATCAACATTATTGAGCTCAGAGGAAACGACTCTGCTGCACCAATAAAAAACACAAACCTTTATGAAGTATATTAGGGCTGCAACTAATGATTATTTTCATTATCGATTGATCTGTCAATTATTTAAACGATTAATCGATTAGTTGTTTGGTCAATAAAATGTTAAAAAACATCAGTCAGTGTTTCCCAAACCACCAGACGACGTCCTCAAATGTCTTGTTTTGTCCACAAACCAAAGAGAGACTCAGTTTATTGTCATAAAGGAACAAAGAAACCAGAAATATTCACATTGAAGAAGCTGAAATCAGAGAATTTGGACTTTTTTTTTCTTAAAAAACTACCCAAACCGATTATTCGATTATTGAAATAGTTGACGATTGATTTAATAATCGGTTGTTGTTCGATTAAACAATTAATTGTTGCAGTTCTAAAGTTTACAGTGATATAAATCAGGATCAATTAATCAACCATCACTTCACAGCTCGGCATAAAACAATCTGTCTTGTTTCAAATCAAATGGGAACTTTGTAATAATCTCAACAATGAAAAACGGAAGGAGTATTGATCAAAAATAAAATAAAATTGTGCAGGGTTATTTGTGTTCTTCTCAAACATGGGTTTGCTAGGCTAGTGGTTTCCCCCTGTTTCGAGTCTTTATGCTAAGCTAAGCTAAGCTAAGCTAAGCTAAGCTAAGCTAACTATCTGTTGACTGCAGCCTGATATTGACAGAAACAGAAATAAAAACAACAGCATCAATCGTTTCATTTCACATTTCACATTTCCTGTCTCCTACATATTTAAAGCAGAAGTAAGCGATCTGGTGGTTTTGTCTAACTTCCTGTCATCAGATGGAGTTAGCAGTCCCCGCCCTCGTCCCTACGTCACCACATTTACACACAGAGAGGACCGCCCCTTTATGCTGTTCTCTCTCCTCATTGGATAAAGGTTGTAGGATACACGGAAAGTTTTCTCCTCGGCTTACAGCAGAGCAGAGTGACTGACAGACCCGTGTTTCAGACCAAACACTCTATAGAAGTGATTGCTGTCGGAAGATGAGTGATGAGTGCTGCTTCGGTGCAAAACATGAAATATCTTCTGAACCGTTCATGATAGAGACGAGCTGTAAACTGCATCTGAATCGCGGGATTCTCTGCTTTCCGACAGTCATTGAATGGTGCCTCTATGACGAGAAGGGACGGGTACAGAAACAGATGCTAAACCGAGTAGCATCGACGCTAACAGAGCGTAGCATCGATGCTAAACCGAACGTAGCATCGATGCTAACCCGAACGTACACGCTTGCACATGTTTTACAAAATGTCAACAAAACATGACAACTTCTGAACCGTTTATGATAGAGACGAGCTGTAAAAAGCATCTGAATTGTGAGATTCTCTGCTTTCCGAGGGTCATTGAATTATGCCTCTATGACAACAAGGGGTCGTATAGGGTGCGTGTAATCACGTGGTACAGGAACAGATGCCAGAGTCACCGGCAAAAACTTTAACTGCAATTTTCTCAGATTTTAGAACGGAATAAGAGAGTGAAAGATCGATATTCAAATGGCCACATCTCGAAAACCATCAAATGTATGACTCTGACTAGGGTATCATTTTAAAGCTTATTTTCTAATCTTTCCATTGATACGTAGCATCCGTGAAGTTAGCCTACCCATTGGTTCTGGGGAGTCGTTTTTGTGACTCCAATATGGCGGCCTGAACAGCGCCATGTTGGATTGGCCGGCCGAGAACCCGCCCACTGGCCTCGAAGCAGCTGTCCACGGAGCTGCTCGGACCTGTCACTCAACGTTTCCGCGCCCTAATTGGCCAGAGTTTTAACCTAATAACAGTAAAACGGTAGAGTTAAAAAAACATTCACCCCCCTCAGAGTGTGTGTGGGGGTAGAAACTATCGATTGAGACCAAAAAACGTTCTGACACCAGGCTTTTAACATGTTTACTGAGGATGTAAAGTCGGCGATTTTAACATGGGGGTCTATGGAGAATGCTGCTTTCTGACACCAGCCCCCAGAGGAAGCCGAGGGGATTGCAGTTTTTTGAACGCGGAAGTGAGCTTCACTTCTCAGACCGACAACTGCCCCCTTGGATAAAGGTTGTAGGATACAAGGAAAGTTTTCTCCTGGGCTCAGAGCAGAGCAGAGTGACTGACAGACCCGTGTTTCAGACCAAACACTCTATAGAAGTGATTGCTGTCGGAAGATAGAACTATTTAAAGCAGAAGTAAGCGGAATATTTGTGTTAATATAAGTCTTAAACTGAACTCCCAACAGCAAAAAACATCCTTCATCTGTGGAACACAAACACTTTGGATAGAAGATAGAAGCTTTTTCTAATTAAAGCAGACCTGAAACACATCATCATCATCTCATTTAACTTTAACTTGCAAGAACATAAACAAGCAGAAAAACTGAAGTGTGCAACTTTACATAACAAACACCGACTATACTAAACCTCCAGCCGGGCCTCTAAACGTCTATACGTCCTTGTAGCTGCAACACAACAACGCACAAAGACTTACACACATGACGACCCATCTCCGTGCGGCTCCATCAGCTCAGGACCGACGGGACAAACTGCTGCTGCTGTATCCGTGGTGACGATGATGATGATGATGCTGAGAGAGAGAAGCCTCTGTCTTCGGCCTCATTCCACAAAGTTAAACCTCCATTAGCAGCTGGTTTATCCTTCACTGAGACTCTGTGCAGCGTCTGTGGAGCCAGAACAATCACCCCTTTTTTTTTTTTTTAACAAACTGGTGCTGAATCTCCCAGTTCCTCCTCTTCCTCTTCCTCCTCTTCATCCCTGTCCTCCTCCTCCTCCTCCTCCTGTTGTTGGCACATCGTCCTCTCCTCTCCTCTCCTCTCTCTGTTGGGTGTAATTGTAACTCTGCACCCCTTCCTCCTCCTCCGACTCCCACCACATGCTAAAAATTTCACCGCGGTGATGGGAAAATTACAATCCAGTGCGGTTGGGAAAGGGGGTAATTCCTCCTCTGTCTGTCTGTGTGATCCGCTTTGTGCAACCTACCGGACCACATGCATGGGTAGTTAGTTATACATGTGTCCGATGTCAAAGCCACGATGTTGTCCATGAGGCCGGCAATTTACACACAATTAACCTCCATTACATTCAGCAGCTCTGGCTTTGTGGACTTCAACTTTGACGTTGTTTCATTGCTGCAGCTCTTTTTATATACAGTAGTACAACCTCTCATCATCGCATCACTTTAACATGAAAAGCAACTTTTAAATGCAGAAAGAAAAGTGGCAAATTTCCTGTTTGAGTACACGGTCTCAGAGGAGGGTTTGTTTGCCCACGCTTTCTCAACAGGAAGTGCAAGACATCTGAGCGGGCAAAACCCACGGTCGGCACTCAGAGGAGGAAGGCGTGTTTCTCCCTCCTTCTTCTCCTTCTTTATGCCTATTAACTTTGCAAATGTAAATTAAACAACAAGTGCACAAACGTTAAAAAGATTCAACTTCAGCTTCCAGGAGGATTTATCCAGCAGAAAACTAGAGAAAGGGTTTTTATAGTTCACTAAAACTAAAGACAATTAGTTACAACAGCTAATGACTTTTCCAAAACTAAATAAAAACTACTATAGTACTATACAATGAATGATGCAAAACAAACTCTAACTTAACTGAATGTCAGATAACAGCAGCTTAGTTGTAGTTTTCTTAGAGACGTCTGAAGCTGCAGGAAGAAAACGCCACAGATCAACTGTTTAACCATTAACCCAGAACAAGAACTTTGACTGATTAATACTATCGATTCATTTTTTTAATTAGCTCCTTATGTCATCAACTCATGTAGAGCTGCAACAATTAATCGATTAATTGAACAATAATAGGTTATTAAATGAAACTAAACTATTTTGATAATCTAATAATCAGTTTGAGTCGTTTTATAACGAAAAAAAAGTCCAAATTCTCTGATTCCAGCTTCTTCAATGTGAATATTTCTGGTTTCTTTGTTCCTTTATGACAATAAACTGAGTCTCTCTTTGGTTTGTGGACAAAACAAGACATTTGAGGACGTCGTCTGGTGGTTTGGGAAACACTGAATGATGTTTTTCAACATTTTATTAACAACTCATTGACTGATCATTTACATAATTGTAATATATAGGCCTAATAATGAAAATAATCGTCAGTTGCAGCCCTAAACTCATGTGGGTGTGTCGACACATGCCTTCAGTCATATTTCGCAGGAAAAAGTTACACAGATGGGAACATTATGGGATGCAACTAAAAGGGAAAAAAATCCCACAAATGTGGAAGTTCATCTTCAGAGGCTTTCTCCTAAAGCCTGAAAAACTACGACAAAAAAAAACTAATGAACATTTTAGAACTATAAAAACCTTGGTCTGAAGCATCTCATCCTGAACCCTGGATATAACTCTATCTCCTCTATCTGACTTGCAGTGAGTGCAGTCTCACACTGCAAAAACTCAATATCTTACCAAGAATATTTGTCTTATTTCTAGTCAAACTGTCATTTCTAGTCAAAACTAATCTCATTATATGTAAAATCACATAAAAAGTAGCTTGTTTTTAAGACACTTTTTACTTTTTTCAAGCATATTTTTACTTGAAATAAGTAGAAAAATCTGATAGTGGAGCAAGTTTTTCTTTCTTATTACAAGCACAAAAAACTTCCTTTCACTGGCAGATTTTTCTACTTATTTCTTAGTTTGAAACAAGTGAAAATGATCTAAAAACAAGTTAATTTTTAGGTAATGAGTCTTATTTTAAGTGGAAAGAGATTAGTTTTGACTAGAAATGAGACATTTTGACAAGAAATAAGACAAATACTCTTGGAAACATTTGGAGTTTTTGCAGTGCAGCAGCAGCAGCAGCAGCCATCAGCTCTGCTTTCAATCACACAGCTACAGCATTAGTCACAAGTTTGTACGCTCTCCTCTGCAGCAGCAACAACAACACACAACGCACAACAACACACAGTGAGGAGGCTGAGACAGTGGAGCCATGTGAATCCAGCAGGTATCTATCTTATTGTAATTAAAGAGCTTAATGGATGAAGAGCACTCACAGCAACAGACAGGCTTCGAGTTGCTCCATCGACTACATGACAAACGCTTGACGTGCAGCATATGATGGAGGATCAAGTTCCCTCCATTTACTCTGCAGCCGACAGCACAGATCTCAGATCAGATCTCATCTCTGCATCATCGGCCGCCGCTCATTCAATAAAGACAACAAGTCCTCACACACACACACACACAGCTGCCGTCCGATATATCGATCGGGGCCGTGATGGCTTTATAAACGGCCGTCAGCAGCAGCCGAGGCATCAACAGGCAGAACAAACGGGAACAACTTAACCACTAATGGCAGCACACACACACACACACACACACACACACACACACACACACACAGAGAAGATGTTTCATGATGAACCGTCCTCATCACATCCATCAAACATGATGGAGACACTACAGGTGAATAGGGTAAAAAAATTTAACTAACAGATTTCACCATGAAACTTCCCAAGTTCATCACTCACATTAAGACAAATATTTTTTGTATTACAAGTTTTGTCAAATTGTATGTTTAAATATGTAAATGAGGCAATATCTAATGAAATATGCGCTAATTTGCATACATTTCCAGAACTGAAATCTGAACAATAGATAAAGCTACTTTCTAAATTCTTGTTTTATTTTGTTGACATACTAGAGTCAGAAGTTTTTACAGAGGAGGATTTTGGATATCTCTTTTTATCACTCTGTAAATGAGAAAATACTGTCACCAGCCCTAAAAAATCCAATTTTCCCATGTTTTTAGGAATAAAATGTTGTATAAATCAGGCTGTGAATGATATATCAACAATCTCCCTCATGTAAAAACCTTCAGAATATAGAAAGGGATCAAAGTGGAAGGTTTGGTGTCTGTAAGTGGAGATTTCTAGCTCAGAGTCTGAGTCTGAAAAACTCTTTCTGAGAAAACGGCCTTTAAAGACTTGGACTGTAGAATTCCATAGATTGTTAATGTAAATCCTACTTTTACGATTGGTTGCTGATACGGAGGAGATGACAATGTTTGTAGCCTACATCGTTGTTCAGGAGAGAGAGAGCTTTACAATGACACCTGACATGACATGGGTCAGACTAACGTTTGGTGAATTTAGGAGA
>NC_140927.1:31718101-31753101 GCF_045865225.1 Trachurus japonicus | reverse complement strand
TGTGATGAAGAGATTCACGTCCACGAGTTGCAACCCACTCTAGGCATCATGTTCTGTTTTCTTCTGTGGGGAGAAGTTAGCAAACAGTGGCATGAAGCTGGCTCATCTCCAGACGCATCTCAACACAAAACATGCACGTCATGTCGGTGAGCCTCCTGACTGCTTCATGAGGAAACTTTATGAATTCAGGTTGGTGTTATATGAGATTTTAAACGACAGCATCAAAGTGATCAACTTCATAAAGTGAAGGCCACTAATGCAGGTGTGTTTCACTGCCTCAGTTAACACAGACAGAGAGAAGTCCTCTGGCTCTCAACCTGTTGTTATGATCTGAAGCCACACAGCCCCCCCATGCCACCGTGTTGCAGGACACAGACTGACTTGCAAAGCAGTAGCCAGGCCTACTGTCTGGACTTTTATTGTGTGTGTGAAGAAATGTGTATCTATAATTGATATCATGAATTCATTTTGAGAACAGATATTTATTAGATAGCATTTTAGACTGATGATTATTTTCATGTGCAAAAATCTTTATAATCAAGTTGATTATTTTTTAGTCTGTATTTCTATATATTTTTTATTTCCAAATAGTTCAAAAGAGGCCACTATAACCAATGTTTTACACAGTTTTAAAGTAAAATAAAGCAGACACTGATGACACATTGCTGTGTTTTACGTCTTTTGGTTCAAAAATGCTTTGCGCTGGGTAGGGGGTACTTGGCTGAAAAAATATTTCACAGGGGGTACTTCACTGAAAAAAGATTGAGAACCACTGCACTACACTATGGTTGTGTATATGTGTGTGTGTGTGTGTGTGTGTAGGGGGGGCATTTGCATAAGAGTAGCATGACGAGCTGTCCCTCTACTGCCCCCGATCTCTAAATATACCCCACACACACACACACTCAGACTCACACCACTAGCACCCGTGCTGCTGAATAATGCAGGTGGGTGGAGTGGAGCAGTCAATAATTAAGTGGATGCATTGGTGTGGGAGGATGGCACTCATTTACCGTGTAAAAGATAAGTGGGCCAAGAGAGCTAAGGTGTCAGAGGGAGGAACATGCAGCATCCTCTTATTACCCCCCTTCACACACACACACACACACACACTGCAGTTTTACAGGTTAAAACCCTTTGTTTTAGGTTCTATTTTTAGACATTATAGGTTAAAACACGGTTTAAAACTGTTTCTCATTGACTGTTTATACTTTATATTGACAGATGCATCATACAAAAGATATAATTGTGCATTTTTTTCACCATAAAAATGCATTTACAAATGAAATTTTAGGGGTAAAAACAACATTCTGTATTGAAATAATGAGTTAATGATAAAAACAGGTGCTCAGTTAATGGATGCACCTTCGTTTAGAGCTCCAACTAACTAAATGTCTGTCCTTCATTACGGATGAATCTGCCAGTTATTTTCTCCATCAACATATTAATTAATCATTCGGTCCATCTTAAATGATGATGATGATGATTAACACAGGCTGCCATTTAGTGGTGCTTTAATTTGCATGTTTGCTCTGACTAAACAGGTGGAAAAACTAAATATGTAAAAAATAAAATAATAAATCCCTGCAGCAGCTGAGTGAGGCCTGTTGATCAGAACAACTGTAGCTGCAGCTTCTTCTCTGCTGCTGCTGCTGCTGCTGCAACTTATTCACACTGCAGCAACAGGTTTGAACAAGTTTCTCTCTGTGTTGCTCTTGTGCAGAAATCATCATCATCGGAGCAGAGGATACACTGCAAAAACTCTAAATCTTTCCAAGAATATTTGTCTTATTTCTTGTCAAAATGTCTCATTTCTAGTCAAAACTAATCTCTTTCTGCTTAAAATAAGACTCATCACCTATAAAAATTAACTTGTTTTTAGATCATTTTCACTTGTTTCAAACTAAGAAATAAGTAGAAAAATCTGCCAGTGAAAGCAAGTTTTTTGTGCTTGTTACAAGAAAGAAAAACTTGCTCCACTATCAGATTTTTCTACTTATTTCAAGTGAAAATCTGCTTGAAAGACATAAAAAGTGTCTAAAAACAAGCTACTTTTTAATGTGATGAGTCTTATTTTAGGTAGAATGAGATTTGTTTTGACTAGAAATGACATTTTGACTAGAAATAAGACAAATATTCTTAAGATTTTGAGTTTTTGCAGTGTAGGGTCTTCATCATCATCATCATCATGAGCATGTTATAACTCATCAACAGCAGCAGGTAGCTCCTCTAATAGTTCACATCAGCACAGTCAATCAGTGCCTTGCTCAGCGACACAACAACAGCACCATGAGCCACAACAACAACAACACACAGAAGCCACACGGTGAAATCCAAACCCACACATCCATGTAAAAACACAGAGAGAGAGAGACAAAAGGAGGAGGAGGAGGAGGAGGAGGAGGAGGAGGTGAGGGGGGGGGGTCTATCTTACCTTGCTCCTGATCTGTCCGGAGGTGGAGACTTTCCGGATGAGTTTCTGGGGGCCTTCCTGCTCCGCGTCGCTGTCGGAGGACTCGTCCCCTGCAACAACAGCGACTGATCCTGGTCCTGATCCTGGTCCTGGTCCGGCCACAGCAGCAGCGCCCACCACATGGGCATGGATCCCCGCTGCAGACACCGCCCCCACCGCCGCTGGCCCTTTCTCTTTCTCCGGCTCCTGTCGAGGGAAGGAAGGAGGAGGAGAAGAGAACCAGTCTGGGTTAGGGAGGTGGTGCGCCTTGGCCCGGTCTGCTCCTACCGCTCCTCCTGCTGCTGCTGCTGCTGCTCCTCCTGCTCCTACCGCTCCTCCTGCTGCTGCTGCTCCTCCCTTTCCCTTCCTCTGCTGCTGCAGCTGAGAGGAGCTGGAGCTGCTGCTGAACGCTGCCGGATGAGACGCGTCTCTCCTGGCTGTCATCTCTCTGTGTCTGTCGGTGTGTGTGTGGCTGCGACTATGTGCTCCGGAGTGTGCGTGTTTGAATGTGTGCGTGTGTTGTGTGTGCGTGTGCGTAAACGCATAGGGATTGTAGCATGTCGCGCCGAGCAGAGCAGAGCAGAGAAAAGCAGCAGCGTTTCTAAACCAAACCCACCACCACCACCACCACTCTGTCTTCTCCTCTCTCCTCCTCCTCTTCTCTCCCTGCTACAAACACACGATCCAGTCCGAGAGAGAGAAAGAAAGGGGGAGAGAGAGAAGGAGAGACCGCCTCACCCCCTCCGTCAGCCGGTGGAACATGTCCGAGCCCCGGCAGCAGCAGCAGCAGCAGCAGCAGCAGCAGCAGCAGCAGCGGTAGTCAGTCAGACCCTAGCGGCTGCTTCCCCTCATGCAAACTACTCTGATTTACTGTAATGTAATGTAGTAGAAGGCTAATTATTAAACTGCACAAACTGTTGCTGCTGTTAAAATATCGGCTATTTATCACTATTAGAAATAATATAGTAATTCAGACTTTTCCTGCATGTCATTCCCACTCTCTGCTGCCTCCCCCTTCCCTGTCTATCTCACTATGTGCTATCAAATAAAGGAAAAAACGCAACAACAAAAAAAACAACTTAAAAATGATATAGTAATAAATTAATAAAAAAGATTAGAGCTCAAGGATGCAGTCTGTAATAACATAATCGATAATCAGGTTTTACTTTACCGTGCAACAGGAAAATGAACTGTAGCTAGGCAGTATATATATATATTTATTTAGCCTATAGGCTATATAAATAGCCTCGTTATATAGCCTATATATGTTTGACATTTACAGTATGCATAAGTCATTTGTTTTACAAGATCATTTTTATAGTGTAGTATAGGCTAATAACCTCAATAATAATCTCGATTAGCCTAATGATTATTATTTATGTAGCTAAGTGTCACTTAACGACACGCGAGGAGGAGACGAGATTCATTTCCATTCAGCGGGCAAGACGAGACGAAACAGGAGTGGGATTTTTTTTTTTTTAAAGGAAATGACAGAAGAAAAAGAGGAACAACAAGAAAAAGAGAAGAGGAAGAAGACGAAAAAGAAGGAGAAGAAACGCAGAGGCAGAGGGAGTCCTCTTTCATATGAGAATAAACACAACCAGCCCCGGAGAGTTGTCCATTAAATCCAAGGAAGGAAATCGAGTTACGCATCAATCCGGAGTCTTTTACCTAGGCTATGTGTAAATGACTTAAACGCCGTCACTACTTTTGTCTTTGTAGCTTCACCAAATAAAATATAAATAAATAAAAAACGAGATTAAATCGTTATAAAGTGACGTTTTAACGGGTTTATAATCCTCCTCCTCCACGGTAAAAGAGGAAATCAGTGCAGACGGAGACGGAGAGGATGAAGCAACTCCAAACTCCACTACACTACACACACACAGGAACACGCTGTAGCCTAATAACCATCATCATAGTATTACTAATAGCCTAATAATAGCTAATTATAATAATAAGTCAGAGTTTCTGTCTTTGGGGAGAAACTGAAGGAAAAAAAAACCAAAAAAAAAACCAAAGTGTCCGGACGGAGCTGCTGAGTTGGTTTGGTTTGGTACTGACCAGTTCCTCCCAGGCCGGGCTGCGGGTGTAGGGGTAGACAACATCCTCCATAGTCCCACAGCTCAGAGTCCGCGGAGAGAAAACCACCGAAGAGGAGAGGAAAAGAGAGGAGAGGAGAGGAGGAGAGGTGGAGGAATTCACATTCACAACCTGCCTCGCTGCCCTCTCTCCGCTCATATGCCGCGCTGAAAAGACGGGATTTAATTCGCCTTCCTCCTTCCTCCTCCTCGTCTTCCCTCCTCCACTACACCTCCAGCGCTGCTCCTCCTCTTCCCTCCTCCTCCTCTTCTCTCCTGCTCCTCCTCTTCCCTCCTCCTCCTCCTCCTCCTCCTCCTCCTGCTCCTTCTTCCAGAGGCCGAGCCCATCAGCGCTCCACGTGATAAATGTCAAACCCGCTTAAACGCACAACACACACACGCATACGCACTGTGTGTCACTCTCTAGGGAGGTTTGTGTGTGTGTGTGTGTGTGGTGCCTATTTGGCCATAGGCTATTGATGTGCGCGCCTCTCGTGCACGTGAGTTGAGTGAGTGAGTGGGTCTAATAATAATAAGGGGGATGTGAGAGGAGTTTGAATGACGTCATGTATTTATCCACCGTTTAAATCTAATTAATGAGATCTAACAGTAGCTACAGTAGCTACAGTATCGGATTCCCACCATGTCGATTGATTTAATTTGGTCCATCCATGCAGGCTTCTGCAGGTGTTATCCTCACTTGAATCAACAAATATTAATCAATATATTTACTTATTAATGTATTTTTTCATTTTTAAATAGCCTATCTTTTCTGTAGCCTATATATCTATTTTTATTCTATTCAGTTTTATTCATTGTAGCCAATATAAATCCTAAATTGTAGCTTATATAGCTACTGTATATGCATATTTTTTGCACTATAATATTTTAATATAGGCCTATTCTATAGCTATATAGAAAAGATTTTTTTTATTTTTTATTTTTTTGTTTTTTACAATTTTTTTGTACTTTAGTGTTTGCACCTGACACTCCTTGTGCTGTTAAGTGATCTTTACTGCTCTTGGTAATAAAAAATCTTTCTGAGAATCTCTGAGTCTGGGATTTTAATCTGTTTTTAGAATAACATTTATTCATTTGTTTAATAAGAGAGACCAATACCAATACCGACAAAACATCTGACTTTTTTTTTGGTCATTAATCATATAATACAATTCATTGGGCTATTTAAGTCACTTTAGTAAAGAAACGTTTAATATTTTAGTGTCAGAAACTTCCGTTTTATGTAAAAACGACATCGGAATTAATCAGAGTCAACTGGTTCAACAAACCGCTCAGGAAGACTTAATTCACTTTAGTAAAGAAACGTTTTATATTTTTGTGTCAAAAATAAAAAAAATAAAAAAATACACCGGAACCAATGTGTCACTGGTCAACAAAGCGCTCCGGAAGACTTTAGTTCCGGACCGCCTTGTCCCACCGTTATTATCTTCCCCCGCCGACAGAATGAGCTGACAGTTGTTATGAAATGTGAACAGCGCTGCACAACTGAGCTTCGGGACTTTATATATCGTATTTACTATGTTCTGAATGTTAACTAAATAGTTTTTATTAAATTAAAAATGCACAGCCAGATGTTGTGTCGCGGCTCTTCGGCCGCAGTCGCTGCCCGGAGGATGAGGAATATTCTGGGATGTGTCCTGGGGAGAGACGGCTGGATGTGGAGGAGCCATGAGGTCAAACTGCTCAACACGTCCTCAGGTAACAACAACAGCCAGGAAAGTCATAAAAACACAGTCCCAACAGGATAAAAAGCTCGTTTTTAAAGCGGAAACAGGACATTTATGTGTATGTGTATGCTACATAATTAGCCCAGATGTTTTGGGGCTGAGGTGAAACCATTAGCGGTTGTTTGGTGGTAAAAAATTAAGTTTTTCTGACTGAACACAATGAGGTGACAACTGTGTGATTGACATTTTAACGTGACTTTGACCTGGGAATGTGAACAACGCGTTTGTTTATCTATTAGGTGAAAGGTTAACATCAGATATTCAACCTGTCAAGTCATTTTACTGTGTCAGCTAAATCAGAGGTTCTCAACTAGTCTCACTCTGGGCTCCACATCTTCCCATGGTCATTAGGTCGCGACCCACTTTTATAGAATTCAAACCAAGATTTTTTTTTAAAGCCTTTAAAAACTCATTTTGCTCTTTATTGAGCAAAGTGCATTTCAGAGCACATGAATGAAACTGAGGAGTTACCATGACAACTGCATGTACGGAAGTGAATAAAATAATATCAAACTGCACAAAATGGAGACCAACAAAACGATATATTTGACTTCTAATGCATCTCTGCATTCAGAGCATGTTCACAAAAGTGAATAAATATCAAATTGCACAAAATAAAGACCCACAAAACAAAACAAGATTCACTGCATTCAGGCCACATTAATAAGAAACTGATATCTTTGCATTCAGAGCAAATAATAAGAAAGTGAGGAGGAGCATTACAACTGCATGTGTTCATGTGTCTCGTGTGCCTTTCAATATAAGTTATTTTTCAAAATAAAAGACATGTCCAACATCAGATGTGCATTAAATATTATTTACTTTTTTGACCAGCTGTCCGCGACCCATCCAGAACGGGTCCGCGACCCACTTTTGGGTCCCGACCCACCAGTTGAGAACCACTGAGCTAGAAGCTAGAAGCTACAGTATAGTAGCTACAGTGGTTTAAAATAACAAATGTTTAGGTCTTTTTTTTTTTTTAATGTCTTGTGTGTGTTTAAAGGTGGTGTTGATACATTTCTGTTACCCACTGGTTTCAGACAAATAAAGTTTATATTCTAGTCCGTTCAACTTTATTAAAAAGGATAATTACCGTTTTTTTTTTTACAATCTGGACCTTATTTCTAGCATAAAATACAATCATTTCCTCACCCAGATAACTTTGGTGTCATTACAAGTCGTTCAGATGGGCGCTCAAAGATGACATTATCCAGGTCAGAGGTCAGTAGGTCAACCTACAGACCCCGGATGTTGATAACAGCTAACCCCGGACTCAGAGGGGAATAGCACTAGCCTATCAGAACTAAATATTGGTGAAATGAAGGAGTTTCTCTGCAGATAATGTGTTATTTAGAGGCTGCATTGCGCTACCCCGTGTACTAAGTTAATTTAATTTGTACTAATTTCGTCGGAACGACTTGTATGCTAGAAATAAGGTCCAGATTGTAAAAAAAAAACAAAACGTAATTATCCTTTAATACAAGCTGTAATAAATGGCTTCATTAATGGTCACAAATTGTATACCAATCATCTCCACAGACCAAAAACCCATGTGTAAAATTACTTATTAACATTTACAACTAAAAAGTAATGGAAGTACAAGAAAACTGCAGATTGTTTGACATTGACAACACTTTATGCTGATTTTTATGATATTTCCAGGTTGTTCAGATTCCTCTACTTCCTTAACAGTAATGCCTGAAGCGTGTAACACCTTTGTTTAGCCAATAGGTGAAAGGTTAACATCATATAGCCTATTCAACCATGTTAAGTCATTAGCTGGAAGCTAAATTGGATTAAAACAACAAATATTTAACTGTTGGCACTTCCAGATGAGACAATATTAATAAAAGCTGTAAAAAATGGCTTTATCAGTGGCCTCAAATTGTCTATTAATCATCTCCACAGACCAAAATCCATGTATATAAATTTCTTATTAACATTTACAACTAGAAAATGATGGTAGCAAAAGAAAACTGACAACACTTGCTGCTGATTTTAAGATATTTCCTGTCTTAAATATATCTAGTGTACTGCAGTGGTGTGTTTAAGTTTTTATACATTCTGTAACAGTAATATAATGCATTAAACTTGTGTTGTAACTGAGGAGCAAGCATACTGTATGTTAATTTGGCAGCCATGTTTGTTTAGTTAATATAAACAGGTCCATCTTGGTAAACAGATGGTTTCTTTGCTGAACAGCAACATTTGAACTTTAACGGTAGGAAAAGTAAAAGTGAGGTTTATGATATAGTGAGTGAGTGAAGTTATATTTTGTTCATTTGTATATAAAAGCCTATGTTAATGTTTGGTGGTTACAGTGGTGTAGTGTAATTGTTTGTAGTGGGTATAGGCTACTGCTTTTTAGGTGGGTACGGTAAACTGTTTAGTAAAACTTGTATGACATAGACCAGTGGTTCTCAAACACCAGAAATACACAAACTATCAATGTACGTTTAAATTAGGCGTACATTTTTGAAAGATTATAGAGAAATTTCTGAAAAAAAAGTGGTACAATTTCTCCAAAAACATTTATAGAAAAAAGTGGTAAAAATTCTCACAAAAAATAAACAAAAAGTTTTAAAAAAATGTAGAAAAAAGTGGTAAAATTTTGCAAATTTTCTCAGAAAAAGTGGTAAAATTTCTAAAAAAAACAAGTTTAAATTTTTTTTGAAGAAACTGGTAAAAAATTTTTAAAAAAATCTAGAAAAATTGGTAAAATTAAAAAAAAGAAAAAAAAATTAAAAACAATAATTAAAAAAGTGAAAAAAATCCAGGAAAAAGTGGTAAAATTTCAAGAAAAAGTTGGGGACCCCCTTGAACCCTGTCAACCCTCCCACTTTGAGAACCATTGGCATTTACTTTAGTTAGATAGTTTTGTTGTACTGGGTATACTGAAGTATTTATGCATTTTCAGTGGGTATACTGAGTACCTGAGTACCATATAGACTACACCACTGGGTGGTTATGAATCTGAATCTGATAATGTCATGTTCAACTGGTTTGAAAGACTCATGTATTTGTTTCTTCTCCTTTTCGCAGGCGACACAGTGAAAATCGGAGAGATCACCTACAAACTCAAAACACCTCAGAACCCCGAGCTCGTTCCTGTCAAACACAGTGTGTAACTTTCCTGTCTTTGACTTGTAAATATTTAAAATTAAAGAAAAACATTAACTTACAGCAGGTGTAAAACAATATTTACTCAGTCTTTGTTTTTTGTCTTTCTTTCTTCACCAGTTTCAGACTCGCTCCCTCAGACGGTGGCTCAGCACCTACGATGGATTATGCAGAAAGACCTTTTAGGACAGGACGTGTTCCTCATCGGTCCACCGGGACCTCTGAGACGCTCCATCGCCATGCAGTACCTCGTGAGTACACACCAAACACCAGTGGCGTGCACAGACTTTTTGAAGGGCAGGGGCGATTGGGAAAAAAAGGGCACATAGCGCTTTCTCGCCACTGAAGAGGGCACTTTAACACACGTTTTGGCTCCAAGAGGGCACTTTAGCACACGTTTTGGCCCCCATGAGGTCACTTTAGCACACGTTTTGGCCCCATGAGGGCACTTTAGCACACGTTTTGGCTCCAAGAGGTCACTTTAGCACACGTTTTGGCCCCCATGAGGTCACTTTAGCACACGTTTTGGCCCCCATGAGGGCACTTTAGCACATGTTTTGGCTCCTAGAGGGCACTTTAGCACACGTTTTGGCTCCATGAGGTCACTTTAGGACGCGTTTTGGCTTCCAAGAGGACACTTAAAGGCGTGTTTTGGCTCCCAGGGGCACTTTAGGTGGGGCGACTGCCCCCGTTACCCCCCCCCCCCCAGTGCACGCCACTGCCAAACACACACATAGAGAATATATACAGTATATACTCAAATACATGGAAAACTATATTAAAATGGAAACAAACCCCAGTCTTAGATATGAGTTAAAGTGTTAATGGACACAATAAGTTGACAGAGTTGTACAAATGTGTGTAAAACTGTTTATTGTCAAGAAATTAAACATCTTGAGTTGAATAAAATTCCACATAAAATGTCCTTCAGATGGTAAATGTTATATTCTGGTCATTATGGATGGTTACTTCAGATGTTTTAGATTTGTACAGATTCTCCTAACAATGAACATTTGTTTGGAAAAAAAATCCCATTTTTAATCTTTAACATTGATTTAGCTCATACACTTTTCCTGGTGAATGATTTTAATGATAATCTCAGTAAAATCTTAGTAAAACAGGCCCCAGATCAGTGCAGGTAGTGAAGTTCACTGATCTGTTGATGCTGTGTGTCCGTACAATACACTGATTATATAATCTCAAACAAAGCAAAAACATAACACAACTTAAAAATAAATTAAAACATAGTATGATAGAAAGCTATAAACAGGATTGATTAATTGGGTGTTGATTGCAACTGTAATGCTGTTAAATTATTCATTTCTTTTATTTTTTTTAGGCTACGCTTGTTAATTATTGGATACTTGTTTCTTTCTATGACTCTGAAACCATGAAGCGCTCTAATGGATTTAATGGAATAATGAATTAAAGGGTAGCCAAGGCATTTATAAGCTAGATAGCTTCAGCCTGCACCTTTTCCATCTATTTATGAACTAGTTGAACTAATGATGGTTTTATGGAAGGTTGACTGACTGTGATTAATGCTCAACTGTAAATAATTTCGTGTAAAAGATCGAATAAAACTACTACTACTACTACTACTAATGTCGTTCTTTAAGCCTCCAGCTTCTGCAGTCAGTCCTGAAACGCTGTGTTTTGTGTCTTGTGTGATGTTGCGGTTGAGCAGGAGTTGACCAAGCGGGAGGTGGAGTACGTGGCTCTGTCCAGAGACACCACGGAGACGGACCTGAAGCAGAGGAGAGAGATCCGCTCCGGGACGGCCTTCTACATCGACCAGGTAGCTACACTTTCATTATTAAAGCAGAAGTAAGTGATATTTTTGTGTTAATATAAGTCTTAAATAGTTATATCTTCCGACAGCAATCACTTACATAGAGTGTTTGGTCTGAAACACGGGTCTGTCAGTCACTCTGCTCTGCTCTGAGCCGAGGAGAAAACTTTCCTCGTATCCTACAACCTTTATCCAATGAGGAGAGAGAACGGCATAAAGGGGCAGTCCTCTCTGTGTGTGCAGCCAAGGGATGCGCCTGAATGTGGTGACGTAGGGACGAGGACCAATAGATCCATGACGAGGGCGGGGGCTGCTAACTCCATCGGCCGACAAGACGTTATGGTGCGTTCAAGGCAACTCGTAACTCGTGTTTTTCCGACCTGTGAAGTCGTACCAGTTCGATCTGGTACGAGTTCACGGGTCAGAAGTTACGAGTGGCCGTTATAGTGACTTTCACAGGTAAAACAGGTCGGAAAAACACGAGTGGGTTGCCTGGAACGCTACAAAGTCGTAAGTCGTGACTTGAAGCTGTAATTTACGGTTTCAAAAGCCTGCCTGGAACGCAGCATTAGCCAAAACGACCGGATCGCTTACTTCTGCTTTAATCATTTTTGTTGCGTTTTATTCTAATACAATGACGATAAAGACTTTTTCTATTCTATTTCTAAATCCCCCATAAGAGCTTGTAGGGTTTTTCTCTGGATTCATATATGTGCTGTTTAACAAGCAGGAGTTGTTTGCCCCATCAGCCGGTTTAAAATGTCTTACCTTTACCTTTTTTTACCTTTTTAGTAAATATCTTGTCTGATACAAAGTTATCTGAGAGCTCAAGTCTCCCATTCTTTTGCAGCTGCTGCTTTGTTTCTCTTTTTCACTGTGAAACTGGAGAAAACTACAATAATACACTGATAAAAGAGTGTTTACTGTTTAACTTTATGTCTTTTGGAGATCGTTTAACCTTCCACTTGATGAACTGTTCACATTAACAGAGGTTGTTAGAAAAACCACAAAACCATCGTACGTTTAAATTAGGCGTACATTTTTGAAAGATTATAGAGAAATTTCTGGAAAAAAGCAATTTCTCAAAAATCATTTCTAGAAAAAAGTGGCAAAAATTCTCACAAAAAAATAAACAAAAAGTTTAAATTTTTTTTAGAAAAAAGTGGTAAAATTTTGCAAATTTTCTCAGATGAAGTTTTAAAATTTTTTGAAGAAACTGGTAAAATTTCCACAAAAAAAAATCTAGAAAAATTGGTAAAATTTAACAAAAAAAAAAAGAAAGAAAAAATTAAAAACAATAATTAAAAAAGTGAAAAAATTCTAGGAAAAAGTGGTAAAATTTCATGCAAGCTGTTTTTAGAACGGCGGAGCAGAGCCGTGAGCTGCTTAGAGCTACACTACGGAGGCTCATTATGGGATTTCTTGGTTTCCCCTCATCAAACTCATCAAATACACAATCCAACAACTCCACAACGCTCTGGTGGACAAGTTGTGACCTGCACATTCACCACGCTATGAGATAATAACACAACGTTACCACACAGAGTTGTTTTAGAGGGAAATGCAGAGACTGTTGATGAAAAACTGTCCCTGAAGGCAACACACCGCCCTTTTCCATACCACTTAATGATCGATAAAGCTTCACGCAAACACACACACACACCCCCACCCCCCACTCTGCTGCCTATGTATGCCAGGTAACCATGGAAACCAGCAGTTCCTCATTATCCAGGCTGGTTACTCCAAGGAGATTTTTGTGTCCTCCATTTATTTCTCATGGGAACCGAAAAAAAACTATATAAACTGTATATATAATCTATACACATGTACCCACACACATGTATCTATATACAGACACACACACATGTATCTATCTATATATATATACACACGCACACACAAAATCCACAAAAGTCCATTAAACGCTGTCACCGGGCTTCAAGGAGCAGCAGTGACAAATGAGGATGAGCTGCGATAATGAACATTTACTCAGTCATGTCATTATCCACAGCTAATTAGCACACGGCTTCATCTGTGTAAAAAAAGAAGAAAAAGAAATCGGTTACATAACAGTTCAAACATCAACTCCATGGAAACAGGGTGAAGTTTTTCCTGTTTTATTCTTGGCACATTTATCATGTGGACTTCACTTCACTCACACACTCGGTCTCCAGGAACAGAGAGAAAAAAGAAAAAAAAAGACTCGGTGCTAATTAGTTTGAGCTTCTTATTATAATTAGACTGAAGCTGGAAACTGGGAGTTGAGTTACTGCAGAGTGTCACTCCACTTTCCTCAGCGGAGCGCTGGTTTTCTATGAATATGAGCGTGAACTCGTTTCCTCAGCGGGAGCAGGAAGAGTACGATTCCTCCGCTCACTGGTTCAGACCTGTAGCTTCATCATGGTCATTCAGTTTACTAGATACAGTAACTATGTGTCATTTAAGTGGATGAGAAACTCCTTCATTTCACCAATATTTAGTTATGATATGCTAGTGCTATTCCCCTCTGAGTTAGCTGGTTAGCTGTTATCAACATCCGGGGTCTGTAGGTTTTTTTTATTTTTTTATTAAACATTTATATATACAAACATACAAATATTCAAACAATAAACATACAATGAACAGACAAACAAAAAAATATATACATATATACACTGAAAGGGGTACCAACACTATATTATATTTTATATATTATAGGTATTATTAAATAGTTGTTTGCAATAATTCATAATATTCTAAAGTTTTTATAGCTTTTCTGTCTTTCATATTTTGTAATAGCTGCATGTAATATCTGATTTCTATTTTAAACTCATAAAAATATGTTTTTTTGGATGACCATTTACATTTATGGATATAATATTTTCCTTGTAAAATAAAAAGATTCAACAAAAACAATTCCTTTCCCTTAAGTTTTTTTTCATCATAAATAAGAATTATATCTTCTTTTTTTAGTTTAATCTTGATGCCTGTCAAACATTTAAACATGTTTTCTAGTTCTATCCAAAACAAATGGGTATAACGACATTCAAAAAAAAGATGACAGATATTTTCCTCCTCCTGTTCACAAAAAGTACAGTGGATATTAATATTTTCCGGGGTCTGTAGGTTGACCTACTGACCTCTGACCTGGATGATGTCATCTCCGAGCGCTGCCCGGCTCATTCTGATAATAATGATTCTGCTTCGGCATTCGGGTCCATTTTTATCTCAACTAGCCGGAGCTTTAGTGAGTCCAGGTTGAGGAGAGGAAGCCTGTGGAAGCTGAACTTCATCCAGCTGCTCATTTTGTTCTGACAGGTCAGAAACACGCAGAAACGAACCGTAGCGTTAGCGGTAGCAACAAGCTCAGAGATGACATCATCCAGGTCAGAGGTCAGTAGGTCAACCTACAGACCCCGGATGTTGATAACAGCTAACCCCGGACTCAGAGGGGAATAGCACTAGCCTATCAGAACTAAATATTGGTGAAATGAAGGAGTTTCTCTGCAGATAATGTGTTATTTAGAGGCTGCATTCTGCTGTCCTGTAGACTCCATTATACGGATATACGCGCCTCTCGGCTGGAGCTCATTTCATCACAACCACTTGTAATGACACCAAAGTTATCTGGGGGAGGAAGTGATCGGATTTTATGTAGAAATAAGGTCCAGATTGTAAAAAAAAAAGCATCGGAACATATAAATAAAAACTGCATTTCTGTTTGCAACTAAATCCATGAGTAGATGATGATTGAAATGCAGTTTTCGAATAAAAACGACGAGGAAACAGTGATGAACTCTGACGTTTCTGTTAGTTTTTATACAGATGAGTGGATGAGTGTACGGCCTGCTTTCCCTCCTGAGCCACAGACGAGGAACAGACCAGGTTCAGGTTCAGTTCAGGCAACAGGCGGTGAGAGGAAATGAATCCAGACCAGGAGCTGAGGGTTTTAGTTCAGTGGAAGTCTTGATTACAGGAGGAGGAGCTGAACTCTGACTCCATCACACCTGTCTGCACTAGAGAGAGAGAGAGAGAGGGAGAGCTGTAGTTTATGATGGCAGAGTGACTATGTTTTTATAGGTTTAGGTTGTATAGTTTGTAGGCTACACAATGTTTTCTCTCACGATCCGTTGCTGAGGCTGTGACCTGATAATTAGGGACGTGAACTGGGTTTTCTGTTAGTTAACGTTAACTCTCTCTAATCTCTTCAAAATCATCTGGCATTGTGTTCATAGAAATGTTCTATGTATTGAGATCTATACTGCATAAAGCACTAGTGGTATCGGTATCGGTATTGTTACTGTATCCCGCCACAGTCTTGTTTGGGCCTGCCATCGTCTCTCACAGAAGAAAAAAAAAAAATATTGTGTTTGTTTTTTAACAGCGTTTCACCCACTGTTCCCTCTAAGGTGTTTTACTGTGCAGATTGCACACTGCTCCCCACCTCTTTGCCCAGAAGACAAAAAAAGTTGTACACTCAAATATCCCCGATTAGTTTAGTGTTTATTTCTCCCTAATGTGGCTTCCAATTGTGAAATGTCTGACCTTAACCGTGGTCTGTAGTACAACTACTACGATTTAAGTTTTTGCTTGAGAATTATTATTACTGTTCATATCAAGAATGCTTCTGTGCCAAGAGTTGATGACACCAACTTGATGTTAGTTATTTTTTTCATATGGCAATAAATGCAAAATCTATTTTGCCAAAACAATATTGTATTTTGTTATCATTAACTGTAGCTGACCTAGATATGGAGTAGCCTAGGTAATGTTGTCAAAATAATCTGTTATTAATCATTATAGTAATAGCCAATAGTACTGATATTTGGAGTTGGAGAGAGGCCATAGCACCAGCATGTGGACGTAGCTACTGTGTACGCTCAAGCTGTCGCTCACAGTCGTTCAAGCAGGTCATCAGGGGAGTTGAATTTCTGCTCAGGAGTTATGAAAATTAGAGGGAACATTGGTTTCACCGTCTCTCTTCTCTGTCAGTCAGCCCCTCCACCCACTGTATCTCTCGCGTGCGGACACACACACTAACACACACACAGCTAATAAACGCTAAATGTGGCAAATCGTGCTAATTGTACAGTGCACAATCAAATTACCGCTCTGCAATTTTTTTGCAGTCTACTGACCAAAATCCAAAAAAGTCTTTCCAAACAGGTTGCTTGGAGTCCAAACCACTTCTCTCTGCTGCCCAGTTCGTTTTTCTCTCTCTGCATCTGCCACCGTTTCAGCAGCGAGTGCAACTCCTGTGACCCGTCCCTGACCCGCAGGGGCGTGCACAGACTTTTTGAAGGACAGGGGCAAAAAGGGAAAAAAAAAGGGCACATACAGCGCGTCCTCGCCACTGTGTTTTTCAACAGTTGGACCCCCTGCTCCCCCCCTTGTGCACACCCCTGCTGACCCGTCATGCAGTGCACCGTGGTTTTTTCCCCCCCATATTCGAATATTAATTTTCACAATCAAATTCCCTGTTTGTTCGTTTTTTAAATATTTGAATATAGGACGAATCTCCTTGTTGTTTACAACTACTTCCGGGTAGAAAACCAGCATGAGAACAATAGTGACGGACGAGAGTTTTGCTATATATCTAATTTTTCATGTCACTATATCACCGTTTAGACTAATCTGATGTTTGTAAAGTTTATAAAACCAATGATTGGACAAACATTACTATTAATGTGTGCACATTTTTGTAATTAGTCATGGTTATCATAGATTAGCCGGGCTAACGGTTAGCTACCTGTTTAACTTTAATAACTCAGTGACTCAATAAACGCTCCATGAAAAAATATTTTCTCCAGCGGATATCTGAGTTCCAACATGACTGAGCTAACTGGAGTAGTTTCATGTCGTGTCCCACAACGGGAGGGTTTTAACAGCTGACGTCCTGCTGTTAGCTTAGCTACCGCCGTTAGCTTAGCTACCGTTAGCTGTCCCTGTCAGCTGCAGCCACTGATGCTTTCTAGACACTGTGATTCCCCCAAACTGAATAAATACAACACATAGCAACACAAAACACACACACAGAAATAGTAATGTTTCTTCAATCATTTCAGATTTGTCTAAACGCTGATAGGGCGTGAAAAATATGATATAGCCTAGCTAAACTGTTGTTCGTTACTACTGTTCTCATTCAAATTACCTGGTGGTTTATGTTTATGTTTATGTTTATTAAAGACTCCCATTAGCTGCTGGACTTTCCAGCAGCTACTCTCCCTGGGGTCTTGATCACTGAAATTATAATACATATTTTCATTAATACATTGACATACATATTCACAACCATTAAAATACATTACACACACACACACACACACACACACACAAACATCTCAACACAAGACAAGGAAACAATCTCACAACACAATTCAAAATACACTGACAGACACTCTAGACTACGAAAACACAAGAACACAAAGACACTTGCTCAAAAGACAGTTCTAAAGACAAAAACAAAGAAAGGCACTACAGCCAACATTATGGCCCCTCTTCATACTCAAGGAGCAGTAATTCAGCCATACAGATTTATCCTTCCTGGGTAAACAAAAACAATTTTAGCTTCTTCTTAAAGCATGCAATGTTATTATCCAAGACCAAAAAAAGTGGTAATTTGTTCCATGCCGCCATTGCCCTGTAGTTCACTGTCTTCTGTTTTAAGTTTGTTCTACATAATGGTAACAAGAACCGACATTCAGCCATTTGCCTCGTAAACTGATTGTGTGTGTCTGAAAAAAAAGATAAACTTCTGTGCAATATTTCTGTTTTTTTTTGACTAATGACTAATTTTTTAATGAAACATATCAGTGAATATTGCACTCTACTTTCAACACTTTTTATACTTTTTATACCCGGAAGTAGTTTGTAAACAACAAGGCGATTCGGTCTATATATTCAAATTTTAAATATTCGTTGACAGCCCTAGGCACTATGTGCTCTGATGTGATTGGCCGATACAGAACAATAGTTTATTGTTGTAGTCAGCATAGGACACAGGTCGTGGACGTCGAATGTCTCTACCAACATGTCCCCCCCCCCCCCTCCCGCCTCTCCCGCCTCCCGCCTCCCCATCTAAATGAAAACAGGTGTCCATTGTTTCCATGGGAACGGCTGGTGAATAGACACAGCATCACTGTGATGGTTCTAATAGGTGTGAAGAGACGGATTATTTCTGCTTCTGCTTCTTCTTCTTCTTCCTCGAACCCCGTGAAGATCTGCGCTGTCTGATGAGATGTGGGCAGCGAGTGTGAGTGTGTGTGTGTGTGTGATTTTTCAATATTCTGTGTTAATACATACAAGCCTGTGGGTGCAATTAGTGTGTGTGTGTGAGCATATTACTGTATCCTGCATTTTATTATTATTTAGTGAAAACGTGTGGGTACAAAATCAGAAAGCTTCTCTCTTGGAAAGTATTTTAGTATTGTGGGAGGTGTGTGTGTGTGTGTGTGTGTGTGTGTGTGTGTGTGTTTGTGCGTATTAACTAGAACATCCAAGTATTCCTCGGGGCCTTGTGCTGATTCGAAGCCCTATATTCAGACTTTAACGTGTCACTCCCTCTGCTCGCTCTCTTCTTCCTCCTCCTCTTCTTTCCTTTTTCCTCCTTCAGTCCAAACATCTCGCCCTTCCTCCTTCCTTCCCTCCTTCCTTCCCTCCTTCCCTCCCTCCCTCCCTCCTTCCTTCTTCTTCCTCCTCTCAGTGTAGTGTGAAGGATGCAGCAGTCACATGGATGTAATTGCACGCATACATGTTGTATTTTTGACATCTCCACCACCAGTCACCTCTCTCCAATTAGCAGCCGGCTCTTATGTAAGGCAGCTCACCTCAAACCCACAGTACTACTACTACTACTACTACTACTACTACTACTGCTGCTACTACTGCTGCTACTACTACTACTACTACTAGTCTCTGTTAGCGTAGTAAAAAAGCTCCACCACCTCCACTGAGTTGATGGTTAACCTCTGCAGCCTCCACTTCTTTTCTTTTCTTTTCTTTAAGAAAATTAATTCATCGGATTCACTTTCTGAGCGAGGAAACGTCTGAGTAATCCTGTTGGAGGGAGAAAGCCGAGTGCAGACTGAGCATCCAAGTGCAAAAAGAAGATGTAGGATTTGTAGATTTAAAAGAGCAAAACAAAAACTGTAACTTCCACAAATGACCGTTTCTAGACAAACTCCAAAAAGTTAAAGGTCTCACATTTTCACAAAAAACTCAAACTGAACTCCTACTGAGTTTATGTGTGTGTGTGAGTTTTTTTTTGTTATTTATGATTATTACAGCTAGGGGTGTGCCAAAAAAATCGATTCACATAAGAATCACAATATAAAATGTCCCAAAATCGATTTAAAAAATAAAAAAGTGAAACAAATCTGCTGGCTGTCAGCCTCCATCTCCTTAGAATTTAAAAGGCAGCATGTTTAAAAGATTCACTTTTAATGTTGTTACTTAAGCAATATGTGATATTGCTTTTATGCAACAGTTTCAACAGTTCAATCTAAGCATGGATAAATGTTGAAAACTCAATAAATGTGAAAAAGACACTTTAGTCATTCTGTCTAGCAAAGCAGACTGGAGTAGATCATGATTTAACACCGATAGACTGAAGCAGAAATCATTAGGAATCAAATCGTTTTGAATCGAAAATCCATTTTTACTCGAATCGTAGCCCCAAAAAATCAGAATCGAATCGAATTGTGAGATAGTAAAAGATTCCCAGCCCTAATTCCAACCCTCTGAGGAGCTGGCTAACTCATGCCAGCTTCAAACCGAGACGCTCTAACTCATCAGGCGGTTTGACAGTGAAGCAGGTATTAGACTGTGACACTGTGTGGAATTAGAAGCGTCTTAAAAAGCCTCGGAGTGACGGTGGTGATCGCTGCAGCCTGAGGCAGAGCTCAGAGTGGATCTGAATATTTCATACTTTCACTTTACGCTCTGCTTCCACACTGATCCACAGCCTCTGTTGGCTTTTAAAGGGATAGTTCAACATTTTGGTAAATTCTCTTATAGTCATAGCAGTAGGTTCATCATTCATTTCTTGGTTTCCACTCATCATCAAACTCATCAAATACACAATCCAACAACTCCACAACGCTCTGGTGGACAAGTTGTGACCTGCACATTCACCACGCTATGAGATAATAACACAACGTTACCAGACAGAGTTGTTTTAGAGGGAAATGCAGCCGGAACTACATTCCAGACACAACTGCTGGGCGGAGGGATTTAAGAAGAGAAAGTAGTTCAGAGTATTTGCTTCATGTGTCGTCATGTTACATAATTATACATGATTATTTATTTTATTATGCAGTTATTAATAGTTTATTTATTTACTCATTTATTTATCATTTATTTATAGACATCTCCTTTTTAAAGGGATAGTTCAACATTTTGGCAAATTGGCCCATTGCCATAATCGCTATAGTCATAGCAGTCTGTTTGTTACCTTACCAATCATTTACATTTTCGAGGGAAATACAGAGACTGCTTGATGAAAAACTGTCCCTGAAGGCAACGCGCATCAGTGGTTTTGCATGAATTTCCCTCTAAAACAACTCTGTGTGGTAACGTTGTGTTATTATCTCATAGCGTGGTGAATGTGCAGCTCACAACTTGTCCACCAGAGTGTTGTGGAGTTGTTGGATTGTGTATTTGATGAGTTTGATGAGGGAAACCAAGAAATCCCATGCAGCTCTCTGTGTCTCTGCCCCGCCGATCTCAAAACAACATGCACCGATAATTAAAGGTGATGATGAACCTACTGCTATGAATATATATAGGGATTATAGTGATGGGAGAGTTTGCCAAAATGCTGAACTATCCCTTTTAAATTGTGCAACAGTTCATAAGTCGTCCTGTCGATCACTTGCACGTTTGCATTTTTTGTATCTCCTGCAGAAACATTAAGTGCATCCACTGTTGTGTCGACCTCTCACTATGTAACGACGATGATGATGATGATGATGATGATGATGATGGGATGTTGGTTCCTCGGTCGGTCGGTCGGCCTGTCCTCTTCTCCCTCCCCGTCTCCCTCCGCCGTCCTTTCTGCCTGCGTCACTTGCATTTCTAACAATTATCTGATTACAGCGTTGGTGCCGAAAATGGATCGGGAGTTAAATTTAGAGCATCTGGTCCTCACTATAGTTTTATGGCTCTGCTTCCCACACAACCTGCCACGTATTTACATGTTAACCTAATTACATGGCCACTCGCTCTGCGGTCCGCCCAGACAGCTAAAGTTTCCTGCCTCTTGACGTCAGACCTGCTTTTTGATTTCTGTGCATCTACACACACACACATAAACACACACACACATATACACATCTACACACACAGGCTTGGATGAAGTGAAGCAAGTCGAGCCGAGTGTGATCCCACATTCACATTCTGTGGTAGAAAATAGGCCTTCCTAAAAACAGCTGAGACTGTTTTGAAGCCGAGGGTTTGGACTTGGAGTAGATTGAGGACATTGTGAGCACAATGAGGTGAGAGGACATCCTCAGGAAAGACTTTATGGAAAAGCTCATATTATTGTCATTAGTGCTGCTGGGGCAGCGGGGGCTGATGGACAGGCAGATTGCTCTTTGTATAAATGCGTTTTAGCTTTGTTAACATTTGCACAGGGTCAGAGGCCGCGCAGGCCGGACAATGGAGCCGCAGATCTGACCTGAGATTGAACCGATTCTGGTGGTTGGTTGGTTGGTTGGTTGGGAGGTTTTTTAGCCTTTAAAAGAATAGTTCACCCAAAATTGAAATTGCATTACTCATTATCTCCTCCCCCTCATGTGGACTAATAAAGGCTGGGAGAAGTTTCAGAGTCCTCCGTGGCTTCTCTGAGTTACAGGGGGTCTCGGCGTAGCAGTGCATGTCCATATAACGGTTGCAAATGGATACCAACAAACATCCAAATACCTCCATGCTGCTCGTATGTAATGTCCGTCTTGTATTGAAGCCCCAAAATGCAAAATTGTCCTGAAAAAAAATGAAATAAGTCTATATTTCAAGCTTCTCGAAGCTCCTCTTCCCGGTTCGTCAAATTTGGACGAACCGGGAAGAGGAGCTTCCGTTACAAACAAGCTTGAAATATAGATTTATGTAATAGGGGTGGGAGAAAAAATCGATTCACATAAATATCGCGATATCTTTTTTGACGATTTTTAAATCGATTTTTTTTTTCCAAAATCGATATATATATATATTTTTTAATATTGTGCAATGTGCATTTGTTCGCCTTTTTTTACACACAGAGAGTCCAGGTTTTGAAAAGGGTTTAAGTTCACTTTATAATGGAGTATGTTAATTTATAGGCTCTTTATAGACAGTATTTGTGTGCAGATAAATGTTAAAAATGCTAAAGACTAAAAATCGAGAGAATCGGCAATATCGTAGAATCGCAATTTAAATCGAATCGCCATCCAAAAAAATCGTAGAAGAATCGAATCGGGAGAAAAGCGTATCGCCCCAGCCCTATTATTTAATTTTTTTCAGGACAATTTCGCATTTCAGGGCTTCAACACAAGACGGACATTACATACGAGCAGCATGGAGGTATTTGGATGTTTTTTGGTGTGTCTTTTTGTTACGAAGACAGTTGGTATCCATTTGCAACCGTTATATGGACATGCACTGCTACACCAAGACCCCCTGTAACTCAGAGAAGCCATGGAAATTTCAACTTTGGGTGAACTAACTATCCCTTTAAAATGCTCGGACGTTGCCTGATGCCAACTACGTCTCTGTCTGTGCTCTCTCCCTCCCAGTGTGCGGTGCGAGCAGCAACCCAAGGTCGAGTCCTGGTGCTGGAGGGGCTGGAGAAGGCGGAGAGGAACGTCCTGCCCGTCCTCAACAACCTGCTGGAGAACAGAGAGATGCAGCTGGAGGACGGACGCTTCCTCATGTCGGCCGAGCGCTACGACAAGCTGCTGCAGGTACAGCACACGCACCTGTCCTCACACAACTCACCTTTAATTTAAAGGCCGGGACATGTTATTATGTAATAAATATCACTTTTTGAGGACTCTTTGACATATATTTAGATGTTTGACTTGCCTTGCAGCCCCTAAAATATGAGAATTGACAAAATAAATCTGTAATTTTCATGATACAATGATACAAAGAGCTGTGATGTTTGATCCTGTCACAGATATGTCTTAAAGGGATACTAGTTCAACATTTTCTGCAAATTGGCCCCATTGCCATAATCCCTATAGTCATAGCAGTAGGTTTGTTACCTTTAATTGTCGGTGCAAGCTATTTTTAGAACGGCGGAGCAGAGCCGTGAGCTGCTCAGAGCTACGCTACGGAGGCTCATTATGGGATTTCTTGGTTTCCCTTTATCAAACTCATCAAATACACAATCCAACAACTCCACAACGCTCTGGTGGACAAGTTGTGACCTGCACATTCACCACGCTATGAGATAATAACACAACGTTACCAGACAGAGTTGTTTTAGAGGGAAATTCATGCAAAACCGCTGATGCACGTTGCCTTCAGGGACAGTTTTTCATCAACAGTCTCTGTATTTCCCTCTAAAACAACTCTGTCTGGTAACGTTGTGTTATTATCTCATAGCGTGGTGAATGTGCAGGTCACAACTTGTCCACCAGAGCGTTGTGGAGTTGTTGGATTGTGTATTTGATGAGCTTGATGAGGGAAACCAAGAAATCCCATAATGAGCCTCCATATAGCGTAACTCTGAGCAGCTCACGGCTCTGCTCCGCCGTTCTAAAAACAGCTTGCACCGACAATTAAAGGTAACGAACCTACTGCTATGACTATAGGGATTATGACAATGGGCCAATTTGCCAAAAATGTTGAACTAACCCTTTAAGACACCTGGGAACTGTTTGTAATTTGTGATAAAAAGGGGCAGAATATTACTGTATGTCTCCTTTAAGGTGTTAAACCCAAACACAATCACACTGACTTCATTCCTCGGTGTCTCAGTTAACTTAACGCTGTAGAATATAATGAATCTTTTTCATGGTTTATGGAGTCGTATCTTCACACATCCACCGTGGATTTCACACTCCTCCTCCTACAGAGCTATTCCTGTGGTTAAATTGGGAAAACTGCCCCTGCCTTAAATACTTTTGTCACAGTCAGAGTCTGGACTAGTTACAGCAGCTTCCTACCTCGGACGGTTTTCATATAAAACCACCATGTAATGTAATGTATATACAGCTCTGGAAAAAATTAAGAGACCACTCCCAAAATGATCAGTTTCTCTGGTTTTACTATTTATAGGTATGTGTTTGAGTAAAATTTGGTTTTATTCGATCAACTATCGACAACATTTCTCCCAAAATTGAAATAAAAATATTGTCATTTAGAGCTTTTATTGGCTGAAAATGACTAAACTAGTCTAAATAACAAAAATATCAAGTCTTTTCAGACCTTGAATAATAATAATGATGCAAAGAAAACATGTTCATATTTATTCCTAAACAACACAGCAAGAATATTTTAACTCAGGACGAGTTTATAAATCAGTTTCTGTGGGATAATGTCAATGTTTAATCCCAGCAGTGGTTTTTATTTATAATCTTCCTATAAAACCAGATGTGGTTCAGGTGACGACCTCACCATCAGTGTCTCATTAAGGAGAATGAGTTGTGTTTGTGTTGGTGTTTAAAAAAGAAAAGAAAAGAATGACTGTCATACATGTAGAGATGCTTTTAAGAAACATTTATGAAAGTGGTCTCTTATTTTTCTCCAGAGCTGTATATATCATAAAAGAGGTGTTTTGTCCCTTTAATGCTTTTGCAGGATCACACCAAAGAGGAGCTGGACAGCTGGAAGATCGTCCGAGTGAGCGAGGACTTCCGGGTCATCGCTCTCGGTCTTCCCGTTCCCAAGTACAAAGGCAACCCCCTGGACCCTCCTCTCCGCTCGCGCTTCCAGGCCCGAGACGTCTACTACCTGCCCTTCAAGGTCGGCCCGGGAGTTCACACATTATCTAACGCCACAAACCTTTCCCCACCAACACCAACAGCAGCATGTTTTTTTTTTTTTTACTATAATCTGTATTTTGGCCGATAATTATTATTATAATTATTATTATTTTTTTTAATAGTGCAATGCAGGTGATAAACAATACAAGTGTAAAAGTGTGTAAGACAGGGGTGAAAAACAAACATATATAGCAACACAGGACAAGACAATACTCAGTGAGAACTATTATAACCAATCAAATGAAATAACAAAAAAAACAATTAATGAAAAATAAAAAATAAAATAAAATAACACAATTGAAATAACAAAGACAATGTTTTTGTTTAGGATACGCGTTGTGTGTGTGTAAGTGTGTGTCTGTGATGAGCATAAGTATGTTGGACTTCTGAGGTAGATATGGCAAAAAAAAAAAAAAAAGGGGGGTGGGGGGGGGGGACAGCAGAACAATAGTAAATAAATAATTAAATAGGTAATAAATAATAATAGAGAGAAAAAAAAAAAAAAGAATACAAGAAGAGGGCTTTGCATGTTTTAATAAAGGCAGAGCAAAAGGAGGAGGAGGAGAGTGGAACCGGTTCCACCCAGTGATCCTGTTTTCATTCACTCGCTGTGAGTAAACTTCACTGGAACTGCTCTCCTCCTCCTCGGTATTCAGAGAAAAGTTGATAACATGATGTGACGTAGTAACAGAGAAACAAACAGGCCTGAGGTTACAGAGAATTAAAGACAAGAACATCCTGGAAGATATGAGATCAGTAGAATAATCCCCATAATAACTCTGATGAAGAGATGTGAATGTGAATGTTGGGAGACAAGACAGAAGTTTAGTTTATTTAGTGTATTTATTCGCACCAATACAGAAGAACAAAAATAGGACACATTAAAATACATTTGATTTGATTTGATTTGATTAGATTTTTATTTGTCTCAAACAAGCACATCAAAAGACAAACAATCTATGTAACAAGAAACAAAACAATAATGATACTGTGCAAGTTTGAGAAGGGGCTGAAGGAAGCAAAGCTTATCAAGTTCAGCCCCCCCCTTACATTGTGATTCATGTCATACATCTGTAGTGAAGATTAAAAACATCTTGCTTTAATATGAAATAAGACCATGATTATAAATAAAAAAAAGAGTAAAATGAGCTGTCCAGTTCTTTATAGCTGTCCAAGAGTGTATGTTTGTACTTACTTTTAAATTGTTTTTAAGTTATTGCACATTTTCATATCCTCATCTAGTCTATTCCACATTTTAACACCACAAAAAGAGATGCTAAAACTTTTCAGGGTAGAATGGATGGTAGATTGTTTAAAGTTACAGTTCCCTCTTAAATCATATATGCTTTCTCTAAACATAAACATTTTTTGGGATGTTTATTGGTAGCCACCTATTCCAGGCTTTAAACAAAATCTGACCTGTTTTGAATTTGACTAGGCCCTCAAATCTTAAAATACCCGATTTTAAAAACAACGGATTTGTATGATCAAGGTACCCAGCATGATGAACCATCCTTATGACTCTTTTTTGTAAAATGCAAAATGCAAAACATTGACATACACAGACACACACATGCATACATACCAGACAGTGAGAGTAGAAACACTACTCATCTTAAAAGTAATATAATAAAAAATCACAATGCTAACAATAACATTAATTAACGAGACAACTCAAATCACTCCAATACAAATTATTTTAAGTCTACATTTGAGCACTGAAATAGACCTACACTTAGTAATTATATGAGGTATAGAATTCCAGATTAAAGGACCTCTGAATTTAATACTGAGCTGCCCTAATGTTGTACGAGAAAATTTACGATAAATATGATTAGCTTGTCTGGTTGGGTATGAGTGAATAGTGGAATTTGCAACAAAAAAGTCATTGAAAACAATAGGAAAAGATGCAGCATTTGTAGTGCAATTAAACATAAAAAAATACATATTTGATAAGTGTTCATTTCAGAAATGGTCAAGATTTTAAGTTGCTTAAACAAAAAAGTAGTTGGTGCTGCTAGGTAACAAGAGGCAGTGGGAAGTCTAACACATTTCTTTTGTAACAACAACAAAAAGTTAATGCCATAGATCAGCAGCATATGAGGTCAAACAGGATCGCCACACAAAACGAAATGAACTAAAACTGTTCGTATTTTCACATTTTTACAGACAGAGATTTATTTTCTGCCTTTATTCTTTATATTCATTCATATATTTATGTTTTAATGTTAAATTTCTGCCTCTAAATACCAAAACCAAGTCTTTATAGGATTCAGATTTCATTCTGTCCTTCTGTGCATTTGAATCAATGTGTTTTCATCATTAGTGCATCAGTCTGTGAGGTCACAGTGAACTTTGACCATTTTTATTGTCCTTCCAGGACCAGTTGGAGCTGTTGTACACAGCCGGACCAAAGGTCGCTGCAGAGAGGTAAAAAAAAATAACACTTCTTCTTCTTCATCCTCCTCTTCTTTTTCTTCATCTTCTTCATCCTCTTCTTCCTCCTCTTTCTCCTCTTCTTCCTCCTCCTTCTTCCTCCTCCTCCTCTTTCTCCTCTTCTTCCTCCTTCTTCATCCTCATCCTCCTCTTTCTCCTCTTCTTCCTCCTTCTTCATCCTCCTCCTCCTCCTCCTCCTTCTTCATCCTCTTCCTCTCCTCCTCCTCTTCCTCCTCCTTCTTCACCTTCTTCCTCCTCCTCCTCCTCTTCCTCCTCCTCCTCCTCCTTCTTCATCCTCTTCCTCTACCTCTTCCTCTCCTCCTCCTCTTCCTCCTCCTTCCTCCTCTTCCTCCTTCTTCTTCATCCTCTACCTCTTCCTCTACCTCCTCCTCCTCTTCCTCCTCCTTCCTCCTCCTTCTTCTTCATCCTCTACCTCTTCCTCTACCTCCTCCTCCTCTTCCTCCTCCTCTTCCTCCTCCTCCTTCTTCTTCATCCTCTACCTCTTCCTCTACCTCCTCCTCCTCTTCCTCCTCTTCCTCCTCCTCCTTCTTCCTCCTCCTCCTCCTCCTCCTTAATCCTCTTCCTCCTCCTCCTCCTTAATCCTCTTCCTCCTCCTCCTTCTTCCTCCTCCTCCTCCTCCTCCTCCTCCTCCTCCTCCTCCTCCTCCTCATTGTATCTCCTCTCCTCCCGTTGTCAGGGTGTCCCAGCTGTTGTCCCTGGCGACGACGCTCTGCTCCCAGGAGTCGTCCAGCCTCGGTCTGCCAGACTTCCCGGTGGACAACCTGCTGCCGGCGCTGCACGTGCTGGTGAGAGGCCGGACGCTGTGAATCCTCTTTACTGGCGTCTAAAAACACTTAAAAGGGATAGTTCACCCAAAATTGAAATTTCATTACTCATTATCTCCTCCCCCTCATGTGGACTAAGGGCTGGGAGAAGTTTCAGAGTCCTCCGTGGCTTCTCTGAGTTACAGGGGGTCTCGGCGTAGCAGTGCATGTCCATATGACGGTTGCTAATGGATACCAACTGTCTTCGTAACAAAAAGACACACCAAAAAACATCCAAATACCTCCATGCTGCTCGTATGTAATGTCCCTCTTGTATTGAAGCCCCGACATGAGAAATTGTCCCGAAAAAAAAAAAAAAAGTCTATATTTCAAGCTTGTTTTGTAGCGGAAGCTTCTCGAAGCTCCTCTTCCCGGTTCGTTTTTTTCGGGACAATTTCTCATGTCGGGGCTTCAATACAAGAGGGACATTACATACGAGCAGCATGGAGGTATCTGGATGTTTTTTGGTGTGTCTTTTTGTTACCAAGACAGTTGGTATCCATTTGCAACCGTTATATGGACATGCACTGCTACGCCGAGACCCCCTGTAACTCAGAGAAGTCACGGAGGACTCTGAAACTTCTCCCAGCCCTTAGTCCACATGAGGGGGAGTAGATAATTTTCAATTTCAATTTTGGGTGAACTATCCCTTTAATGTCTCCTCTGTGTGTGTGTGTGTGTGTGTGTGTGTGTGTGTGTGTGTGTGTGTGTGTGTGTGTGTGCAGAACTCCTTCCCCATGCTTTCCTCCCAGCACCTGGTCCAGAGACTCTACCCGTACCACAGCATCTTAGGGAAGGACGGACGCAGCGCGGTGGAGGGCGTTCTCAGTGTAAGTCAGTCACCGCTGTTGTTATGTCATCTGTTGCCATGATGTTTGTTTGTTGTCATGGTTACCAAGGGTGCAGATCCCGGGGGCGGGGGGGCGGGAGACGTCCCCCCCCAATTTCTGAAAAACTTGAATTGTCCCCCCCAATAACAATACCCCCAAATTATTCAAAATTGAACAAATGTATTTTTTCAGACTTCACATTCTTCACATTTTACATTCACATCTAAAAAGAAATGATCAAAATGGTGGAACAACTAATGTTCAATAATTAATGTTTGACAAATGTATTTCTGACTCCACATTCCATCTCTGGTCTCCTCCACTACGATGCAAATGAATGTGTAGTTTCTTACACAGACGCTGATGACACCAGCAGGCTTTAAAAAAAAACGACCCCCTCAATCTTAGGGCTTCATATTTTGATATTCATCCATATCAATTAATCATGTATAAAGTAGTCCCGCATACAGTGGGAGAAAAGGAAGATGGTGAGAAGAATTGGGGATCTGGGAGGGTCGGAGGGAGGGGAAAGATAAGAACGTGAGTACTGTAGATATTACATACATGTCCGAGACCCTTAAAATTATAATTTACTAATATAACAGCAGTGATACGTGCTGTTGGCTGTTTAGGACAAATAAACAAGAAATGATTCCCTGTGCAGTTCTCTTGGAATGATATGGCGAGCCTCTACCAAGTTGTGATTTATGGTGGCATGTTATGAGTTGCATACGGGCAAAAAAGGGCAAAAAAAAAAAAAAATCACTTTTGTGCCCCCCCCCCCCCCCCAGTCCTGACATCGGTCTGCACCCCTGATGGTTACATGTTTTATTTTTATTTTTCTCTGTGTCTCCTAGAGGTTTGAGCTGCTGGACGGTCGTCGTCAGACTGCAGCCGCCGCCATCAGCAGCGTGTCCAAGGCCACGGACCAGGAGGGACGCGCTGACGTCACGCTGCGCCTCGCAGACAAGGACGTCACCTTTCAGGTAGAGGAGCAGCCCCTGCGCTTCACTAAGGTTGAACCTGTTGCACGTGAGAAAAACATTAGGAGACAAGGGGTTTTTTTTGTTTTGTTTTTTTTGCACATAAAATTATTAAAACATTATTATCTGTTAGACGATCTTTAATCTGTCCTGCACCTTACTGAACCATTTGCACAACCACCACTGTTGTTTTTCTACATTATATATTATATTTTATCTTATTTCATTTTATTTTTTCTATGGTGCTTAATTTACACTCTATACTGTTTATTTTTTATGGGAGAGAGAAACGGCTTTTTGATTTTTCTGTATGTTCTGGAAATTAGGAAACATAGATAATTGACAATATATTTATTATTTGTAATATTATGATTATTATATTTATTATGATTATTATTGATATTATTATTATTATCATTATTAAACCTTTATTTAAGCAGGTAAGACACATTGAGATTGAGATTTCATTTGCAAGGGCGACCTGGCCAAGAGGTCAGCAACACACGTCAAGATAAACTATTACTGTACATAAGAAACAATAAATTAAAATGGATTACATGGATTACATGAAATTAAATGCATTAAATGGATTACAAATGGTAAAACTGACAGAATTACAAGTGCAACGGTTGAAGTAGAGTAAAAACACAGGCTGTTATTTATTAAGAAAGAACGGAGGTGACGGAGAGCAGAGCAGAGCAGAGCAAGAGCTTTGAGCTTTGAGCGCTCTGGGCCACCGTACTCATCAGATTGTGAAGTGAAAAGCTTTCTGTTTCTGAGTCAGTGAGTCATTCAGTTCACATGGCTGTCTGTTGTCCCATGACACAGCACAGACAGACACACACAGACACACACAGAGAGACAGACAGACAGACGGGCAGACTGACTCTGTATCAGCAGCTTGTCTCCTCATGGATTGTTTGATAGTAGATTCGGTTCCCCGGGCGACGCTGATAAGTCTCTGAATCACAGTTTATTACAGGAATGTTTTTTCCACAGCTGTGAAGAACGAAGTTGAAGCTTTTTTCTTTTGTTTTTATCTTCTCTCCTCCTCTCCATCAAACTGCTGCAGGTCCCGGCGGGAACCAAGGAGCCGCGGCCGCCTAGCAACAACAGCAGCAGCAGCTTCATCAACACGCCGAGCCACTCGCAGCTGCTGTCTGAGATGATGCAGTCACACATGGTTAAGGACATATGTCTGATAGGAGCCAAGGTAGCTGCACACACACACACACACACACACAGAATGAGATCTCTGTCTTCTGTCTTCTTTCAACAACAATAACTGTGTGTGTGTGTGTGTGTGTGTTGCAGGGCTGTGGGAAGTCGGTTATAGCCAGAGAGTTTGCAGAGATGCTGGGTTACAGCACTGAGCCAGTCATGCTCTACCAGGTAACAAACCACTCACTCATCACACGCTCTTTCTCTTTCTGTCTTTCTGTCTTTCTGTCTGTCTTCATACAGACGGAGAGTTCCTTTTCATGTGAAGGCACCAGATTAATGAATGAGACACTCCTGTCTGTGACCATCTGTCCGTCTTGTGACCTGTGTTACAGAAAATGAGCTGTAACGTGTGAGGGCGGCGGCTCAGGTAGAATCTGCACACGCTGGTGTTTATTACATCACAAGTCCTGCTCCTTCCATCTTACTCTTAACTCTTTCGCGACCATTGACGAGTTAACTCGTCACAGCGTGCCGAACATTCAGGACCGTTGACAAGTGTTTCATGTCATTTATTAGTTCATTTCATAGGGACAGTGCCCCACTAATCAACAGAGTTAAAAGAAAAAGTGTAAGTGGGCCAGAGTTAGCCAACAAGGCTAGTTTCCGTCCGTTGTCCCTGGCCAGATGTTAAAGGCAACCGAAAAGCCAAAAAAAAGGGGCAACAATTAAGTACTTTCAAAACACAACTTACATAACAATCTACCTAGTAAAAGCTCATAATAACAAGTAAAATAAGTAAGAAGTCTGACATACAGCATAACAAAAGATCATGGCAGCAGACATAACATGCAGACAGGGAGAAAGAAGAGCGAGAGAAAGCAAGAGAAGAAAGTACAGCTAGAAACACATGCAAGTAGCACACAGAGCTAAAACATTAGCACAAACAATATCAGACATTACAAGGCAGGACATGAAATGGCATTAGGCAAGAAAACAAAAGCTAACAAACAAGCAAACAAACAGGAAAAAAACAAACAAAAAAACCCAAAACAAAACAGCCTTAACTGTCTTTTAAAAGAATAGTGAGTGTTTGATTCTCTAATAGACTCGTCAAAACCGTTTTTTAAATATATATACTGTATATATATATATATATATATATATATATATATATATATATATATATATATATTTATTAGGTTTATTAATTTAGCACAAAAAAATGACAAACTGACAAACTTGTATAAAGTTCCAGCCCTGTCAATAATACAAAAGAAAAGACGAGCAGACAACATACATGAGCTAAACAAAAGAAAGAGACGAGAAATCAATAGCAGCAGGAGTTAAGGTACTTGAAGCAACTAACAGCAAAAAAAAGCAGAACAATGACAGAGAAAATATAGTTAGAGAGCGAGTAGGGAAAGATTATTAGTGACATATATTATATATTTATATATAAAACAGATATATATTAGGAGGGGTGGAGTCAGTAGCTGCGTTTACATGCAGTGTTTTCCTCAATCTGATCGAAAACAATCGGATTAAATGATTTTTGTTCGTATTTTATTTTATTCGTGATACGTGCTTTCACGTCTGTGTCCCCAAACTAGAAACTTCTTCAACAACACTGGAAAAAGTTGTTGGATTGTCGCTAGTTGCTTTTGACAAAGCTAGATTGGCGACTTTTTCCTATTTTCCTATTTCCCGCGTAGTCCTACGTACTAGGGCGCGCATGTGCAGAATGAATAATCCACTCTGTCAACCGAATCCACTCTATTCAACCATTTATATGTGGCATCAAGCTGACTATCAATCGGCTAAGGTGTTTACATGAGACATTTTGAATCTGATTGACCTATTAATCTGATTATAAATAGGATTTTTGGATCCATGTAAACGCTACTAGTGTGGCTGAAGGGTCCACATGTGGCCTCCGTCACCTGAGGCTCAGGTCACTGCAACATGAATAAACCAGTGTATTTATGTTTCTATGAATGTAAATGTGAGTGAACCCTCCCCCTCCTGTGTGTGTGTGTGTGTGTGTGTGTGTGTGTGTGACTCTGAGGAATGCAGCGAGCCGGCTGACGGCCGTGCAGGAAGCGGCTGTGCTGCTGCAGCTTTATGTATTAATGCATCACGCTGCAGTTTATTTTTAGCCGCCCGCGGTCGGGGGTCACTTGTGCTACGGGAATTGCGGAATCCTTTTCGCTCGGGCCAGTTCATCCCGGCCACTCCGCAAAAAAAAAACAAAAAAACATCCCATTTTTGGAAAAAACAAAGTGGCGGATCAGACCAACACAACGGACACGGACACACTGAATATTTAACTGTGATAAAACTCTATAAAAGCTGCTTCATGTCAGAGCAGCAGCAGCAGCAGCACTGAGGACAGGTGAGCTGCTGCTGTAGCATCACACACTCTGACATAATATGCAACATCACACACACACACACACACACACACACACGCGAGTCATACATTCACAAATCCGCTCAGCAGGGTTCACTGATGAGAAGCAACTTTGCAGAAATAGAAAAAAAACTTGCAAGAGAGCAAAAGAATGCAGTTATTAATAGTTTATTTATTTACTTATTTATTTATCATTTATTTATAGACATCTCCTTTTTAAGGAGGCAACTTAAAGCAGAAGTAAGTGGTCCGGTCGTTTTGGCTAATGCTGCGTTCCAGGCAGGCTTTTGAAACCGTAAATTACAGCTTCAAGTCACAACTTACGACTTTGTAGCGTTCCAGGCAACCCACTCGTGTTTTTCCGACCTGTTTTACCTGTGAAAGTCACTATAACGGCCACTCGTAACTTCTGACCCGTGAACTCGTACCAGATCGAACTGGTACCACTTCACAGGTCGGAAAAACACGAGTTATGGGTTACCTTGAACGCACCATAACGTCTTGTCAGCCGATGGAGTTAGCAGCCCCCGCCCTCGTCATGGATCTATTGGTCCTCGTCCCTACGTCACCACATTCAGGCGCATCCCTTGGCTGCACACACAGAGAGGACTGCCCCTTCATGCCGTTCTCTCTCCTCATTGGATAAAACTTGTAGGATACGAGAAAAGTTTTCTCCTGGGCTCAGAGCAGAGCAGAGTGACTGACAGACCCGTGTTTCAGACCAAACACTCTATGTAAGTGATTGCTGTGGGAAGATAGAACTATTTAAGACTTATATTAACACAAAAATATCGCTTACTTCTGCTTTAACACAGATGACAAAACCTTAAGCACAATATTTTTTTTCACAATATTTTCTGAGCGGTAAATGAATGAATAAACAAATAAATGAATATGCACTCACCTGTAACAGTTAGTTTACATGCTCCTCTCATTAAGTAGAGCCTTAAGATTATGCATGTTAGCACTATAGAAAAAATTAAATTATCAAATTAAATGTTGTAAGTTCAAGCCGACCCATAGCTTTGGTGAAGAGGTGGAAGCCATGTGTGTTTGATTTGTATGTAAGTTTCATCCCATCAGCAACCCGTGTGAATGTTAGTGTTGTACTATAGTATGTTGTATGTTCCACATGTGTGTTAAATTGTCTGCTTCAATGTTATAAGGACGGACTGTGAAAACTAATTTTCCTACGGGAGAGTAAAGAATAAATCTGA
>NC_140927.1:31625601-31713101 GCF_045865225.1 Trachurus japonicus | reverse complement strand
TATGTTTGAGTGTGTGTATACGTGCACGTGTGTGTGTGTGTGTGTGTGTGTGCTCAGAAACCCACCTAAGCTGGCAGGAAGGATGTTTGTGGTGGGGCGTCTGGGGCTGAAATAAACCCACTTCCTCTTCCTCCTCTCCTGTGGCTCAGACTGAATGTGTGTGCGCGTGCATGTGTGTGTGTGTGTGTGTGTGTGTGTGTGTGTGTGTATCCACCAGGAATTTATTGTCCATTAGAGAACAGGTTCCAGTTAAGGAACACGATGCATCATGCACTGCAAAAACTCAAAATCTTACCAAGAATATTTGTCTCATTTCTAGTCAAAACAAACCTCATTCTACTTAAAATAAGACTCATCACATAAAAAGTAGCTTGTTTTTAGACACTTTTTACTTCTTTCAAGCAGATTTTCACTTGAAATAAGTAGAAAAATCTGACAGTGGAGCAAGTTTTTCTTTCTTATTAACTTGCTTTCACTGGCAGATTTTTCTACTTATTTCAAGTGAAAATGTGTTTGAAACAAGTGAAAATGATCTAAAAACAAGTTAATTTTGAGGTGATGAGTCTTATTTAAAGTGGAAAGAGATTAGTTTTGACTAGAAATGAGACATTTTGACAAGAAATAAGACAAATATTCTTGGAAAGATTTTGAGTTTTTGCATCATGGGTAGTTCAGCCACAGATCCTCCTCCTCCTCCTCCTCCTCTTCCTCCTCCATCGTCTCCTCGTTGTTCAGTCTGAGCTGATTTTAGGAGCCAGTTAATTAAACTGCAGGTCGACATGGAGCTGCTCCTCCTCCTCCTCCTCCTCCTCCTCCTCCTCCTCCTCTCTGGATCTGGATCTCTGAGCTCTAATCCTCCACAGATCCATCCAGGACTCGGTGTCAGATCCTCTGCTGCTTCTCTACAGGTCAGAGAGGAGACATGAGGGGCCTCTGCTGCCGTCAGGGCCCCCGAGCTCTGAGGAGACCTGTTGGAGGAGCTCACAGTTATCTACCTCTTCCACGTTGCTCTTCTTCTTCTTCTTCTTTCTCATCTTCCTCTTTCTCATAGATATCTACTATACTGACTAGATGCTGCGTTCCCAGGCAGCTCTATTGAGTGGAATATGTCCATGACCAGCAGATAGACACCATCCTTTCTACTGTGCGTGCAATAACAAGGGAGATAGAGCCGTATCGCCCGTAATTAGCTTAGCTCAAACACTGGAAGTGTATGGGTAGTGTTAGCCTGCCTCCACCTAAAGTCATCAGAGAAACTCTTCAGCAACTCTAAACGGAAACCGGCGGGCCGATCTTGGTCTCAGAGCTGACAAAACTCTCCGGTAAGGCATCTTGAGCGGTCAAATGCCGCTAACGGGACGAGATCGGTCAAAACGGAGGGTTCAAGCAAAGACGGTTTATTTTGGTTCAAGCTAGCTACATCGAGGGTAGGTTAGCTTCCTATTTCAAAGTAAAAGCACAAATTCTATCGTCATGGTTTTCTGTATGTAAAGGGCAACGGGTGTTTTATTTTGTGAAAGTAACCGGAAGTGCGTTGGTCACAACGGCTAGCTTGAGTAGCACCGAATTCGTCCGAACAAAATTGTAAAGAGCTGGTATTTAGACAAATTAACGACACACTGCTGATCTAAACGGCTACTTTCTCACCTAAACATGTTTGAAATGTTGATAAAGTGATATATTTACAGAGTTTAGAGCTAAAATGAAATCAGCTTCTGACTGCTGATTTCAGCTCGGGTAGGAGGCAGGCTAACACTACCCATACACTTCCAGTGTTTGAGCTAAGCTAATTAGCGACTTTAGGTGGAGGCAGGCTAACACTACCCATACACTTCCAGTGTTTGAGCTAAGCTAATTAGAGACTTTAGGTGGAGGCAGGCTAACACTACCCATACACTTCCAGTGTTTGAGCTAAGCTAATTAGAGACTTTAGGTGGAGGCAGGCTAACACTACCTATACACTTCCAGTGTTTGAGCTAAGCTAATTAGAGACTTTAGGTGGAGGCAGGCTAACACTACCCATACACTTCCAGTGTTTGAGCTAAGTTAATTAGAGACTTTAGGTGGAGGCAGGCTAACACTACCCATACACTTCCAGTGTTTGAGCTAAGCTAATTACAGGCGATACGGCTCTATCTCCCTTGTTACTGCACGCACAGTGGAAAGGATGGTGTCTATCTGCTGGTCATGGACTCGGGAGTGAGGCAAGACACGAAAAAAAAAATGTTGGTGTATCACTTTAAATGTTTAGAATGACATGAATGTAGACGATGACGTTATGGGAGTGAACAGGGAGAGAGGGAACGTGAGAACGAGGGCGACAGACCTTTTTAGACGGATGATGGAGGAATCTAGTGTGTGGTGGTGGTGAGGCCTACTATAAATAACCAGCAGCCTCTGATATCTTCATCATGTATGAAATCTCTTCTTCCCACACACTCGGCCGGTGACGATGATGATGATGATGGTGAGGGCTCGGCTCGCTGCCGCCCACGCGCTCCGGTAAATATAGCCGGCTGGCTGGCTGGCTGCGGTGTGGCTGTCTCCGTGGGGCGATGCATCCCAACGGACTCGGCTGTCCGCTCCAATCACAGAGTCACACAGCCGGCTGTCAGGAGTCATGACGCTCCGCTGCCTGACACAGATCGGCTGGGACACACACACTAACACACACACACACACACATAGACACACACACACACACACATAGAGACCAACACCATGTGCACCTGCACTCCACATACGACTTGAACCTGGCTCAACAGATGTTCATCCTCAGCTGGTGTGTACAGGGTTCCTACACATGTATGGAAAGTATGAAAAAGTTTGGAATTTGATTTTATACATTTCCAGGTCTGGAAAAGTATGGAAAATAGAAACTATTGTATGGAAATATATTTTTCTTAATACTTATCTGGGTTTGGTCTCATCTGAAGTTATTTGGGTTCATTATATTGTATGTGCTATTATACCTAGCTACAATCTCCAGGAAATGACTTGGTTACATAATGGCATACACGTTCAGAAACAAATGATTAATTGCATGCTTTTTTTTATATTATGCACATCTATTTCCTCAAATATCACAAATAATTAGATTTTTTTTAACCGAGAAGTCTGGAAATTAGGGTCTGGAAAAAGTATGGAATCTGGAAATTTCAAATGTGTAGGAACCCTGTGTGTAACTCTTCTACGTTGTGTGTGTGTGTGTGTGTGCCGGGTTCACACACGCCCTGGAAAACCTGGAAAACGGTTTTCCAGTTTTGGAAAATGAGAAAATAAAAGGTCAAATTTCATTTTTTTGTTTAATTGTAACGGGACTCTGTATATTCATGAACATACAAAATGTAAATATGCCAGATTTAGCTCTAAAGCTAATTTCCATCCGCAGTACTGTGGTTCACACTAAAACAACATTAGACAAGGACAAGAACAAAGCACAACATGGTACACATACAATATATCACACAGTAGTAGCTTCAGTCACAAGGAGCAAGGAGTTAGTACAATATCACATCAGCTACCAGAGCTCTGTTTGACTTTTTTCTACTTATTTCAAGAGAAAATAGACTTGAAATAAGTAAAAAAGTGTCTAAAAACAAGCGACTTTATATGTGTAACTATGTACACTGCAAAAACTCAAAATCTTACCAAGAATATTTGTCTTATTTCTAGTCAAAACAAATCTCATTATACTTAAAATAAGACTCATCACATACAAAGTAGCTTGTTTTTAGACACTTTTTTACTTATTTCAATCATATTTTCACTTGAAATAAGTAGAAAAATCTGACAGTGGAGCAAGTTTTTCTTTCTTTCTTATTACGAGCACAAAAAACTTCCTTTCACTGGCAGATTTTTCTACTTTTTTCAAGTGAAAGTTACTGTAGGTTGAAACAAGTGAAAATGATCTAAAAACAAATTTCATTTTTTTGTTTAATTGTAACGGGACTCTGTATATTCATGAACATACAAAATGTAAATATGCCAGATTTAGCTCTAAAGCTAATTTCCATCCGCAGTACCGCGGTTCACACTAAAACAACATTAGACAAGGACAAAACAAAGCACAACATGGTACAAATACAATATATCACACAGTAGTAGCTTCAGTCACAAGGAGCAAGGAGTTAGTACAATATCACATCAGCTACCAGAGCTCTGTTTGACTTTTTCAGACCCAACTAAGAATTTCTTTTCCAACAAAGTGAGAGAAAACTAGATGAGTGTTTCCAGTGTCGGACCACGAGCATGAAGGTTTTCTCTTCCTCTGCTGAGTGACAGGTAGAGGAGCAGCAGAGAGCAGGAGTGTGCGTGGTTTAAAAACAAAAACATGTTTGTGTTATTCTATGATGAATTTGTCATAATTTCTAAGCATGTCAGAGATTATTTCATAGATAAGTTAAAGAGCCACCGACTGCACATCTTTAGATCAGACTTCTGGGGCTGAGAGAGGAAGAAACATAGAAACAAACTGGTTAAATGTACAAAATAAGGTCCAACTGTGGAAAAGAAGACTCCTCTAAAGCATGAATGAGACGGCAGGGCTCCAGACTGACCCCACGTGGAGGCATTTTGCCCCTAAAATTTGAGCAAATGTTTAATCTACTTGCGCATGTGCAACCAATGTATTTGAAAACTTTATTTATAAAGTTTTTAAGTTTAAACCACATATAGAACAACAGAGACAATATACAATAAAACAGAAGGAGAAGGACAAAACAGAACAAAACAAACTGCCAGCACACAAAGATATAAACATGTAAAAGTTACAGTCATGCATGTCAGCTCACACGCTGTATCAAAAAAGATTATTAAGTCCAGGAGAGAGAGTCCAGGAAGTCCAAAGAGGTGGAGCCTATTTGCTGTTTTGGTGAAATGTGAAAGAGGCGACTCAGAGAACCTGAAATCTGTCGTTAAAGTGGCTGCAGGCCGACGTGTGTGAGGATCATGAATGAAGAGGTGAATGATGAGAGAATGTGAATATTTGCGCCCCTAGATTTTCTGCTTGTGCTCCTAAATTTTTAAAGGGATAGTTCACCCAAAATAGAAATTTCACTCATGATCTCCTCCCCCTCATGTGGACTAAGGGCTGGGAGAAGTTTCAGAGTCCTCCGTGGCTTCTCTGAGTTACAGGGGGTCTCGGCGTAGCAGTGCATGTCCATATAACGGTTGCAAATGGATACCAACTGTCTTCGTAACAAAAAGACACACCAAAAAACATCCAAATACCTCCATGCTGCTCGTATGTAATGTCCGTCTTGTATTGAAGCCCCGACATGAGAAATTGTCCCGAAAAAAATGAAATAAGTCTATATTTCAAGCTTGTTTTGTAGCAGAAGCTTCTCGAAGCTCCTCTTCCCGGTTCGTCCAAATTTGACGAATTTGTTTGGTGTGATAACATGTCTGTCAGACTGGAAAATGATTTCAAGGAAAGAGTGGGAACCCTGTTGTGTGTGTGTGTGTGTTTGTGTGTTTTCAGGTCGATCTTCCCCATCCACCGGTCGTTCCGGGTGCTGGCGCTGGCCGAGCCCCCGGTGGTGGGGGCCGGCGGCGGCGGCGGCGGTCAGCAGCAGTGGCTCGGCCCCGAGCTGCTCACCATGTTCCTGTATCACACCGTCAGCCCGCTGGCCCGAGCCGAGGAGATGGGCCTCATCCAGGGACTGGTGAGACACACACACACACACACACACACACACACTCTGAGAGACAGCACCCCCATCTTACTTCACCCTGGTTACAGCTTTGTGTCTGATTTCTTTTTTTTTGCACATTTGTCACATTTAAATGTTCAACATCGTCAAACAAATTTTACTATTAGATAAAGATAACCCAAGTAAATATATGCCATCGTTCACTGGAGTCCCAGAGCTTTAGACATGGCTTTGTAACCCTTTCCAGACTGATTCATATCAGTAGCTGCGTTTCTATTACAGATTTTCGCAAAATAAAAGCGATATTTCTGAAACTTCTAAAAAGTGCAATTGTTATTTGCGGGTGTTTCCATTGAAAGGTGTTTTGCGAATGAGCCGTAATGCGTCTTACGTTTCTATGGTGACGGCACAGCAATCTCAGCTGCCGACAGCTGTTGCTGTTATTGTTTTTAACAAAGACAAAAACAGCGCTTGATTGCTGAAAGGCAAAGCCCGTGTGGCGCTGCAGCGGCCACAAATAAGGACGCAGTCACACGGGCCAGTTGTTCCGTGCTGAAGCTCTAATGCCGGCCCCCCTCCCCTGTCCCCCGCTGGCCCGCACTCACACCACCTCCAACCCAAGCTGATCAAGCACGGTTGCCTCCGTTGATATAGAGGGATTATTTGTTTACCAACACGGCGGATGTGCGCTTTAACTTGACTGCAGAAAGAACGTAGCCTTTTAACACCAGCGGTGATGAGGCGCTGACAACAATATAGGTGGTTGTGTCCACACAGCCGTACTGGTTTATGTGACTTAAGGTGACATGTCGGCGCAGGAGGGAGTGGGAGCCTGGATGTGAGCCAAATCTCCTTCAACCATGCAGGGAAAAGGGGAACGATAGGAAAGGGTTTTCTAATTTATTGAGAAACAATGCCCAGGTCAGCAATGCATGACAATAAACATGTGGTTCATTTGTCCCCTCAAGTTACATAAACCAACACAGCGTGGACACACACAACTCCGCTGACGCCGGTGACGTGTAGAAAAGCCAAAAAAGTGTTTCCATTACACTTTTGCGATACACGTTTGTATCGATACGTCTCAAAAACCACCTCATGAGAGCGCAAAAACTTTTTTGCGATATTTGAGAGTTTTTTCGAAATGTAGGTGTTTCCATTATCAGTTTTTAATTTCGATATTTAGGTTTTGCGCATTTCAAGGGGTAATGGAAACGCACCTAGTGATTTAATTTTTTCATCTTTTCTTTTTTTTATATATATCGCAGAATTGCAGCATGATTTTAATGTATTGAGAAGGAGCGAATGTCTGTCAAATATCCAACTTAAAACTAACTTCACTGCAGTCGTAGCAAACGTCTAAACAGCCTCATTTGGATGAACCGACCGCACATTGGGGATCTTAACAGTTACTTTCTCGCATAAAAAAAACCCCAAAAAAACTTAATAGTCTCCTCCGCTCCAGTATCCTGGGGCCTGTTGTTCGAAAGTAGAATAAAGATATCCAGGATAAGTGGAAAAGCCAGGTTGGACAAAGTCTCATAAGTCCATCCTGGTTTAGTTGGTTGTTGGAACGCTGAGCCAGACTGAGGAGGAGCAGCTTTGTCAAGCCAGGTGGAACTAATTCTCTCGGACTGATTTAATAATCCAAAACTATAATCACAACTCAAGTTCCTTTCACAAATGAACAGTTGTGCACTTTGCCTTAATGATGAGCAGTGGAAGTTGATTCATTGCACAAATCTGAAGTAAAGTTTACAGCACACGGCCAAATGTGCAACAGGTGAAAATTAATTAAATATTAGAACATTATGCTGTTTGGTGCTTCAATAAACTGCTGATAACAATGACGAGGTCTATAAATTATTTGGAAGGTGCTCACACTCACTCAATTTTATTCTTATTTTCTTACCTCAACCAATATTTAGGCCAATATAATCATAACATATTTTATGAAAATAATTTTGAAGGCCTAATTATGAAAAAAAAAGCCTAATAAATATTGTAAATGTTTCACGTTTTTTGATTATTGTTAATGCATTTTATTGGTTTAGAAATCAGGCCAATATGTACATAAGAACATGTATGAAACATAGATGTCTGATCAGAGTGACAGCTGACTTGACAGATAAAGACAACAGAATCAACTAAGCCTGGCTGTTAGCCTGGTCTGGAGCAGGCTAGCTGCAGAGAATAAATCACCATAGTAACTTGACCAGGATAAAGGTATCCAGCTTTCGAACAACCGACTTGAGGCTAAATTAGGCCAGGATAACCAACATATCCCGGCTTAATCCCTTATCTAGGTTTCGAACAACAGGCCCCTGGTTTCTTTCGGAGTTCTCCAGGCAGCAAAATCAGGTTTCTCAAAATCGGGATATGAGCTTATCCCGATTTCTGGAATCGGGAAATGGTGTTTACATGAGCAAACACAAAAACGGGGTACTTAAAAAACCTGATTAAAATCGGGATACTGAAGTGCATGTAAACGCAGACATGGCAACATGTGTGCAGAAATCCAGCTGTTGTTAGTTAGTTTGGTCAGAGACACTAAAGCTTCCTCAGATGAAGCGCTGCTGCTCTGTGCTGCTGTTGCCTGGTAACAGATGAGGATGATGGAGACTCACTGATTAGATTTCATTGACACCATTTGGTTCTGCTTATGGATTCTTCATTGATTCCTGATCAGTTCTCCGTGTGGAGGAAGCTGAAGACGAGCTTCATTCTCCCTCTCTGAGTGTGAACAGCAGCAGCAGCAGCAGCAGCAGCAGCAGCAGATAAAAACATGGGATGTGACTATAGGGATGTCACCATTACTTGTTTTCACAATTAATCGCAGTATTATTAAACGCCACAATTAATTAATCGTAAAGATTCCTAAATACCGTCACTTCCCAAATAAGATGATGTTGGAACCTTTTATGTAATAGAGGTGGAATAAGGCTATGTAGAATAAGGTGTTAATACGTGCTTAATAATTACTAATGAGGAGCTAGTAAGCTACTTATATGCATATTAATAAGCACCTAGTTAATGGTGAATATATGTTCCCTAATCTAAAGTGTTACCATTATGATTATTATTACAACAAGAAAAACATGTCAGTTGGTAAATGATTCTATTACTAAGTAAATACCATTTCAGTACGAAGCAGAAATGGGAGGGATGAAAATAGTATTAAGAATTTAAATAAAATAAAATAAAATAGAATTAATTAAAATATTCTAGTGCAAAAGATACGCATATACTATAAATACACATAATAACTATATAAAAGAATAGAATAAAGATATATACAAAATACTACTAAATAAGTTATTGAATACTTAGAACGGAGTATTAGGGCCACATTGACAAATAAAAAAAATCGCAAACTTTGAGAATAAAGTCGTAAATTTCCGACTTTATCCTCGTACATTTACGACTTTATTCTCGTAATGTTATGACTTTTTTCTTGTAGGAAATTTACGACTTTATTCTCGTAAATTTATGACTCGAAGTCTGTGTTTTGTTTTGTTTTCTCAATGTGGCCCTAATACTCCGTCGTAAATACTACTAAATAAGTTATTGAGAATATTTGATTGCTATTTAACATTTTGTGTTATTTTAAAAAAGCCTTTCATAACTGTATTAGTTGTATTGGAGCCTGTGCTGCATAAAAAAACAACACATTTAGCAAAGCTTATGATGTTCAAACAGATGTTTCTATGATCGTGTCCAGCTCTAACATCTGTATGGTGTAATACAACTTCTCAGAACCTTTTTTTTTACAGCAGAACTGCATCAGTTTTATTTGGAAATTCAACAGTAAAATAAAAAAACAACAACTCAAGATGAAGATTATGTTTTTCAAACCTTCTTCCTCCTCTTTGTCGTGTTTCAGACGCCGGGTGTCCCACAGGAAGCAGCAGAGCAGCTCCTGCACCTCACACACAGTCTGCGCAAGACCAGCGACCCCACCGTGAGTACAGAGAGTGTGCACTGCAAAACCCCCAAATCTTTTCAAGAATATTTGTCTTATTTCTTGTCAAAATCTCTTTCCACTTAAAATAAGACTCATCACCTAAAAATTAACTTGTTTTTAGATCATTTTCACTTGTTTCAAACTCATTTTCACTTGAAATAAGTAGAAAAATCTGCCAGTGAAAGGAAGTTTTTTGTGCTTGTAATAAAAAAGAAAAACTTGCTCCACTATCAGATTTTTCTACTTATTTCAAGTGAAAATCTGCTTGAAAGAAGTAAAAAGTGTCTAAAAACAAGCTGCTTTTTATGTGATGAGTCTTATTTTAAGTGGAAAGAGATTAGTTTTGACTAGAAATGAGACATTTTGACAAGAAATAAGACAAATATTCTTGGAAAGATTTTGAGTTTTTGCAGTGTGTGTGTGTGTGTGTGTCCAGTTTGTTTACGTGTGTGTGTGTGTGTGCGTGTGCGCGTGTTAACGGTGGAAAAACTACACGAGCACGACACGTTACTCTAGCATTCAGTGTGTATTCTCTTCAGTCGGCCATACTGCTTCTTCCTCAACACGGAAACAGGCATCAACAATCAATCGCTGTGCAACACAACACATTCGCCACAGACTTGATAGAGAAAATAAAAAAACAACAATTGAGGTCCCCAAAAATGACTTATGCAAGTGAATTCTGATAAAAGGTTATAGACAAAAAGTGATATAAAATAAACTATTTTTATCTATAAATGTTGTTACTGTCTCTGTTGTCATCTTCTATACCTGCCACACTGCAAAAACTCAAAATCTTACAGTACCAAGAATATTTGTCTTATTTCCAGTCAAAACAAATCTCATTCTACCTAAAAATAAGACTCATCACCTAAAAAGTAGCTTGTTTTTAGACACTTTTTACTTCTTTCAAGCAGATTTTCACTTGAAATAAGTAGAAAAATCTGATAGTGGAGCAAGTTTTTCTTCCTTATTACAAGCTCAAAAAACTTTCACTTTCACTGGCAGATTTTTCTACTTATTTCAAGCGAAATGATCTAAAAACAAGAACATCTTTAGATGATGAGTCTTATGTAAAGTGGAAATAGTTTAGTTTTGACTAGAAATGAGACATTTTGACAAGAAATAAGACAAATATTCTTGGAAAGATTTTGAGTTTCTGCAGTGCAGGCAAAAGCAGTTGAGCACAGAATGGATGATCAATCATCATTTTAAGGCAAGGCAAGGCATTTTAACCCTTCTTAACTCAGGACACATGAAAACAATGAATTATTATTCCCTTTTAACTCACTCTTTCTAATGAATTTCTATATTAACATATGAAAATCATGAACTATCTTTTTAATCGCATCTTTCCATGAATTATTATTATTCTCAGCCATAAGCTCCTGTTTAAACTTAGCTTTTTATCATCATGTTCACTATTATAACCATGACACGTGCTGTTCATCCAAGTCATTTATGTGTGTGTGTGTGCGTGCGTGTGTGTGTGTGTGTGTGTGTGTGTGTGTGTGTGTGTCCTGCAGGCCCAGTCCCTGGCCTCGTCTCTCTCCACCAGACAGCTGCTGAGGATCTGTCGCCGTCTCTCCCTCTACCCCGAGGAGAGCATCGCCCACGCCGTCAATAAGGCCTGTCTCTCTAGGTACACACACACACACACACACACACACTCACACACACACACACACACACACACTCACACACACAGAAACACAGTCACATCTGGGTTGTGATTCATTGTGAAGGCACCGTATAAACAGACTGGGTTTTTTTCCGTCTTTTTTAACCCTCCTGTTGTCCTCCTGGGTCAAGGAAGGAAGGAAGGACAAAGGGAAAGAAGGAAAGATAGAAGGATGGAGGGAACAGATTGGGTCAAAAAGAAAGGAAGAAGTAAGGAAGAAGGGAAGGAAAGAAGGAAAGGAATAAGGAAGGAAAGAAAGATGGAGGGAGGGAACATATTGGGTCAAAAAGAAAGGAAGAAGCAAGGAAGAAGGGAAGGAAAGAAGGAAAGGAAAAAGGAAGGAAAGATGAAGGGAGGGAACAGATTTGTTCAAGGAAGGAAGAAAAAGGAAGAAGGAAGGGAGGGAAAAGGGAAGGAAAGAAAGATGGAGGTATAGGGAACAGATCAGGTCAATTTGATCAAGAAGAAGTAAGGACGAAGGGAAGGAAGGAAGGAAGGAAGGGAAAAAGGATTGTGGGAAAAGGAAGTAAAGAAAGATGGAGGGAGGGAACAGCTTCGTTCAAGGAAAGAAGAAGGGAAAGAAGGAAGGGAAAAAGGAAGGAAAGAAACATGGAGGGAGGGAACAGATTCGTTCAAGGAAGGAAGAAGGGAAAGAAGGGAGGAAAGAAGGAAGGGAAAAAGGGAAGGAAAGAAAGATGGAGGTATGGGGAACAGACCAGGTCAACTGGATCAAGATGAAGGAAGGAAGGAAGGGAAAAATGATTGTGGAAAGAAGGAAGGGAAAAGGAAGTAAAGAAAGATGGAGGATTGTGGAAAGAAGGAAGGGAAAAGGAAGTAAAGAAAGATGGAGGGAGGGCACAGATTCATTCAAGGAAGGAAGAATAAGGAAGGAAGGGAGGGAAAAAGGATTGTGGAAAGAAGGAAGGGAAAATGGAAGGAAAGAAAGATGGAGGTATAGGGAATAGATCAGGTCAATTGGATCAAGAAGAAGTAAGGACGAAGGAAGGAAGGAAGGGAAAAAGGATTGTGGAAAAAGGAAGTAAAGAAAGATGGAGGGAGGGAACAGCTTCGTTCAAGGAAAGAAGAAGGGAAAGAAGGGAGGAAAGAAAGATGGAGGTATAGGGAACAGATTCGTTCAAGGAAAGAAGAAGGGAAAGAAGGAAGGAAAGATAGAAGGAGGGAGGGAACAGATTGGGTCAAAAAGGAAAGAAGAAGTAAGGACGAAGGGAAGGAAAGAAGGAAAAGAAAAGGAAGGAAAGAAAGATGGAGGGAGGGAACAGATTCGTTCAAGGAAGGAAGAAGAAGGAAGGGAGGGAAAAGGGATTGTGGAAAGAAGGAAGGGAAAAGGGAAGGAAAGAAAGATGGAGGTATAGGGAACAGATCAAGTCAATTGGATCAAGAAGAAGGAAAGAAGGAAGGGAAAAAGGAAGTAAAGATGGAGGGAGGGAACAGATTCATTCAAGTAAGGAAGAAGGAAGGAAGGAAGGAAGGGAGGGAAAAGGGATTGTGGAAAGAAGGAAGGGAAAAAGGAAGTTAAGAAAGATGGAGGGAGGGAACAGATTCGTTCAAGGAAAGAAGGAGGGAAAGAAGGGAGGAAAGAAGGAAGGAAAGAAAGATGGAGGGAGGGAACAGATTCGTTCAAGGAAAGAAGGAGGGAAAGAAGGGAGGAAAGAAGGAAGGAAAGAAAGATGGAGGTACAGGGAACAGACCAGGTCAACTGGATCAAGAACAAGTAAGAAGGAAGGAAGGAAGGAAGGAAGGAAGGAAGGAAGGGAAAAGGATTGTAGGGAAAGATGGGAGGAAAGAAGGAAAGATAGAAGGATGGAGGGAACAGATTGGGTCAAAAAGGAAAGAAGAAGTAAGGAAGAAGGGAAGGAAAGAAGGAAAAGAAAAGGAAAGAAAGAAAGATGGAGGGTTAGGAACAGATTAATTCAAGGAAGGAAGGGAGGGAAAAAGGATTGTGGAAAGAAGGAAAGAAAGATGGAGGTATAGGGAATAGATCAGGTCAACTGGATCAAGAAGAAGTAAGGACGAAGGAAGGAAGGAAGGAAGGAAGGGAAAAAGGATTGTGGAAAGAAGGAAGGGAAAAGGGAAGGAAAGAAATATGGAGGTATAGGGAATAGATCAGGTCAACTGGATCAAGAAGAAGTTAGGGAGGAAATAAGGAAGGAAGGAAGGAAGGAAGGAAGGAAGGAAGGAAGGAAGGAAGGAAGGAAGGAAGGAAGGAAGGAAGGAAGGGAGGGAAAAAGGATTGTGGAAAGAAGGAAGGATGGAGGAATGAAACAGATTGGGTCAATTTGACCCAGAAGGACGACAGGAGAGTTTTAAAGCTCTACGATTGTGTGCACCAGTGGTTATTTTTGTATGTTTGTGTCATTGTGTGTGTGTGTGTGTGTGTGTGTGTGTGTGTGTCTGTCTATGTGTGTGTGTGTGTGTGTGTGTGTGTGTGTGTGTGTGTGTGTGTGTGTTGTAGGTTCCTGCCCAGTTTGGCTCGTGCCTCTCTAGAGAAAAGCCTGGCCACCTGCTCCATCCAGGAAACACCGGACGCTGCTGAACTCACTGCAGAGCGCAGCTGTAAGTCACTCACCTTTAACACTCATTCATCACAATGTTTCAAACTTCAGGAATAATAATAATAATAAAAGGGATAGTTCAACATTTTGGCAAATTGGGCCCATTGCCTTAATCCCTATAGTCATAGTAGTAGGTTCGTTACCTTTAATTGTCAGTGCAAGCTGTTTTTAGAACGGCGGAGCAGAGCCGTGAGCTGCTCAGAGCTACGCTACGGAGGCTCATTATGGGATTTCTTGCAGGTTTCCCTCATCATCAAACTCATCAAATACACAATCCAACAACTCCACAACGCTCTGGTGGACAAGTTGTGGACCTGCACATTCACCACGCTATGAGATAATAACACAACGTTACCACACAGAGTTGTTGTAGGGGGAAATTCATGCTAAACCGCTGATGCACGTTGCCTTCAGGGACAGTTTTTCATCAACAGTCTCTGTATTTCCCTCTAAAACAACTCTGTGTGGTAACGTTGTGTTATTATTAGGGCTGTCAGAGTTAACGCGTTAATCGCGATGAGATTAATTTAAAAAATTAACGCGATTAAATTTTTTAATCGCGGTTAATCGCAGCCCATTTTGTCCTCTGTCTGCTGGACTGGAGGACTGGAGTGAGGGACCTCCAGTCCAGTAGGGGGCGGTAAGCCACCTTCAAGTTGGTTGCTACACAAATATACACAGTCTAACATATATCCACAGCTCCATCCATTGATTTTTTGACGGCTTTGTTGTAAACAAATGCACATGGCCATGTATTGATTTTTTTGACGGCATCGGTTGTCAACAAATGCACGTGGCCAGGCAGAGACGTAGCAAAGTAAAGGGCAATTTCCACTGGATGCAATTCGTTTCAATTCTGTGTGAGTTTCATGCATCATGTGTTATGATTAGGTAGGCCTACTGGTCTAAAAGTTGTTTGTCTAGAGGTTATAACACTTTGGAGTGTTGAAAGTCCAAAGCGCCATATATAATATTTTTAATAGAGATTAATCGCGAGTTAACTATGGAAAAAATGCGATTAATCGCGATTAAAAAAATTAATCGTTTGACAGCCCTAGTTATTATCTCATAGCGTGGTGAATGTGCAGCTCACAACTTGTCCACCAGAGCGTTGTGGAGTTGTTGGATTGTGTATTTGATGAGTTTGATGAGGGAAACCAAGAAATCCCATTAGCCTCCATACTGTAGCGTAGCTCTGAGCAGCTCACGGCTCTGCTCCGCCGTTCTAAAAATAGCTTGCACCGACAATTAAAGGTAACAAACCTACTGCTATGACTATAGGGATTATGGCAATGGGCCAATTTGCCAAAATGTTGAACTATCCCTTTTACTTGAGAAATGAACGATGATCTGACAGATTTCTAATGTTTCATTGGGATAAAATGATGTGATAGTGATGGAAAGGGAAAGAAATCTCAGTGTTGAGATGATCTGCTGAACTAAACCTGAACCCAGCAGCAGGTCGACCGTTTTAGATTTAGTCTGCAATTTAGTCTGCAATTACTTTAATCAGCTGTTCCTGCTGTTTAAAGCGAGGTCGACTCTGAGTTTATGTCAGTTTAACCTGACAACCTCTGATTGTTTTTCTTTTTTAGTGTAAAAACCGAACAGTGAGTCTGTGGTGAAGATCATTTCACCAGTAAACAGGAAGTTGTCGTTGCCTCCTACTACTCGATGCACAACATAATCCTTGAGAGAAAATAAATGAATTGTCATGTTGTGGTCGACTTTACGCTGCAAAAACTCAAAATCTTATCAAGAATATTTGTCTTATTTCTTGTCAAAATGTCTCATTTCTAGTCAAAACTAATCTCTTTCCACTTAAAATAAGACTCATCACCTAAAAATGAACTTGTTTTTAGATCATTTTCACTTGTTTCAAACTAAGTTTCACTTGAAATAAGTAAAAAAAATCTGCCAGTGAAAGCAAGTTGTTTGTGCTTGTAATAAGAAAGAAAAACTTGCTCCACTATCAGATTTTTCTACTTATTTCGAGTGAAAATCTGCTTGAAAGAAGTAAAAAGTGTCTAAAAACAAGCTACTTTTTAATGTGATGAGTCTTATTTTAAGTATAACGAGATTTGTTTTGACTAGAAGTAACATTTTGACTAGAAATAAGACAAATATTCTTGGTAAGATTTTGAGTTTTTGCAGTGCAAGCAGTTAAAATGTGAAGCGGAGATGCAAAACAGACAGAAACATCCAGTAATAAGCTTCAGGATAACTGAGTGCCCGCTATCAGATGATTTCAAGTGAAAAGATGCTTGAAAGGAGTAAAAAGTGCCTAAAAACAAGCTACTTTTTAATGTGATGAGTCTTATTTTAAATATAATGAGATTAGTGTTGACTAGAACTGACATTTTGACTAGAAATAAGACAAATATTCTTGGTAAGATTTTGAGTTTTTGCAGTGTACACTTTATGTACAGAAGAGTCGGTGCAGCGTCTGCAGCTTTAATTATCACCAGTTTGACTTTTACCCAGTGATCATTAGTTGATATATATATAAATATGGCGTTGACCCTCCTGTTTTTAGAGCAACTGAAAGAAAAAAAACAACCGAGATTGAAATAACTTTATCAGGAACAGGTCATCATGGGGATTCACAGCAGATTTGCGGAACAGGCGGAGCTGAACTTCCTCTGATCAAGTTGATTATTTTCATTGTTTTGTCCGTAACCTCCTGTTGAAGCCGGTGATGATGAACACCAACGATGGTCTGAATATTCATCATCTCCCCTGGTGGCTGCCTGACAAAATGCCTTTAGTTTTGTAAGAAAATGTAAACATCAATGAGGTAGATATAAAAAACTAAATTATGAGGGCTAAAAATGTTCATTTCATTTCATTTTATTTGAACGTCTGCTGCCGAAGGTGACAAATACAGTCTCAGTCTAAACAGTTAGGTGGCTCTTTAACAGATTTAACTTCTCTTTAAAAAGCTAACTTTTACAAAAAGTAATTTTGGTAACACTTTATAACAAATACACACTATTAAGCATTAGTTAAGCATTAATAAATACTGAATTCTTCATTTAACACATGAATACTCATTAGTATGTAGTTTATAAACACAGTTAGTGCTTATCAATGATGAGTAAAACATTTTGTTGTTACCATGTTACCATCATTTTTAACCAGTGGAGCAGCTTTTATGTTGTTTTTACTTTTTGTCAGTTTTAAATACCATGGACCACAGGATTTTACCTCCTTATGTTAAAGCAGAAGTAAGCGATCCGGTCGTTTTGGCTAATGCTGCGTTCCAGGCAGGCTTTTGAAACCGTAAATTACAGCTTCAAGTCACGACTTTCGACTTTGTAGCGTTCCAGGCAACACACTCGTGTTTTTCCGACCTGTTTTACCTGTGAAAGTCACTATAACGGCCACTCGTAACTTCTGACCCGTGAACTCGTACCAGATCGAACTGGTACGACTTCACAGGTCGAAAAAACACGAGTTACGGGTTGCCTTGAACGCACCACAACGTCTTGTCAGCCGATGGAGTTAGCAGCCCCCGCCCTCGTCATGGATCTATTGGTCCTCGTCCCTACGTCACCACATTCAGGCGCATCCCTTGGCTGCACACACAGAGAGGACTGCCCCTTTATGCCGTTCTCTCTCCTCATTGGATAAAACTTGTAGGATACGATAAATGTTTTCTCCTCGGCTCAGAGCAGAGCAGAGTGACTGACAGACCCGTGTTTCGGTCCAAACACTCTTGCTGTCGGAAGATACAACTATTTAAGACTTATATTAACACAAAAATATCGCTTACTTCTGCTTTAAATGTCGTCATTTATTTGATCTGTACAGCATTTTGTAATTTTGTTTTAGAAAAAAAAGGTGCTACATAAATAAAGTTTATTATTATTATTATTATGTAAAAAGTTATTTTTAGAGATCCAGAGCCACTACTGGGGCAAAGTTGAGTCTGTTTGTGGACAGTTTGTACAGGGAGCAGAGAGGACACGTGTCCCCGGGGAGAGACGGAGGATTTAAAGATGATGATGATGATGATGATGATGTGTCACTGCAGCGAACGAGTTCACTGAGGTTCAGATGTAACGAACAGTTCCTCCTCCTCCCGTCTCCGTAGCATCGAGGACAGAGGTTGATTGATGTTAAAGGGATAGTAGCATTTTTTTAAAGTGGGGTTGTATGATCTACAAATAGCCCCTAAGTACTTTAATTGCAGTAGAAGACTCTCTGCACTCCTCCCGTTAGCAACGCCAGCCCATAATAGCCCTGCCCAGAGATTTACAACATACAGTGTTGTGAACAGACCCAAAGAAACGGCCTATTTTCACGGCCTAAAAGAGGTTTTACCTGAAAAAAAATACACAGTTCCATTGTTCGCTATAATATAATTTTTTCCAGCCCCTCAAAGTGCAGGAAAAACACAGTTTTTATTTGGACCTAACCAACTGCTGATCGGCGGCGCTAACCCTGGGCGGAGGGATACGTGAGTTGGTTAGGTCCAAATAAAAACTGTGTTTTTCCTGCACTTTGAAGGGCTGGAAAAAATTATATTATAGCGAACAATGGAACTGTGTGTTTTTTTTTCAGGTAAAACCTCTTTTAGGCCGTGAAAATAGGCCGTTTCTTTGGGTCTGTTCACAACACTGTATGTTGTAAATCTCTGGGCAGGGCTATTATGGGCTGGCGTTGCTAACGGGAGGAGTGCAGAGAGTCTTCTACTGCAATTAAAGTACTTAGGGGCTATTTGTAGATCATACAACCCCACTTTAAAAAAAATGATACTATCCCTTTAAGATGCATAACTCTCTTCTCTCTGCTGCTGTGTCTCTGCAGGTACGATAAAAGACGGCGTGTTGACCATCGGCGGCGTGTCCTCGCCCGTCTACAACGCCAGCGAGAAGATGAAGGTTCCCGACGTGCTGTTTTACGACAACCCTCAGGTAATTACATGCCGGCAACCTCAACGCACGGCCACACAGACGCCAGCGAGGAGGGGGGGGGTAATGTCAGACCAAAACCACACTGCAAAAACTCTAAATCTTACCAAGAATATTTGTCTTATTTCTAGTCAAAATGTCTCATTTCTAGTCAAAACAAATCTCATTCTACTTAAAATAAGACTCATCACATTAAAAAGCAGCTTGTTTTTAGACACTTTTTACTTCTTTCTAACATATTTTCACTTGAAATAAGTAGAAAAATCTGATAGTGGAGCAAGTTTTTCTTTCTTATTACAAGCACAAAAAACTTACTTTCACTGGCAGATTTTTCTACTTATTTCAAGTGAAAATTAGTTTGAAACAAGTGAAAATGATAATTTTTAGGTGATGAGTCTTATTTTAAGTGGAAAGAGATTAGTTTTGACTAGAAATTAGACATTTTGACAAGAAATAAGACACATATTCTTGGAAAGATTTTGAGTTTTTGCAGTGCAAGTGAAAAGCCGAGCCCTCTGTGTGGTCGTCCAGAGAGAGAGAGAGAGAGAGAATGAGAGAGGGAAGTCTATTTCCAGGGCATGACCCACATTTCATCCTCATAAAGGCCAAAAAGCCGGATTAGAAACAATAAAGAATAATCCAGCGCTGTTGTCATTGTTTTTGTTTTGTTTTTGTTCTTTTTTTTGCTCCCGAACTGAGAAAGATCAGTCCGTGTGTTCGCCACACTGCAAAAACTCAAACATCTTACCAAGAATATTTGTCTTATTTCTAGTCAAAATGTCATTTCTAGTCAAAACTAATCTCATTCTACTTAAAATAAGACTCATCACATTAAAAAGCTGCTTGTTTTTAGACACTTTTTACTTCTTTCAAGCAGTTTTTCACTTGAAAGAAGTGGAAGTGCAAGTTTTTCTTCCTTATTACAAGCACAAAAAACTTGCTTTCACTGGCAGATTTTTCTACTTATTTTAAGTGAAAATTAGTTTGAAACAAGTGAAAATGATCTAAAAACAAGTTAATTTTTAGATGATGAGTCTTATTTAAAGTGAAAAGAGATTAGTTTTGACTAGAAATGAGACATTTTGACAAGAAATAAGACAAATATTCTTGAGTTTTTGCAGTGCAGCACAGGGTTCAGTCTAGTGAACCAATGAAACGACAACTCTGATCCCCTCCCTCTCTTTTCTTTCTTTCTTTCTTGTTATTATTAATATCACTCTGTCCTTGCTGCAGTGTGTGTGTGACTTTATTTCATTAAGAAGGATTTTAGCTTTTAGTTCTGGTATTAGCTGATATTTTTCCCGAGGCCTGTTTTCCGTCGTGACCTCGCAGAGAAAAAAAAAAAGAAATCTGCCCCGGTCACTGGAACTGACCTGGATAAGAAGAAAAGCAATGTAATATTAATTCTGCTCTGTATTTATGACTTAGTGTGTCCAGCAGGAAAACACTGAGAATGATTGCGATTAGTTTTCAGACTCTCAATCTGATTGGCTGACTGTTTTCTGAGTGGTGCAATAAGAAATAGAGCAGATTTCAGTTTTATTTTGAAGGATTGATTCATTAGAAGATGTAAAAAAAGTGTTTTCCATCTCCTCTCTCAGCTTCTCTCTAGAACTCTACTCTAGTAACAACAGGTCGGTGTCAGCCAATCAGAAGAGAGGAGGAGGCTCTGAGTCTCTCTTCTGATTGGCTGATTGTTTTCTGAAGTGATGCAATAAAAAAACAGAGCAGATTTCAGAATAAAACACTGAGAGAAACTAAAAATCCTGCAAAGTTGTTGTTGGATGGTGGTGGGTCCAGGTGGTGAGGGGGCGGGGCTTAGTTGTGACATCACAAAGTGACAGGAAGTCCTGACGGCTGGTTTTAAGGCTCAGTTTCTGAATACAGGCTGTGTGCATTTCTCTGTGGACTGAGGCTTTGATACATATAGAACCTAGAGCTGCTTTATAATCACACTACACATGGACATCTACCTTTATACTGTATGGAGCTTTAACACAAACATCTACCTTTATACTGTATGGAGCTTTAACACAAACATCTACCTTTATACTGTATGGAGCTTTAACACAAACATCTACCTTTATACTGTATGGAGCTTTAACACAAACATCTACCTTTATACTGTATGGAGCTTTAACACAAACATCTACCTTTATACTGTATGGAGCTTTAACACAAACATCTACCTTTATACTGGAGCTTTAACACAAACATCTACCTTTATACTGTATGGAGCTTTAACACAAACATCTACCTTTATACTGGAGCTTTAACACAAACATCTACCTTTATACTGTATGGAGCTTTAACACAAACATCTACCTTTATACCGTATGGAGCTTTAACACAAACATCTACCTTTATACTGTATGGAGCTTTAACACAAACATCTACCTTTATACTGTATGGAGCTTTAATACAAACATCTACCTTTATACTGTATGGAGCTTTAACACAAACATCTACCTTTATACTGTATGGAGCTTTAATACAAACATCTACCTTTATTTTGAAGGAGCTTTAACACAAACATCTACCTTTATACTGTATGGAGCTTTAACACAAACATCTACCTTTATACTGTATGGAGCTTTAACACAAACATCTACCTTTATACTGTATGGAGCTTTAACACAAACATCTACCTTTATACCGTATGGAGCTTTAACACAAACATCTACCTTTATACTGTATGGAGCTTTAACACAAACATCTACCTTTATACTGTATGGAGCTTTAACACAAACATCTACCTTTATACTGTATGGAGCTTTAACACAAACATCTACCTTTATACTGTATGGAGCTTTAACACAAACATCTACCTTTATACCGTATGGAGCTTTAATACAAACATCTACCTTTATACCGTATGGAGCTTTAACACAAACATCTACCTTTATACTGTATGGAGCTTTAACACAAACATCTACCTTTATACTGTATGGAGCTTTAATACAAACATCTACCTTTATTTTGAAGGAGCTTTAACACAAACATCTACCTTTATACTGTATGGAGCTTTAACACAAACATCTACCTTTATACTGTATGGAGCTTTAATACAAACATCTACCTTTATACTGTATGGAGCTTTAACACAAACATCTACCTTTATACTGTATGGAGCTTTAACACAAACATCTACCTTTATACTGTGTAAGTCAGACATGTAAATCTAAGAATTAACATGTTCACAGTGTTGTACAAAAATAATTCTGGTCTCTACAGCAAATTCCCTAATTTAAAAACAAATGTAAGAGACTGAACTTTTATATTTCTCACCTGTTTGAGGTTTAAAGTCGTGTATAATTGAAGGCCTAACCCTCCATACATCAAATATGACAATTCACACCCACCGAAGGAAACGACTGACCTCTGTTCCACATGTTTAGTGTTTGTTGCACAGGGAGAAACATCTCTAACACCACCTGTTGCTGTTTTTTCTTTTTTCTTTTTTATATATCTTTGACTTTGGCACCTCATGTCTGCTCCTCCTCGGCTGCTGCAGCTAGAGGAGGAGGAACAGTCTGAGGAGGAATGACACCACTGACATCCTCCAGCTACACCGATGACGCCATGTGACCCAGATTTATCTCTCTTTTCCCACTCTTTCTCCCTGTCCTCATTCTGCCCTTCTTTTCTTTTTTTCTTCTTCCTCTTCTTCTTCTTGTATGGAGACTGAAAAAAAAAAAGAGCGGGTGAGGGTGAGATAGGATGAGAGCGACAAAGAGAAAGAGAAAGAGGAGGAGGAGGAGGAGGATGCCCTACTTTTTGGGAATGACCTGCTTTTCTGTCTTTAGAGTAGCAGCACGGTTGTGGAAAAGCGTCGGGAGCTGAATTTTTATCCTCTGTGATACTTTTTCCCCCTTTTTCTATCACGTTACAACTTGTTGAGTGTTTTTGATGTTTTGTAAGGCGAGACACTAACAGGCAAAAACACTGTTCTTTCATGCACTGATCAATTTTGAGATTTTGTATTCTTTTTGTATTCTTTTAGAAATGGTAGAAAATCCACATTAAGGTTCATTTACTCTCTTTCGTCAGTAGATTTCTCCTAAATTCACCAAAAGTTAGTCTGAGCCATGTCATGTCAGGTGTCATTGTAAAGCTCTCTCTCTCCGGAACAATGATGCAGGCTCTAAAAAAATGTGATTTACTTTGTATCTGCAATCAATCGTAAAAGTACGATTGACATTAACAATCTATGTAATTCTACAGTCCAAGTCTTTAAAGGCCGTTTTCTCAGAAAGAGTTTTTCAGACTCAGCAAACACCAAACCTTCCAGTCTGATCCCTGTCTATATTCTGAAGGTTTTTACAGAGGGGATTGTTGATATATCATTCACAGCCTCATTTATACAACATTTTATTCCTAAAAACATGGAGAAATTTGATTTTTTTAGAGCTGGTGACAGTATTTTCACATTTACAGAGTGATAAAAAGAGATATCCAAATTCCTCCTCTGTAAAAACGTCTGACTCTAGTATGTCAACAAAATAAAACAAAAATTTTCAAAGTAGCTTTATCCATTGTTCAGATTTCGGTTCTGGAAATGTATGAAAATTAGTGCATATTTCATCAGATACTGCCTCATTTACATATTTAAACATAAAATTTGACAAAACTTGTAATACAAAAAATGCTTGTCTTAATGTGAGTGATGAACTTGGGAAGTTTCATGGTGAAATCTGTTAGTTAAAATTTTTACCCTATTGACCTGTAGTGTCTGTCTCCCCTTTAAATGTCTGTGTCTGCAGCACATGATGGTGATGGAGGACATGTTGAAGGACTTCCTGCTGGGGGAGCACCTCCTCTTGGTGGGCAACCAGGTGAGTGACATGTGGGGGGGTGGGGGGTGAGGGGGGGCAGGTCCTCAGAGCTGCAGCTGTTCTGCTCTGTGTTAATGTGAAGTGAAGTAGGCCACACATGTCAGCAGCCCCACTGGGAGCGCTTATGAAACACCCCGATGCCCCAACACCACATCACCGTGGGGACGAGGGAGCATAGAGCACTTCCCCCTGGAGACACAGTATCAACCCCACCCACCCAAAATAAAAAAATAGTCTGGTCCTAATGGGCAGAAGACAAGAGGAGGAGGAGGAGGGAGTGGACATGGTGTACTGGCAGCCCAGAGGTGGATGTCCATGTCCATGTGTGTGAGTGGGAGAGGAGCTATTTGTAAATCCGAGAGCGGACGTCCAAGTTGGACTCGATCAGATGTTAACCCCCGGTCACAACCAGGGTTACTACAGTTCACTAAAACTAAGACCAGCAGTGAGATAAACATAAAAAAACTCCACAGTTTCACATCAGTGTAAATGTAAATGAGTTATCTGTACTGTAGTCCCTGGGCTAATGATCTGATGCCATCACTACATTGCTGCAACTACTGATACATAAATACATTGACGTCCAAGAGGTGGAGAATGAAATGCGTTTGGTGTTACAGTATACTGTCCTTTCTATGACTTTATAATAAGACAAAAGCTGTTTAGTAAAGTACTGTAGATCCAAATAACGAATTTGTGTGGTTGGACGATGCTGAGAAGCTAAAACATCCTTTTCAGTTGAAAATATTTGCATTTTCTTCTAATTATATTATTTCTTGAAAAGGCCTGGCCAATGAGACGAAGAGCGACATAACAGATGAGTGCTGAAAGGACTGTCTACACTGCAAAAACTCAAAATCTTACCAAGAATATTTGTCTCATTTCCAGTCAAAAATGTCATTTCTAGTCAAAACAAATCTCATTATACTTGAATAAGACTAATCACATAAAAAGCAGCTTGTTTTTAGACACTTTTTACTTCTTTAAAGCATATTTTCACTTGAAATAAGTAGAAAAATCTGACAGTGGAGCAAGTTTTTCTTTCTTATTACAAGCACAAAAAACTTCCTTTCACTGGCAGATTTTTCTACTTATTTCAAGTGAAAATTTGTTTGAAATAAATGAAAATTATCTCAAAACAAGTTAATTTTTAGGTGATGAGTCTTATTTAAAGTGTAAAGAGATGAGTTTCCACTAGAAATGAGACATTTTGACAAGAAATAAGACAAATATTCTTGGAAAGATTTTGAGTTTTTGCAGTGTAGTTTTTGATTTGTCAGTAAATGTGTCTTATAATCCCATATGAGATGGGCCACAATGTTGACATGACACGAAAATAAATGCAAAACTAACTAAAACTAAACTGAATTGCAGATAAATTCATCTTAGTTTTTGTTTTCGAAGAACTGGCCTCATCTGGGACTCAGGGCTGCCCGATAACTATCGATAATTAACAGCCAAAATACACTGATAATGAAGTTTTTGCAGATTACAAGAGCCAATATTGCTTTAATTTCACTCTTTTTCGGTCTGTTCGCCCCCTGAGTTGATTTGAAACAATAATAAATGTTGATTTTTGAGTCATAACTTTTTTTTTTTTACTTGTTTTTGTTGTGATTGCAAAACAACAGTAATGACAGGTTATATTATTTTGTTAAGTCAGAGCTATAATTTAACCTCAGGTGTGTATATGAACTATTCAACTTGGGTTGAATATGACTGAAAAAGGAGAAAATCCCACAAATGCAAAAGTTCATCTTCAGAGCTCTCACAGAGAAGCTTCTAGAAATCAAGGTTTCATCCTGATACATGAAAAACTACAATTAAATAAAAACTTAACTTAAACTTGTTGAAAACTAAACTGAAACAAAAAAGCAAACTGAAAAACCACAGAAACGTCCACACTGCAAAAATTCAAAATCTTACCAAGAATAATTGTCTTATTTCTAGTCAAAATGTCTCATTTCTAGTCAAAACTAATCTCATTTTACTTAAAATAAGACTCATCACATTTAAAAAATAGCTTGTTTTCAGACACTTTTTACTTTTTTCAAGCAAATTTTCCACTTTAAATAAGTAGAAAAATCTGACAGTGGATCAAGTTTTTCTTTCTTATTACAAGCACAAAAAACTTGCTTTCACTGGCAGATTTTTCTACTTATTTCAAGTGAAAATTAGTTTGAAACAAGTGAAAATGATCTAAAAACAAGTTAATTTTTAGGTGATGAGTCTTATTTTAAGTGGAAAGAGATTAGTTTTGACTAGAAATGAGACATTTTGACAAGAAATAAGACAAATATTCTTGGAAAGATTTTGAGTTTTTGCAGTGCACTGAGACGTGTGTTTGTGCATAAAGGTTCATTATTTCTCTCCTGTTTTCCTTCTGCAGGGCGTCGGGAAGAACAAGATCGTGGACCGATTCCTGCACCTGCTGAACCGGCCCAGAGAATACCTGCAGCTGCACAGGTGAGCAAGCAGTAGAACTTAAGCGTCTTAATCGTTTTTTTTCTTTCTTTTTTATCCTGCAAACCAGCGGTGAACTTTCTACCCGTCAGCTTAAAGCCGTAGAAATGAGGCAGATTAGGAGGAAATGTCAGTCGGTCGGTGTGTGTGTGTGGGCTCCGTTCACGTCGGTAATCCTGCTGCTTCAGCCTCTTGATCCTCTTCCAGACGCTGCAGACGACCAGAGAATAAAGTTTTTTTTATGTACCTACATAAGTCTGAGAAACACAAAATCTTCTGACTGACTTTTTCCACCGACTCTCTTTCTCTCTCTCAACTTTTTCTGAATCTCTCCTTCTTCTTCTAAATCCAGACACAGCTCATGTTAGAGTGCGTTTGTGTCGCACACAGCTGCAGAATACATCAAAACGCCATCATCTATAATCAATCAGGGGTCGTTCAATTACTTTCTTGCATTCACCGTCTTTTCTTTTTTGTTTTATTAGAAGTGGTTGATGATTAAAAGATATATATTTTGTAATTTTAAAGGGATAGTAGCATTTTTTTTAAAGTGGGGTTGTATGATCTACAAATACAGGGTTCTTACGGATCCTTAAAAAGTCTTAAAAGGCATTGAATTCATTAATCTAAAAATAAGGCCTTAATTGGCATTAAAATGTCTTAAATCAATTTTTCAAAAGTCTTAAAAATGTGAACACATGGTAAGTGGTATTTAATGGTTGTAATTAGTCTCAAATCTCAAAATAATTGGTAACTTTCCGACATAGAGAAGTTAGTGGCGGCCGTCAACGCTAAATTTCTCACCGTTTTTTTTTTCCCCCGGACTTTTTCTGCATTTATTTTGAAAGGACAGCTGGAAAGAGACACAATCCAATGTTCATGTAGCAGTCACTTTACCTTGGATCACATAGGAAAGTGGGTAAAATTGTCCCCTAACTCTATGTAATTGATGTGGTGTTTTTTTTTTTCTTTTTTCTGCATTTGTGTTTATCATGAAGTCGGTCTTAAATTTCATTTCAAGTGGCTTTAAAAAAGTCTTAAAAAGTCTTAAATTTAACTTGGCTTAAGCTGTAGGAACCCTGAAATAGCCCCTAAGTACTTTAATTGCAGTAGAAGACTCTCTGCACTCCTCCCGTTAGCAACGCCAGCCCATAATAGCCCTGCCCAGAGATTTACAACATACAGTGTTGTGAACAGACCCAAAGAAACGGCCTATTTTCACGGCCTAAAAGAGGTTTTACCTGAAAAAAAATACACAGTTCCATTGTTGTAAATCTCTGGGCAGGGCTATTATGGGCTGGCGTTGCTAACGGGAGGAGTGCAGAGAGTCTTCTACTGCAATTACAGTACTTAGGGGCTATTTGTAGATCATACAACCCCACTTTTTAAAAAAATGATACTATCCCTTTAAGAATCAAAAACTTTCCCAGTGGTAGTTTTCCATCTAGTAACAACAGGTCGGTGTCAGCCAATCAGAAGAGAGAAGGAGGCTGCAGATTTCAGAATAAAACACTCAGAGAAACCAAATCCTTGTTGTTAGATGGTGGGTCCAGGTGGTGGTGAGGGGGCGGGGCTTAGTTGTGACATCACGAAGTCACAGGAAGTAGCTTTTTACTGAACAAGACCCTTTAAAGGTCCTTTAAAAGTCCTGCTTTATGTTTTCCCTGTTGGACACTGGAGCTGGTGTCAGTTTCTATCCTTGTATCTTGATTTTTCTTTTTTTTTTCAAAAGAGAAATAAACACACATGCTTCTTCTTGTAGTTTTCTAGTCAACACAGAGGAACAAAGCATTATCTCTATTTAAGGGATCTTTCAGCAGCCGGTGTTTTCTCTTAACCCCCTGCCTGCCTGCCTCATCCTTCCCATCTAAGGGTATGAAAACCTATTTCTGTCCTCGTCGTCAGTGAATTAGGCCGTCCTTCAGCAGAACGAGGACTTGTCTTCACCCGCCCACACTGAAGAAGAACGAAGAGGAAGAACGAAGCATTTTTGAAGAAGTCCTTGTTAAGTCGGGTTCACTGCTTCTATTAATACTCATAACCCTATTAATACTCACACACAGTGGCGTGCACAGACTTTTTGAAGGGCAGGGGCGAAAAGGAAAAAAAAGGGCACATAATAGCGTGTCCTCGCCACTGAAGAGGGCACTTTAACACGCGTTTTGGCTCCTAGATGTGGCTCCTAGAGGGCACTTTCAGGGCTGCCAAGTTTCAGAAAATGACAAGAGTGAGACCGTAGCGACATGGTGCGTTTGGAAAAAAAATTGGCCTTTTTTAACGTCGATTTGGCCTGTTTTAATATCGATACCTTAAGACTAAGAAAATGACGATTTGGCCTGTTTTAACACGTGTTTTGGCCCCCAAGAGGGCACTTTAGCACACGCCTGTTTTAACACGTGTTTTGGCCCCCAAGAGGACACTTTAGCACACGTTTTGACTGCCATGAGGGCACTTAATCACGCGTTTTGGCTCCCAAGAGGGCACTTAAGCACATGTTTTGGCTCCTAGAGGACACTTAGCATGTGTTTTGGCTCCTAGAGGGCACTTAGCATGCGTTTTGGCTCCTAGAGGTCACTTTAGCACACATTTTGGCCCCCATGAGGGCACTTTAGCACGTGTTTTGGCTTCCAAGAGGGCACTTTAACACGTGTTTTGGCTTCCAAGAGGGCACTTTAACACGTGTTTTGGCTCCTAGAGGGCACTTTAGCACACGTTTTGGCTCCTAGAGGGCACTGTAGCATGCGTTTTGGCTTCCCTGAGGGCACTTAATCACGCGTTTTGGCTCCTAGAGGGCACTTTAGCACACGTTTTGGCTCCTAGAGGGCACTTAATCACGCGTTTTGGCTCCTAGAGGGCACTTTAACACGCGTGTTGGATTGTGTATTTGATGAGTTTGATGAGTTAGAAACCAAGAAATCCCATAATGAGCCTCCGTAGCGTAGCTCTGAGCAGCTCACGGCTCTGCTCCGCCGTTCTAAAAATAGCTTGCACCGACAATTATAAAGGTAACAAACCTACTGCTACTGTATGACTATAGGGATTATGGCAATGGGCCAATTTGCCAAAAATGTTGAACTATCTCTTTAAAAGAGAAATGTTTTTAACCCGGATTTAAAAGGGCTGATAATAATAATAAGAAGATAACGTTTTTTTTTTTAGTTTGTTGTTGCGTGTCAGTGACTCTGATGGATCAGATGAGCAAAAATAAAGACGAAGTTCAGCGTTGTCGCTCTGAGCTGAATGAGATTGAATCCACCGACATGGACGTTGTTGCAAACTATTTCTGTGTGTGTGAGTCTGTGTGTGTGTGTGTGTGTGTGTGTGTGTGTGTGCAGTTTGTCAAAGTCCTGTGAAAGTCGAAGTGGAGCTGGCGGAGTGTGGATGGATGTGGATGTGGTGGCCTGGTTAGCTAATATTAGAGCAGAGCAGAGCGGAGCAGAGCAGGGCCGAGGCAGCAGGAGAACGTGCATGTGGCTTCTGGGAGCCCGTGACTGAAAACCTACAGAGATGTGGCTCAGAAAGAAAAGGGGGGGGGGAAGTAGGACAGCGCCTGGGTCACACTGTGAGAAAATGCAGTAGGGCGTCGGTGTCGGTGTGTTCAGAGGAAGACGGAGCGGTGACTGTGGACACTCGGGGTGGGAGGGAGAAAAAATCGATTCACATAAGTATCGTCATATATTTTTTTGACGATTTTTAAATCAATTTTTTTTTTTCAAAAATCTTTTTCTTTTTTTTTTAATATTGTGCAATGTGCATTTGTTTGTTCTTTTTTTACATACAGAAGGTCCAGTTTTGAAAAGGGTTTAAGTTCACTTTTTTTTGACGATCTTTATAAATATATGCCGATTTTTATTTTAAAAAATTCTTTAAAAAAAATTCTAAAATTTTTTTTTTTAAATATATTTTTGAAAAGAAAAAAATCTATTTAAATTTTTTTTTTTTTTTTTAGAATTAAAAAAAAAATCGAAATTAAAAAAAAATATATAAAAAAAAATTGAATTTTTTTTTTAAAATAAAAAAAATCGATTTCTGAAAAAAAAAATCGATTTTTAATTTTTTTTTAAAATATATTGTGCAATGTGCATTTGTCCGCCTTTTTTTTTTTACATACAGAGAGTACCGGTTTTGAAAAGGGTTTAAGTTCACTTTATAATAGAGTATGTTAATTTCTAGGCTCCTACAGTGTTTGTGTGCAGATAAATGTTAAATGCAGCAGTTTACCTCCGTCTATATCTCATTGTGTCAGAAAGGTTTCAGAAGCCTGTTTTTTCTATACTCTTTTATTTCTGCCTCTTTTATGCAGTCCAGGATTTGGAAAAGAGAGTAAACATATAGTATAATGCTGCTGAATAAATCTAAAAATCTGACTTATATGTGAAATATGGTTCCTGTAATAGTCTGTAGACAATCATAATCATTCAACTGTTTCACTGCTGTTAAAAATGCAGACTAAAAATCCAGAAAATCGGCAATATCGTAGAATCGCAATTTCAATCAAATCTGCATCCAAGAAATCGTAGAAGAATTGAATCGGGAGAATGTTTTATTTGCTGATGTGTTGATCACTGTCACTCTGTGTCCTCTGTCTGTCTGTCTGCCCCCGCCCCCCTCTAACCCCCCCACAGGGACACGACCGTCCAGACTCTGACCCTGCAGCCCTCGGTCCGAGACGGCATCATCACGTACGAGGACTCGCCTCTGGTCAGTTAGAAACACACACACACACACACACACACATTAGAGAATATGAGGCGTCGGGTTTTCATTCTCTACTGTTTACACTGCAAAAACTCAAAATCTTACCAAGAATATTTGTCTTATTTCTTGTCAAAATGTCTCATTTCTAGTCAAAACTAATCTCTTTTCACTTTAAATAAGACTCATCACCTAAAAATGAACTTGTTTTTAGATCATTTTCACTTGTTTCAAACTAAATTTTCACCTGAAATAAGTAGAAAAATCTGCCAATGAAAGCAAGTTTTTTGCGCTTGTAATAAGAAAGAAAAACTTTTCTACTTATTTCAAGTGAAAATCTGCTTGAAAAAAGTAAAAAGTGTCTAAAAACAAGCTACTTTTTAATGTGATGAATCTTATTTTAAGTAGAATGAGATTTGTTTTGACTAGAAATGACATTTTGACTAGAAATAAGACAAATATTCTTGGTAAGATTTTGAGTTTTTGCAGTGTAAAGAGGAACTCTGCAGGATTTGTAGCTCAACTACATTTTTACCTTAAAGGGTTAGTTCAACATTTTTGGCAAATTGGCCCATTGCCATAATCCCTATAGTCACAGCAGTAGTTTTCGTTCCCTTTAATTGTCGGTGCAAGCTGTTTTTAGAACGGCGGAGCAGAGCCGCGAGCTGCTCAGAGCTACGTTACGGAGGCTCATTATGGGATTTCTTGGTTTCCCTCATCAAACTCATCAAATACACAATCCCCTTGGGAAAAATGTTATGGTAGAGCCCTCGCTACCGCAAATGCTCAATAAAATGCTCCTGCGACACTTCATTGTGCTTTATTGAATGTATTTTCAACTACAAACAAGCCTAACACGCAACTTATATTGCATATTGCAATCAATTTCTAATTTTGTGACTCCACATTTCTTTTATTTTTTCTTTTATTTGTCATGATAGGTCTTAAATTTCATCCATAATGGTCTTAAAAAGGTCTTAAAAAAGTCTTAAATGTGAGCCGGTGAAACCTGCAGAGACTCTGGTATACATGTGTCCAAACACAGAGTTAACTCATGTTGGTCTCAATTAAACAAACTGTGAGTGAGACGAACACCTGTGTTTGGGGCCGTTAAAGGGACATTCCACTTTGATAGATAGAAGAGGAATGTATTTACATAGTTTGTTTGTATCAGTTCTAATAACAGTGAAGAGTGAGTGTGACGGTCAGAGCTTCAGTCTGCGTCACGTTCAGAGCCGCCAGCAAAGTCACTGCTAACTCACATTTGTAAACTCATGATATCTGTGTGTGTGTGTGTGTGTGTGTGTGTCTGTGTGCGTGCAGGTGAAGGCGGTGAAAATGGGTCACATCCTGGTGATCGACGAGGCCGACAAAGCTCCGACTAACGTCACCTGCATCCTGAAAACCCTGGTGGAGAGCGGAGAGATGATCCTGGCTGACGGCCGCAGAATCATCTCAGGTACACACACACACACACACACACACACACAGACACACACTCACACAGAGAGACGGAGAGTTTAAAGGGATAGTTCACCCAAAATTCAAATTTCTGCGAGAAGTTTCAGAGTCCTCCGTGGCTTCTCTGAGTTACAGGGGGTCTCGGCGTAGCAGTGCATGTCCATATAACGGTTGCAAATGGATACCAACTGTCTTCGTAACAAAAAGACACACCAAAAAACATCCAAATACCTCCATGCTGCTCGTATGTAATGTCCGTCTTGTATTGAAGCCCCAACATGAGAAATTGTTCCACCGGTCAGTCAAGAGCAGTGAACCGAGACACTGGGAGCTTCCGCTACAAACAAGCTTAAAATATAGACTTATTTAATTTTTTTCAGAACAATTTCTCATGTCGGGGCTTCAATACAAGACGGACATTACACACTGCAAAAACTCAAAATATTTCCGAGAATATTTGTCTTATTTCTTGTCAAAATGTCTCAATTTTAGTCAAAACTAATCTCTTTACACTTAAAATAAGACTCATCACCTAAAAATTAACTTGTTTTTAGACAGTTTTCACTTGTTTCAAACTAATTTTCACTTGAAATAAGTAGAAAAATCTGCCAGTGAAAGCAAGTTTTTTGTGCTTAATAAGAAAGAAAAACTTGCTCCACTATCAGATTTTTCTACTTATTTCAAGTGAAAATCTGCTTGAAAGAAATAAAAAGTGTCTAAAAACAAGCTGCTTTTTTTATGATGAGTCTTATTTTAAGTAGAATGAGATTTGTTTTGACTAGAAATTAGAAATTTTGACAAAAAATAACACAAATATTCTTGGTAAGATATTTGATTTTTTTGCAGTGCAGACGAGCAGCATGGAGGTATTTGGATGTTTTTTGGTGTGTCTTTTTGTTACGAAGACAGTTGGTATCCATTTGCAACCGTTATAATAATGGACATGCACTGCTACGCCGAGACCCCCTGTAACTCAGAGAAGCCACGGAGGACTCTGAAACTTCTCCCAGCCCTTAGTCCACATGAGGGGGAGGAGATAATGAGTGAAATTTGAATTTTGGGTGAACTATCTCCTTTAACACCTTGACAGCAGTCAGACACGTCCCAGATGCAGCAGACAGAAGCAGGACGGTTAAATGGACGAGCTGAGGGCAACAGGAGCTGCACGACTCTGAAGGAGGCTTAAGGATAAAAGCCTTTATGGACCGGGACCAGTGTCTCTGTCTGGACCCGGTGGGACTCTCGTACGCTCGTAGTTTATCCACGTAGTCCCACGTAATCTGACGTAATCTGACCAGCAGCAGCAGCAGCAGCAGCAGCAGCAGCAGCAGCAGCAGCGAGAGGCTCTTCCTCGCCGCAGGAATGCAAACACGACCACGAGACATAAACACAAACTCCAGAGCCGCTGTGTCACACATCACATCTAAAAACACTGAAAAGGATAATAAATAAAGCCTGTGAATATTCTCATTAGTCATAGCAGTAGGTTCGTTACCTTTAATTGTCGGTGCAAGCTGTTTTTAGAACGGCGGAGCAGAGCCGTGAGCTGCTCATAGCTACGCTACGGAGGCTCATGGGATTTCTTGGTTTCAAACTCATCAAATACACAATCCAACAACTCCACAACATCCAAAACGAGTTGTTTTAGAGGGAAATACAGAGACTGTTGATGAAAAACTGTCCCTGAAGGCAACGTGCATCAGTGGTTTTGCATGAATTTCCCTCTAAAACAACTCTGTGTGGTAACGTTGTGTTATTATCTCATAGCGTGGTGAATGTGCAGCTCACAACTTGTCCACCAGAGCGTTGCTGAGTTGTTGGATTGTGTGTTTGATGAGTTTGATGAGGGAAACCAAGAAATCCCATAATGAGCCTCCGTAGCGTAGCTCTGAGCAGCTCACGGCTCTGCTCCGCCGTTCTAAAAAACAGCTTGCACCGACAATTAAAGGTAACGAACCTACTGCTATGACTATAGGGATTATGGCGATGGGCCAGTTTGCCAAAATGTTGAACTATCCCTTTAACTCCTCCACAGATCCACGTGAAGCCAGCGGTCGACCCAACGCCATCGTCATGCACCCAGACTTCAGGATGCTGGTCCTGGCCAACAGACCCGGGTTTCCCTTCCTGGGCAACGACTTCTTTGGAGCTCTAGGTACACACACACACACACACACACACACACACACACACACACACACACACACACACACACAAACACACACACGCACCTGTCCATGCAACATCCACCTTCATTTACTGTTACGGTAATCTCATTTTCATATGGACAGTCTTTCCATTCCCCGTCGTCTCATTGGCTGAAGACAGAAAAAGTCAATTTAAAATAAAAGATTCATTATCTATTATTATTATTATTATTATTATTATTATATTATATTATATATTTGTAACATACGATGTGTGTGTTTGTGTGTGTGTGTGTGTGTGTGTGTGTGTGTAATTACACATAATAAGAGTGTCATTATCCCTCATTTAGTCCGGTGGTTCTCAGTGTCTGAGCCGCTGATTTGTTGCAAAACATGTTTTTGTCGTTTCACAGCTTATGAATTTACAGTATCTCTTTATACAGACAATAGTTACATCATTGGTCAAAACAGGAAAACTTTTTTTTCTTTTTCTTTACATTGTTAATGTCATTTTATTTGTGCTGGTGCAACCTGAGTAACAGATTTCATTCTCTGCATGTGAAAGCATGTGTAGAACGACAATAAATGAACCTTGAAACACATTAATAATCAAAGTGAACATATGGCAGTGGCATGGTTAGCAGCACAAAAAAGATCTGGGAAAAGAGGAACAAAGTAAAAAAAATGTAATGAAAAATGTAATTACAATAGATAAACTTTAAAAAAGTTTTAAGATATTATGATATAAAATGAGAAGAGGGACATTACACACTGCAAAAACTCAAAATCTTTCCGAGAATATTTGTCATATTTCTTGTCAAAATGTCTAATTTCTAGTCAAAACTAATCTCTTTCCACTTAAAATAAGACTCATCACCTAAAAATGAACTTGTTTTTAGATCATTTTCACTTGTTTCAAATATATTTTCACTTGAAACAAGTAGAAAAATCTGCCAGTGAAAGGAAGTTTTTTTGTGCTTGAAATAAGAAAGAAAAACTTGCTCCACTAACACATTAATAATCAAAATGAACATATGGCAGTGGCATGGTTAGCAGCACAAAAAAGACCTACAGTAGGAAAGAGGAACGAAGTAATAAAAATGTAATGAAAAATGTAATTATAATAGATACACTTTTAAAAAGTTTTAGAATATTATGATATAAAATGAGATTGGTCTTCAAATCAGAAGAATCTGCCTCATTTCTTTTATTTTGAAAAGCTGCTCCATTAGAAGACTGTAATGAAATCATCTCTAGCAGTTGTTATGAATCAGGAGTAGAAAGTTGTTCTCATTCTCAGACGTTGTTTCACAGCAGTAACCAGAGACATGTGTCTTCATGCCTGGTAGAAACACTCCTCATCTCCTCCAACAACTCCCCGAGCCAAACACACAACACGTCTAAACAAACTAAACTGCTGCTCCGTCCTGCAGAGGGAATGTGGAGGGGGATGTGGGTTACTGTGGGTCACTCTGACGTCCTGTAACGATGATCCTCATGTACTAAAGTCAGTGTTTCTGCAGCTTTTCCATGCAAAGACACCGGGAATAACACCAGACTCCTCTTGTGCAAAGCCAGCGACAAGAATCCATCCCAAAAACTTAAAAGATTCAAGATTCAAGATGCTTTATTAGTCACATGCATGGTCATAGAGTTCACTTAAAACAAGACTGTGCTGTCCCCCGAGTCGTAAAAATTAAGAAATATACTAAATAGATATAGATAGATAGATAGATAGATAGATAGATAGATAGATAGATAGATAGATAGATAGATAGATAGATAGATAGATAAAAGAGATGGCAGGTACATAAAAACACACTCAAGCTTTAAAGTGATAGTTCAACATTTTGTCAAATTGGCCCATTGCCATAATCCCTATAGTCATAGCAGTAGGTTCGTTACCTTTAATTGTCGGTGCAAGCTGTTTTTAGAACGGCGGAGCAGAGCCGTGAGCTGCTCAGAGCTACGCTACGGAGGCTCATTATGGGATTTCTTGGTTTCAAACTCATCAAATACACAACCCAACAACTCCACAACGCTCTGGTGGACAAGTTGTGACCTGCACATTCACCACGCTATGAGATAATAACACAACGTTACCACACAGAGTTGTTTTAGAGGGAAATTCATGCAAAACCACTGATGCACGTTGCCTTCAGGGACAGTTTTTCATCAACAGTCTCTGCATTTCCCACTAAAACAACTCTGTCTGGTAACGTTGTGTTATTATCTCATAGCGTGGTGAATGTGCAGGTCACAACTTGTCCACCAGAGTGTTGTGGAGTTGTTGGATTGTGTATTTGATGAGTTTGATGAGGGGAAACCAAGAAATCCCATTAGCCTCCGTAGCGTAGCTCTGAGCAGCTCACGGCTCTGCTCCGCCGTTCTAAAAATAGCTTGCACCGACAATTAAAGGTAACGAACCTACTGCTATGACTATAGGGGTTATGGCAATGGGCCAATTTGCCAAAAATGTTGAACTATCCCTTTAAGAGTGCTTAATCAAATAGGCCTGAAATGCAAAATGCTTTGGGTTACAGAGGTTTTGATCTAGGAGCCCGACAGCCTGTGGATAAAAACTTCTGTTCCTACTTTTATTAGTGCAGTTTTGCAACAGCGATGTCTTCTTGTTGCACATGGTTTTGAACCAGCTGCAGCTCCGCGGTGCAGAGCGACAGGCCGACACTCGTCTGTGACATGATGAATGATGTTTTAACTGCAGGCGATAGAAAAGATGAGCCTAACACTGCAAAAATTCTAAATCTTACCAAGAATATTTGTCTTATTTCTAGTCAAAATGTAATTTCTAGTCAAAATGAATCTAATTATACATAAAATAAGACTCATCACATTTTTAAAAGCAGCTTGTTTTTAGACACTTTTTACTTTTTTCAAGCAAATTTTCCACTTGAAATAAGTAGAAAAATCTGACAGTGGAGCAAGGTTTTCTTTCTTATTACAAGCACATGAAACTTGCTTTCACTGGCAGATTTTTCTACTTATTTCAATTGAAAATTAGTTTGAAACAAGTGAAAATGATCTAAAAACAAGTTCATTTTTAGGTGATGAGTCTTATTTAAAGTGGAAAGAGATTAGTTTTGACTAGAAATGAGACATTTTGACAAGAAATAAGACAAATATTCTTGGAAAGATTTTGAGTTTTTGCTGTGAACAGATAAGATTGATATGAAATGTATTTCCTAATGAACCATGACATAATAATAATAGGGGCCCAGACCCGAACCTCTGTCCTGAAGACGAATGATTTTGAGTTTTTGCAGTGTATTTAGTCTTAAATCTCTTCCTGTTTGTCCCGTGACCTCCCAGCTGCTGGTTGCTGCAGCCCAGACCAGGTCCCGGCTCATAAAGCACAAATTCCTCTGAAGGTTTTAATGCACAAACACACTTAGTCCTGGAATCTGAGTGGGTTTGTGTTTGTGAAGTGAAGATGCTGCACATCTGCAGCTTTAAACGGCTGCAGGTGCTGCTGTTGTTGTTGTTGTGTCTGTACTGAAGGTTGTGTTGTTGTCTGTCTGAACACCTGTCGGACAGTTAGTCCAGTCATTTTAAGCCAAAAAAAGGGGTCAGCGTTGAACAAAAAATTGCAACAGAAGCAAACTCAACTGGTTTTGTATCCTCAACATGTCCTGAGTGAGGGAAAAAAAGCCCCGAAGAATCCCATTAGGGGAAAGTTTAGAAAAAGACCAAAATATAGCCCATTTGTATATTTTTAACCTTTAGATATCTCCATGAAAATTACTGAGATGATTACTTACATTAAGACAAACAAAAAATGTATTTCAAGTTTTTTGAAATTCTTTGTTAAAGGGAAAACGAGGAGTTTCTATTTATTTTGTTATTATTAGTGGTGGAAATGCTGGGCGAGCCGACCAGCATTTCCTTACTTTCGGTTTCGCGGACGCTGCCCGGCGAGTCATGAGAATAACGCCACCGAATCTCCGTTTATGGTGGGAACTACGACGGTATGTGATCGTCTTCCAACCTCTGACTTTAATTCTTGATGATTGAAAACATGAGTCTGTCTTGCACCGGTCAAAGAATTTCACGGTGCGTGGAGGCTCATGGGAAATGTAGTATGAAAACACTTTGCTTTCCAAAACTCCTCGTTGTCCCTTTAACATGAACAAATTTGCATAGATTTGCATAAATTCCACCGTTTTGACGGCACATGTATATACTGTATAAAGGTGCTGTGGTGGTACCAGCATGAAAACTGGAATGAGTTGACTCCAGAGGTTCATAAAGGGACCTGTGTATTGTCTGGAAATTTCAGACCAAGTCACAGAGTTTACTTTCACTGCACTAGCTGTATACAGTATGTGACAAATAAAGTACCTTTACCTTTTACCTTTCACTTTCGTCAACAACTGTAGCTTTAATGAGCTAGGGCGCTTAGGCTGCCGTGTAAAACGAAAAATCTTGAAAAATTGCAGTCATCTTGAAATTTAAAATGGTTTCTTGTCGGTTGACCGATGCTGGTACCACCACAGCACCTTTATATACAGCGGCGAAAATAAGTATTGAACACGTCAACATTTTTCTCAGAAAATATATTTCTAATAGAGCTATTGACATGAAATTTTCACCAGATGTCGGCATCAACCCAAGTAATGCACACATACAAAGAAATCCGAACATTAATGTCCATAAATTAAGTTATGTGTAATAAAGTGAAATGACACAGGGAATAAGTATTGAACACATGAAGAAAAGGAGGGGCAAAAAGGTATGGAAAGCCAAGAAAGCAGCTGGAGTTTGTCAGTATTTAGAATGTAATCCTGTCTCCTATCAGTGCAAAGTAATATCTGCTGGTTTAGTCCTGATTGATGCCTTTTAAAAAGGTTTCTCACCACCAAGGTGTCAGACAAGAAGTATTGTATGATGGGTAATAGCAAAGAGCTGTCTAAGAGCTGTCTAAAGACCTACGCAACCTTATTATTGCAAAACACACTGGAGGTATTGGTTACAGGCACATTTCTAAACTTCTGAAAGTTCCAGTGAGCACCATTGGGGCCTCATCCAGAAGTTGAAAGAACAAGGCATCGCCATAAACCGGCCACGGCCAGGTGCTCCTCGCAAGATTTCAGACAGAAGAGTCAAAACAATAATCAGAAGGGTTCCCTAACAGTCCAGGACACTGGTGGAGAGCTGCAGACAGACCTGGAATCAGCAGGTACAGTTGTTTCAAAGAAAACAATAAGTAATGCACTCAACCGCCATGGCCTCCATGCACACACACCATGCAAGACATGGAGGCCATGGTGGTTGAGTGCATTACTTATTGTTTTCTTTGAAACAACTGTATATGTGCATTACTTGGGTTGATGCCGACATCTGGTGAAAATTTCATGTCAATAGCTCTATTAGAAATATATTTTCTGAGAAAAATGTTGACGTGTTCAATACTTATTTTCCCCGCTGTATATACATGTGCCGTCAAAACAGTGGAATTTATGCAAATTTATGCAATTTTCCTCACGTTAACAAATCATTTCAAAACACTTGTAATACATTTTTTGTTTGTCATAATGTAAGTGATCAACTCAGTAATTTTCATGGAGATATCTAAAGATTAAGAATTTAACCCTATTCATGTGAGAAGAATTATTAATAGGCGTATAAATGGGCTATATTTGGGTCTTTTTCTAAACTTTCCCCTGATGGGATTCTCAGAGGCTTTTTTCCCTCACTCAGGACATGTTGAGGATACAAAACCAGTTGAGTTTGCTTCTGTTGCAGTTTGTTGAACCTTATTTTTCCATAGAATGACTGGACTGAGTGTGACTGACTGTGTCTCTGTCGTCCTCTGAGCAGGAGATATCTTCAGCTGCCACGCCGTGGACAACCCCAGGCCTCAGGCCGAGCTGGCCATGCTCAAGCAGTACGGCCCCGACGTGCCCGACGCCACGCTGCAGAAGCTGGTGGCGGCCTTCGGAGAGCTGCGCTCCATGGCCGACCAGGGCACCATCACATACCCCTACTCCACCCGCGAGGTCGTCAACATCGTCAAACACCTGCAGGTCAGAGGACGAGGAGCAGCTCGGCTTTTAATAACCATAGAGACAATTTTAATTAATTTAATTTAATCGTTTATTTAACAGGGACAGTGCATGGCTCTCAGCCGTACCAGAATTAGCTATCAGCTAAATTTCATCTGTAGTCCCTGAGCAGGAACAAATAACATGAATCTAAAACAAAAGCACATACAAATATAAAAACATCATCACACAAGCAGCCTTTCAAACAACAACAATAACAAAGTACACACAATACAACACAGCACAACACAACAGCAAGAATAAAATGCAATGTAAGACACAACAAAACAATGTTAAGATACAACACTAAAATGGTGAGTGAATGATGGTGAACTGATGTTTGATTTTAAATTGGTGGGTGCATGATTGAGCAGATTTAAGCCATGATTTTATCTTCGATTTAAAAGCAGTAAATGTACTAATAATGTACTAACAAAATGATATATTTATCTAAAATGTGCCCATTAACAAGTGTGGGTAGCGTAGATTCATCCACATTAACGTGAGACTTTTAAATAACCAAATAGAAACTCCTCGTTGTCCCTTTAACCTTTATTTAACCAGGATTTTTTTAAAATTAATTTAACCCATTATTTAAGGAGGACAATGCACATTAATGAACATAATAAAATGTAAAGGTGCCAGTGTTAGCCAACGGCTAGTTTCCAACTGTACACTGCAAAAACTCAAAATCTTACCAGGAATATTTGTCTTATTTCTAGTAAAAACAATGTCATTCTACCTAAAATAAGACTCATCACATTAAAAGTAGCTTGTTTTTAGACACTTTTTACTTCTTTCAAGCAGATTTTCATTTGAAATAAGTAGAAAAATCTGATAGTGGAGCAAGTTTTTCTTTCTCATTACAAGCACAAAAAACTTGCTTTCACTGGCAGATTTTTCTACTTATTTCAAGTAAAAATTTGTTTGAAACAAGTGAAAAGATCTAAAAACAAGTTATTTTTTAGGTGACAAGTCTCATTTTAAATGAAAAGAGATTAGTTTTGACTAGAAACGAGACATTTTGACAAGAAATAAGACAAATATTCTTGGAAAGATTTTGAGTTTTTGCAGTGTAGTCCTCCTGGCAAGGTGTTAAAAGACATTAAAATTAACACAAAGGACATAACAACATAATTCATAAAACAGGAAAAAACACATACAACAAACACATGTATCCAACAGAAACCAACAGACATAAAAACTACAAAGAAAGACAATTAACATGACACTATTATAAAACAAAAACAGAAACAAGAAGTGTAGTGCAATTTAATAGATTTAGGTGAGATGGACTATTTATAATGGATAAAATGGATGAAGATGCAACAATGCAAAGACCAAAGCAGGGTTTCTTAATGGAGTTGTGCTAGAATGAGTTGAGAACACAACGAAACCAAATATAATACAGTGTAATAAAGTGCTACGAGTATGAGGAACAGCGTACATTATCAATCTATCGTGCCTGAGACTGCAGCTTCTGGTGTTGACTTTAGGAGCCAAGAGAGAACATGAATAAGGGGGCAAGTCACACATAACAGGTCTGCTCTGGAAAACACTCTGTAGCTTTAGCTTTTTTTTTTTTGTGTCTCTCAGACGATTTTTCATCAATAATTTATAAAGACGATGTGATGTGACCTCATTCCTGCTCTGACTGACGCTTTAATAATGCAGAGAGGAAACACACACACTGGTCCTGGTCCTGATTAAACTGGACAAGAGCTGTAACAGAACCATTATTTTACTTTAGATCAAACATCAGGGTTTAAACATTGCCATGTTTCTGTAGAGATTTAGGTTTATTATGTATTTATGTAGCACACATTATATTCGATGGTGCAAGGAGGGAACGAAGCCGATTGGCTTGTACATAAGGCAAGGCAACACTGCAAAAACTCAAAATCTTACCAAGAATATTTGTCTTATTTCTAGTCAAAATGTCTAATTTCTGGTCAAAACAATCTCATTCTACTTAAAATAAGACTCATCACATAAAAAGCAGCTTATTTTTAGACACTTTTTACTTCTTTCAAGCAGATTTTCACTTAAAATAAGTAGAAAAATCTGACAGTGGAACAAGTTTTTCTTTCTTATTACAAGCACAAAGAACTTCCTTTCACTGGCAGATTTTTCTACTTATTTTAAGTGAAAATTAGTTTGAAACAAGTGAAATGATCTAAAAACAAGTTAATTTTTAGGTGATGAGTCTTATTTTAAGTGGAAAGAGGTTAGTTTTGACTAGAAATTAAACATTTTGACAAGAAAGAAGACAAATGTTCTTGGTAAGAGTTTGAGTTTTTGCAGTGAAGGTATGGCATCTTTATTTATATATAGCGCATTTCATACCAAGGCAACTCAATGTGCTTTACATAAAGACAAAACTTTTTTTTTTTTTTTTTTTTTTTAAAGAAAGCATAAAACAGCATAAAAACAAAAAACACAGAGTTAAAAAGCAGGAGCAAAGAAGAATAAAAAAGTAAACAAAAAGAAAATACATACAATTTAAAGTTATTAAAAAGAGCTCATCTATAAGCACATGAAAAGAGAAATGTTTCTAACCTGGATTTAAAAGTGTTAAGTTCCACCCCTGTCACTAATTACAACAAAACAAATTTCTATGGCTAACACATAAACATAGAGAAGAAAAAAAAGGAGATAAAGTGCATACATAATCAACGTTATATGAGCAAAAATTAGGAAATAGAGGACAAAGTGATCAGTAACAAATAGAGACAATGGAAATAAGGTACAAAAAATTCATCATAAGAAGAAACAGAGTAAAGATGTGGGATATGGAGAGAGCGGGGAATTCAAGAGAAGTGAAGATGTATTTTTAGCTGCTTTTCAAAGAGTGAATAAAAGATATGGATCTTACATACAAAACATAGGACCTCTATAGGACATGTTACACTGATGGTGAGATGTGTGGGTGAAGGGTAAATATAGAGTTATAGATTATTACTGTGTCTAGTACGGTGAGAATGCAGCTACATTATAAGTGAAAAGTGACAGGGAGATCTTGGTTTCTGTAAATAAACTTGTGAATAAACAAACAAATCTGATAGGTACACTGCAAAAACTCAAAATCTTTCCAAGAATATTTGTCTTATTTCTTGTCAAAATGTCTCATTTCTAGTCAAAACTAATCTCTTTCCACTTAAAATATGACTCGTCACCTAAAAATTAACTTGTTTTAGATCATTTTCACTTGTTTCAAACAAATTTTCACTTGAAATAAGTAGAAAAATCTGCCAGTGAAAGGAAGTTTTGCTCCACTATCAGATTTTTCTACTTATTTCAAGTGAAAATTAGCTTGAAAGAAGTAAAAAGTGTCTAAAAACAAGCTACTTTTTAATGTGATGAGTCTTATTTTAAGTATAATGAGATTTGTTTTGACTAGAAATTATATTTTTACTAGATATAAGACAAATATTCTTTTTGCAGTGTACATAACAATACTCGTCACCTAAAAATGAACTTGTTTTTAGATCATTTTCACTTGTTTCAAACTAATTTTCACTTGAAATAAGTAGAAAAATCTGCCAATGAAAGCAAGTTTTTTTGTGCTTGTAATAAGAAAGAAAAACTTGCTCCACTATCAGATTTTTCTACTTATTTCATGTGAAAATAGACTTGAAAGAAGTAAAAAGTGTCTAAAAACAAGATGCTTTTTATGTGATGAGTCTTATTTTAGGTAAAATGAGATTGTTTCGACTAGAAATAAGACAAATGTTCTTGGTAAGAGTTTGAGTTTTTGCAGTGTATTCGGTTTGTGAATTGGTAGAAGAGAATACTTTGTAAATAGTGGTGCATATCTGTATCTGTTGTATGAATGTGAGATGAATCTTCTGAATAGATCCTTCACAGATGAAGATGAAACCAGCAGGACGACAGAATAACAGTGAAATCCTGATCAATAGGATCAATAATAACCCTTCGCTCAGGGACGACGAGCCCTTACGTTTGATTTCCCCACTGGCCGAGTGGCCGCCCACTCAGGACATTAATCACCAGCAGCACCATTACTGACACACCAGTGGACGAGTGGCACGGACGCAGGAGTCCTGATCAATAACAGCTGGGGCATTGATTTGTATTGTTATGTACACTGCAAAAAGAATATGTGTCTTATTTCTTGTCAAAATGTCTCATTTCTAGTCAAAACTAATCTCATTCTACTTAAAATAAGACTCATCACATTAAAAAGCAGCTTGTTTTTAGACACTTTTTACTTCTTTCAAGCAGATTTTCACTTGAAATAAGTAGAAAAATCTGATAGTGGAGCAAAACTTCCTTTCACTGGCAGATTTTTCTACTTATTTCAAGTGAAAATTAGTTTGAAACAAGTGAAAATGATCTAAAAACAAGTTCATTTATAGGTGATGAGTCTTATTTAAAGTGGAAAGAGATTAGTTTTGACTAGAAATGAGACATTTTGACAAGAAATAAGACAAATATTCTTGGAAAGATTTTGAGTTTTTGCAGTGTATCAGTTTATATGTCGACTGGATGCTTGTGGGGTCGTTCACTGTAATGTTTAGTGATGATGATGATGACGGGGGTAATGAAGGCAAGGCAGCTTCATTTATACAGAACATTTCACACCAACTCGATGCGCTTTACATACTGTAAAATCAAAACATGCAACAGTGATAAGTGGAAACAGGGAAAAAACCAACAACATAAAAACATACAATTTAAAAAAATTAATATAAAACCGAAAATAGTAAAATTTAGAAACATTAAACAAACAATTAAAAGCAAGAAAATATTGTGCAGGGGGGAAAAATAGAGCCTGAAATATGAGTTTGCAGCATGAAATATTGATTTGTGAACACTGACTGAACTCAGATCAGTTATTTTGTGGTGAAACAGTGAGTATTGATAATAACTCGATCACCAGCTGATATCAGATCAGTTCTGTTCTCCTCTTTACGTCTTTCTTCATCATACAGTTTTTTTTTTTTATATACTTTATTGCAGGATTGCACAAGTCGTTAGTTCTAATACACATCTTTTTGCCATTGGAGCATTCCTACAAAATGTATGCAATTTATAGTGAAAAACATAAAAAAAAAGAATAATAATAAAGGGGGGAAAAGAGGTGTGACAAAGACAGTAGAGAGAGAAAAAAAGGCATAAGATAGAACATATATACAGTATACATACACGTGCAAGCCCACATTTATATACAAGTTATTCTCTTCGGAGATCTAGTAAACATTTCTTCAGGGCTGAAACTCTTCAGTTTTAATTATTTATATAATCAATCCACTTCATCCATCTTTTCAGACATTCTGGTTCTTCATTTCTAATTCTAGATGTAATTTTTCACATTTCCAGAATATTATTTACAGTTCATTTCCAGTTATTAAAGGAAGGCGAGATGGATTTTTTTTTTTTTTTTGCCAATTTCTTGTTATTTGCTTCAGAGCTGCTTAGACAGTTTTTTGAAACAACTTTTTTTCTTTTTGACCACATGGATTTTCATTTTTCAAAACGGCCTCATAGCCACATGTGACGTGTGTGTGTAATTACACATAATGAGGAGTGTGATTATCTCTTCGTTAGTCCGGTGGTTCTCAGTGTGTGAGCTGCAAAACATGTTTTTATCATTCAAAAGAAGTTTTTATGAACGTATCTTTTCATCCAGACAGTCATACTGTCCAAGACACATGGAAAAGTTTTTCTTTTCTTATTATTCACTGTTTTTTTGTTCCTGTTCCTTTATCACACAGCTGGGACCTAGTGACACATGAGAAAGCCTGTTTAGAATGACAATAAATTAACCTTCATACCCTCATAATCAAAATGAACACATGGCAGTAAGCAGCACAAAACCAGAAAAAAACAACGATCATATGTTCAACATTTGGAGAGGAGGAACAAAGCAAATCAATAAAATGTTTTAGATATTATAATATCAAATGAAATCTTAAAATCTGAAGAATCTGCCTCACTCACTTTGGTAACACTTTACTTGATGCTTATCTGTATAACACATTATAACCATACTTATAATGAGTTATAATGCAGTTATCACTGTATAATAAACACTCATAAATTATCATAATGCTTTATAACACTATAAAGAATTTTATCATGACTTATAAGGTCAGGCATTATAATGCCCACATTTATAATGTATTATAAATAGTTATAATGTGTTATAACTGGCTTATAAACATGTATAACCATCATTATAAACACTCATAATAAAAAAATGTAGTTGCTCTATGCTCTATAATGTGTTATAAAGTCTTATGAGTGTTTATAATGATAGTTATACATGTTAATAAGCCAGTTATAACACATAACTATTTATAATGTATTATTAATGTGGGCATTGTCAGCTTGTTAATAACATATAGTTATAATGTGTTATAATTGGTTTATAAACATGTATAACTATCATTATAAACACTTATAAGACTTTATAACACATTATAGAGCATTATAACTATATATTTTTAATTATGAGTGTTTATAATGATAGTTATACATGTTTATAAGCCAATTATAACACATTATAACTATTTATAATGCATTATAAATGTGGGCATTGTCAGCCAGTTACTAACAATTATAACGTATTATAATACCTGACCTTATAAGTCAAGATAAAATGCTTTATAGTGTGTTATAATTATTGTTTATAATTTATAATTATAGTTATATATAACTGCATTATAACTCATAAGTCTGGTTATAATGCGTTATAGAGATAGACGTCAAGTAAAGTGTTACTGTACCCTCACGTTCACACAATCCACAAGATTTATTTTATTTTGAAAAGCTGATCCATTAGAAGATAAGAAGAAACTCATCTTCCTTTTCTTTCTCCCCCTCCCCTCCTCTTTTTTCCTCCCCCTCCTCCCTCTCCTCTCCCTCCCCGACAGAAATTCCCAGACGAGGGTTTGGCGAACGTGGTGCGGAACGTCTTCGACTTCGACTCGTACAACAAAGACGCCAGGGAGGTTCTGATCGAGGCGCTGCACAAACACGGCATTCCCATCGGGGCCAAACCCAGCTCGGTCCACCTGGCCACGGAGTAAGGCTGCAGGGGGCGCTGCTAGGGACACACACACACACACACCGAACACACACACTAAACACACACACAGCGCCGTAGTTACAGGTGATGCACATCTATGTCCGTGTAGGCTACATTTATTGTCTGACCTTCCTTCATGGGGGCTGCTGCACTGTAAAAACTCAAAATCTTTCCAAGAATATTTGTCTTATTTCTTGTCCAAATGTCTCATTTCTAGTCAAAACTAATCTCTTTCCACTTTAAATAAGACTCATCACCTAAAATTTAACTTGTTTTTAGATCATTTTCACTTGTTTCAAACTCATTTTCACTTGAAATAAGTAGAAAAATCTGCCAGTGAAAGCAGGTTTTTTGTGCTGGTAATAAGAAAGAAAAACTTGCCCCATTATCACATTATTTCTAGTGAAAATTAGCTTGAAAGAAGTAAAAAGTGTCTAAAAACAAGCTACTTTTTAATGTGACGAGTCTTATTTTAAGTAGAATTAGATTAGTTTTGACTAGAAATGACATTTTGACTAGAAATAAGACAAATATTCTTGGTAAGATTTTGAGTTTTTGCAGTGTGCACATACTGTCAGTCCTCCTGTGGAACTTTTTGCTGTGAAATATGACTGAAGGCACGTGGAAATCTGCACGTGTCGACACGTCCCCATGAGTTGACGACATAAGGACCTAATAATAAAATAAAAAAATAACCGATAGTATTAATCGGTCAAAGTTCTTGTTATCGGTTAACGGTTAAACGGTTAATCATGTGCATCCCTAACACACACACACTGAACACACACCGAACACACAGAAAGAGGTTGGAGTAACGGATATATAGATGAAATGGACATTACTTGACAGCTCAGCAGGATATATAATGGATGAGTCCATCAGAGTTTAACCGAGGACAGATGTTGTTTCCTCTAATTGTCCCTCAGAGAGACTGAACACAGGACCATCATTGGAAATCAATCAGAGACTTCTCACTTCATTATGTTAAAGCTCCTTAAAGGGCAACTTTGGTTTTTCTCAACCTGGGCCCTGTTTTCATATTTCATGTTTCATGTTTTTCTGTATACGTGAGTGATGGATAATACTTTTATTGAGGTGGCTCCAGTATTGAGCCGGGCAGGCAGCCTGCAGCCCAGCTAACGCTCTGAGTTCGCCCTAGAGCACTGGAAAAGAGAGTAGCGACACGCATTGGTCAAGTGGAAACGCCTCCTGGTGGCGGGATATGGGTATTGCAAATGCGCCCAAGAGCTGGCATCTCTGCAGTGTTGGTGAATGAGTAAGTGCGGTATTTTCAATAATTTAAGGACATTTATAGATCACCCACGTTAATAGCATCATCATGGACCCTTTTACAGATAAATATTAACATATAGTGGCCATTAATTGTTGTGTCACGAATGCTTGCTGTTTTAAATGATAAAGATAAGTCCACTAAAGTGTCATACCAGTTTGCACGCTAAATTCAACTGTGTTAGCTAACTGTTTGCCACTTAAGCCTGTGTTTTCTTTAGTTTGTTTGTTTTGGTCAAGCAAGTTATTGTGCTGCTGGCTTTTATTTTATTTCCATGCGAGGCTTTTTATGTTATTTATTTTGACAGCTGGTGGTTGCTTAGCAACGGTAAAGCGTTCGCTCGTCCCCTTCTGTGTTTGTCCACTGTGTGACCGGTACGTACTGTAAACAGCTCCGTGTGTTTTTATTAATTCTATTTTTTTTTATCAAAATTGGAGGAAAAACTTAACATAATACGTTTTGGGTTTGATTTTGTCACATTTTGTAATGGTTTTTAAGTGTTGTCATCTTTTATAGCCGGGCCAAAAAAAAAAAAAACAGTTGTACAATTTAAATTTTGAAATAAATAAATTATTAGCACTTACACTTAATATGACCAAGGCACCTAAAAGCAAAAACACAGCAGTTTTCATCAATTTACAAGCAAGTTGGCAACACACATACATTGGAGTGAATGGGTTTCTTGGGCGGATTTGCAATACCCACATCCTGCCACTAGGGGGAGAATAAAGTGACCACGGGAGTCTATGGTGGTGTCGCTACTCTCTTTTCCAGTGCTCTAGTTCGCCCTATAAACCTGCATTTATTTCACACTGAGGCTCAGATAGTTACAATGATTATCCAGCAACACACTAGAAAGGAGAAATGAACGTACTGGTACGTCTCTACCTTTAGCTGGAGGTCGCTGTTTGTTGTGAGCTGTGTCCAAATCTCACCACGCTAGAAATCTTGTTCTGAAATCTCGCGATAACTCGCGGCAAAACACCGGTGGGGAATTCTGTTACCTGACTGAGTTGTCATGTCAATGTTGGGCTGCTCTTCACACAGCTTTCACAAGTCAGGGCTAACAGTTAGCTGTGCTACAAATGGATGCAAACTACTGCCAGTCAGAAGAAGAGACGTGCTAAAGGTAGAGACAGACGTTCATTTCTCCTTTCTAGTTTGTTGTGGGACACTCATTGCTCAATACGGCTCAATACTGCAGCCACCTCTATGAAAGTATTATCCAACACTCACGTATACAGAAAAACATATGAAAACAGGGCCCAGGTTGAAAAAAACACGAAGTTGCCCTTTAACCCTTCTGTTGTCCTTCTGTTCCCTTCCTCCATCATTCCTTCTTTCCTTCCTTTTTCCCTCCCTTCCTTCCTTCTTCCTTGAATGAATCTGTTCCCTCCCTCCATCTTTCTTTCTTTCCCTTTTCCTTTCCTTCTTTCCTCCCTTATTTCCCTTCTTCCTTCCTTGAACCAATCTGTTCCCTCCCTCCATCTGTCTCTACTTCCCTTTTCCTTTCCTTCTTTCCACAATCCTTTTTCCCTCCCTTCCTTCCTTCCTTCCTTCTTCCTTGAATGAATCTGTTCCCTCCCTCCATCTTTCTTTCCTTCCCTTCGTCCTTACTTCTTCCTTCCTTTCTGACCCAATTTGTTCCCTTCCTGCACCCTCCCTTCTTCCTTTCCTTTCTCCCTTTCTTCTTTCCACAGTCCTTTTTCTCTTCCTTTCTTCCTTCCCTTCGTCCTTACTTCTTCTTCCTTCCTCTTTTGATCCAATTGACCTGATCTGTTCCCTATATATCCCTCCATCTTTCTTTCCTTCCCTTTTCCCTTCCTTCTTTCCCTTCTTCCTTCCTTCTTCTTCCTCCCTTGAAATTAAACCTAACAAATCACATTAGGATTTTTTTCCCCTTCCTTCTAAATTTCCCCTTAATTGCTCTTCTGAAGTTTCTTCTCTGTTGCAAACAGCTCTTGATGTTACCACGGGAACTGCTGACCTTCCCAGAACCAGGAAGTGGTCGTACTGTAGGTGGAAGTGTTACCTCTGGTTAGGAGTGAAGCTCTTGACACTTTTTTATTTTATTTTATTTTATTTTTATTTTTATTTTTATTTTGCACAAACACATCACTTAAAATAGTATGAACAATAATTCAATACAATTCAATACACCCATGAAGAACGTATTATTCAAAAACCAAATTTGTTACAAGTAAAGACAAGAAAATAAGGAATAATAATTAAATGATAAGATGATAACGAAAAAATACGTGGAAAAAAGTTAGAGATTATACAGTGAATATAGGAAAAAGAAGGAAAAAAACATACATTAATGAATAATGCAAAGCAATAATGATACATGTGCACTGCAAAAACTCAAAATCTTTCCAAGAATATTTGTCTTATTTCTTGTCAAAATGTCTCATTTCTTGTCTAAACTAACCTCTTTCCACTTTAAATAAGACTCATCACCTAAAAATGAACTTGTTTTTAGATCATTTTCACTAGTTCCAAACTAATTTTCACTTGAAATAAGTAGAAAAATCTGCCAGTGAAAGCAAGTTGTTTGTGCTTGTAATAAGGAAGAAAAACTTGCTCCACTGTCAGATTTTTCTACTTATTTCAAGTGAAAAAAATGCTTGAAAGAAGTAAAAAGTGTCTTAAAACAAGCTACTTTTTATGTGATTTTACGTACAGTATAATGAGATTTGTTTGACTAGAAATAAGACAAATATTCTTGGAAAGATTTTGAGTTTTTGCAGTGTAACAACTTCTTCATGTACTGATTATTTTTATTTTATTTAGAGAATAACTTCCATGAAGTCTCCTCGCTGCTTCTGAGATGTTAGATTAATGAATTACTGACTGGATGAATGAATGAATGAATGAATGAATGAATGGCTGCTGTGACATCATTACTCACATTACCTCACTTTTCCCATACGAGGGGGGAAAGATAAGATCCTAAAAACCCACCACTACCGCCACCACATTGTCTCATCATCATGTACAGCTCTGGCTTTTTTAAATAAAGGAAAATATTTGTTTCTTTCTCCTGTCTCCTGTGGTTTTATTTTTAACTCATCTCATTCAGAAATTCTGCTTTTTTTTAATAAAGTGAACCCTTGAGAAACCGAGGAGGCAGGCAGAAACAGAAACAAGTATTTTCCTTTGAGTTATTATTATGACATAACCCGGTTTGTATATATATATAGAGATTATCTCCTCTCTGGCTCTTTTTGTAGTGTGTTTCGGTGATTTAAAGCCCACATCTTGAACGGTTTATACTGGACTCGCTTGCTGCACTGTCGCCCGCAACATCTTGTGTACATAAAAGCAAATATTTTGCCTCTCGATTTCCAATTTTGGACATGGGAAACCAGACACAGCTCCTCTTATGTGTCTCGCTCGCTTTTCCATTCATAGAAATATTTATGGTTAGAGGACGACGACGATCCTTTTTATCCTCCTTGGAATTTCTCTGTTTTGTGGTTCGCCGTTCGCATCGTTCACCCCTCCACCTGCAGCCAATCAGGCCGTGGCCTCGATCCAGCGGTGATTTCATGGGAAGAGCACAGTAAACATCTGGACACACACACACACACACACACACATAGACACACACACACATAGACACTTCATCTGACTGTCGAGCCTCTAACAACATGAGCTCATGTTCATTTCACTGCAACAGGCTGCAGGACGGTGAAAGTCTCAAACTCATCATTTTCCAAACTGGAAAAATTCAACAAGCTTCAAGGAGAAGGATGTGTGTGACATCATCACACTGCAAAAACTCACAATCTTTCCGAGAATATTTGTCTCATTTCTTGTCAAAATGTCTCATTTCTAGTCAAAACTAACCTCTTTCCACTTTAAATGAGACTCATCACCTAAAAATGTACTTGTTTTTAGATCATTTTCACTTGTTTCAAACTAATTTTCACTTGAAATAAGTAGAAAAATCTGCCAGTGAAAGCAGGTTTTTGTGCTTGTAATAAGATTTTTCAGATTTTTCTACTTAATTCAAGTAAAAAAGATGCTTGAAAGAAGTAAAAAGTGTCTAAAAACAAGCTACTTTTATGTGATTTTATGTATAATGAGATTAGTTTTGACTAGAAATGACATTTTTTGACTAGAAATAAGACAAATATCCCTGGACAGATGTAGAGTTTTTGCAGTGCAGGTCTCACCAGGCGGTTGGTTGTCCCTCCATCTCTAGGTTGCCGCTGCCCGAGGCGAAGATGACCGGATACTGGACCATAAACCAAGGTGGGAACGCTCGCCGCAAACTGCTCTGCCCCACGGAAACACATCCCATAGACATCAAGGTAAACACACACACACACCAGTACAGCAGATACTGTACACACATACATACACTGTTCACCTACATCTGCACTGATGTCTATGTAGAGAAGAATCCATCTGAGTGATTAAATTAAAAACAGAGCAGATTTCAGAATAAAACACTCAGAGAAACCAAATCCTGCGAAGTTGTTGTTGGATGGTAAGGTACGGGGCTTAGTTGTGACATCACAAAGTGCCAGGAAGTCCTGACGGCTGGTTTTAAGGTTCAGTTTCTGAATACAGGCTGTGTGCATTTCTCTGTGGACTGAGGCTTTGATACTTTCACAGTATTAATATAGAACCTAGAGCTGCTTTATAATCACACTACACATGGACATCTACCTTTATACTGTATGGAGCTTTAACACAAACATCTACCTTTATACTGTATGGAGCTTTAACACAAACATCTACCTTTATACTGTATGGAGCTTTAACACAAACATCTACTTTTATACCGTATGGAGCTTTAACACAAACATCTACCTTTATTTTGAAGGAGCTTTAACACAAACATCTACCTTTATTTTGAAGGAGCTTTAACACAAACATCTACCTTTATACTGTATGGAGCTTTAACACAAACATCTACCTTTATACTGTATGGAGCTTTAACACAAACATCTACCTTTATACTGTATGGAGCTTTAACACAAACATCTACCTTTATACTGTATGGAGCTTTAACACAAACATCTACCTTTATTTTGAAGGAGCTTTAACACAAACATCTACCTTTATTTTGAAGGAGCTTTAACACAAACATCTACCTTTATACTGTATGGAGCTTTAACACAAACATCTACCTTTATACTGTATGGAGCTTTAACACAAACATCTACCTTTATACTGTATGGAGCTTTAACACAAACATCTACCTTTATACTGTATGGAGCTTTAACACAAACATCTACTTTTATACTGTATGGAGCTTTAACACAAACATCTACCTTTATTTTGAAGGAGCTTTAACACAAACATCTACTTTGGAGCTGAGATCATGTTATTGTTTTTACCAACTGTGTATTATTTGTCTTTATTGTTGAGTTTAAACCGCCTGCAGCAGCTGCTGTTGTTGTGTATGAAGCAGCAGCCAATCATCTTCAAGCTGCTGCATGTTTGATACCAGAGATTATTATTTCTAGAATCACCATAAAACCATTTTAGGAGTTTAGTTTCTGTAGCTGGAGAAGAAAAAAATGAAAACACAAACAAGCAACAGCCTTGTGATCTGAATCCAGCTGCTACATCACACACAGCCTTAGTTACAGTACAGTGTGTGTCAGTGTGTGTGTGTGTGTGTGTGTGTGTGTGTGTGTGTGTGTGTGTGTGTGTCAGTGTGTGTGTGTTGTGTTGCTGTAACAGTGTGTGTGTGTGTTGTGTTGCTGTAACAGTATGTTTGTGTGTGTGTTGTGTCTGCAGGGCCCCGTGTTTCTGCGTGTGCAGGGTTACCCCAGCAACCGGCAGGAGAGCCGAGCGCTCAGCTTCAGCGAGGAGAAAGCCCACTGGCAGCTCCCCATGAACGAAGTCAACATCATCTGTGACGTGGCCACCAAAGACGGTACACACACACACACACACACACACAAGTTTGAAAACACAAGCTTTTGAATTAAAGAAGAAAAACAGAAAAACACAAAACCATAAACAAGAGTTAAATAAAAATAACCAGTAACACTTTACAATAAGGGTCCCTTAATTAATGTTAGTTAGTACATTATTAAGCATTAATTAACTGTTTACAGATATATTAACAATCATTATTATGTATTACTTAGGATTAGGAAACACATTAATGTGAGTGATAAACTTGGCGAAGTTTCATGGTGATACCTGTTAGTTAAAATTTTTACCCTATTCACCTGACAGTGTCTCCCCAAACTCTGGTTATATTCACGGCAAAAACTCTACATCTTTCCAAGTATATTTGTCTTATTTCTTGTCAAAATGTCTCATTTCTAGTCAAAACTAATCTCTTTCCACTTAAAATAAGACTCATCACCTAAAAATTTACTTGTTTTTAGATCATTTTCACTTGTTTCAAACTAATTTTCACTTGAAATAAGTAGAAAAATCTGCCAGTGAAATCAAGTTTTTTGTGCTTGTAATAAGAAAGAAAAACTTGCTACACTGTCAGATTTTTCTACTTATTTCAAGTGAAAATATGTTTGAAAAAAGTAAGAAATGTCTTAAAAACAAGCTACTTTTTAATGTGATGGGTCTTATTTTAGGTATAATGAGATTTGTTTTGACTATAAATGACATTTTGACTAGAAATAAGACAAATATTCTTGGTAAGATTTTGAGTTTTTGCAGTGTAGCTTCAAACTGAATGAATTAAGTTAATTTGTTAGGGTTAGTTAGTGAAAATGATCTAAAAACAAGTTATTTTTTAGGTGACGAGTCTTGTTTTAAGTGGAAAGAGATTAGTTTGACTAGAAATGACATTTTGACAAGAAATAAGACAAATATTCTTGGTAAGATTTAGAGTTTTTGCAGTGTTTAAGCCTGTAGGAGACATTAGGATTCGATCTTTTCATCTCTGCAGACGTGAGGGTTTTAATCACATATTGCACAGTGATGATAACCCAGAGTTGTGTGTCTGTGTGTGTCTGTTGTGTGTGTTGTGTTGTGTTGTGTTGCAGACGTGCTGTACGTGGCCACCTGTAACCCGGTGTGCCTGTTCTCCATGAGGGAGCGCGGCGAGACGATCCAGAGCGTGGAGCTGTACGACGTCTTCCCCCGGACCATCAGCGGCGTCTGGCAGCCGTTCGTCACCGTGGCGCCGCTGGGGAGTCCGCTGGACGGACAGGTGGTGCTGCACGAGGAGCAGGTCGGCACACACTAACACACACACACACACACACACACACACACACACAGACACACACACACACAAAGACACACACACAAAGTCCAAACGATCACACACATTATATTAGATTAACCTCGCTTTTTCATCTTACTCTCATGGGAAACGTTTGCAGCAGCAGCAGCAACAACAGAGTCAGTGAACAGGAAGGTGATTATATTAAAGGGATAGTTCAGCATTTTCTGCAAATTGGCCCATTGCCAGAATGAGAGGAAGCCCGTTACGTTACGAGATCACAACCACAGTCAGAGCCTCCTGAGTAACGGTCACATCTGTATACTGCTTTTACTGTATATTACACTGCAAAAACTCAAATATCTTACCAAGAATATTTGTCTTATTTCTAGTCAAAATGTCATTTATAGTAAAAAAAAAAAAAAGACCCTCATTATACTCAAAATAAGACTCAAATTAAAAACTAAAAATTTGCTTGTTTTTAGACACTTTTTACTTCTTTCAAGCAGATTTTCACTTGAAATAAGTAGAAAAAAACTGATAGTGGAGCAAGTTTTTCTTTCTTATAACAAGAACAAAAAACTTGCTTTCACTATCAGATTTTTCTACTGATTTCAAGTGAAAATGAGTTTGAAACAAGTGAAAATGATCTAAAAACAAGTTAATTTTTAGGTGATGAGTTTTATTTTAAGTGGAAAGAGGTTAGTTTTGACTAGAAATGAGACATTTTGACAAGAAATAAGACTAATATTCTTAGAAAGATTTTGAGTTTTTGCAGTGTATGTAGTTCATGTCTTAATATGTTGATATTTAATTTAATTATTTATTGAATCCTTGCACTTTACAGAGACTGCTTGATGAAAAACTGTCCCTGAAGGCAACGCGCATCAGCGGTTTTGCATGAATTTCCCTCTAAAACAACTCTTGTGTTATTATCTCATAGCGTGGTGAATGTGCAGCTCACAACTTGTCCACCAGAGCGTTGTGGAGTTGTTGGATTGTGTATTTGATGAGTTTGATGATGAGGGAAACAAAAAATAGCTTGCACCGACAATTAAAGGTAACAAACCTACTGCTATGACTATAGGGATTATGGCAATGGGGCCAATTTGCAGAAAAGGTTGAACTATCCCTTTACTGTAAAGGTTTCTATGGTTTTGCACCATGCACATATGTTGTGTGTGTGTATGAGGAAACATGGCAGCTCACTCACCAGGTTTACCTACTTCACTTTGTGAGTCTTTATGGTTTCGTTTCCTAATCAGGAGAAATAAAAAGTCTAATGAGAGTTTATGTGGAAACATTTACACCAGTGAGAGAAAACTCCATTTAAAGAGCAGGTTAGAGTTTCTGTTGGTTTGGTCTTTATTTATTGGGGCAGTGCCTCCTGTCCTCTACAGTTATATATATATATATATGTATAAGCTCATGATATATAATAATGTATCAGCTCTGTAATTTTGGCTGCAGTAAACAGCTGAGTCGTCAGTTCAGTCTGAACACGGTGCAGCAGCTTTTTCCATCTTTGTCTCCTGAAACAAACTGCACATCTCTGCTCGTCTGTTTCTCACACAGTCGTCTGTTCTTCATTATTATATACATATATATATATATATACACTGCAAAAACTCTACATCTTACCAAGAATATTTGTCTTATTTCTAGTCAAAACAAATCTCATTACACCTAAAATATGTATATTTATACATATACATATACATAAAAAGTAGCTTGTTTTTAGACACTTTTTACTTAACATAGTGCACTTGTATGTTGTATAGTAAATAACTAGCTATTTTACCATGGATAGAAGTATGTACAGTAGTAAATGGATTTGAGGCCTAGAGGACAAGACAGAAACCCTCTTCACTGTCCTATCAAAATAAAAGCATAAAATACTTTTTTTTAAAAGAAAAAAAACTTCCAAAATCCATAACTCATGAATTTATGAACTAATTATGACAGTTAAACTCAATTATGGATAAGATAAGAAAATAGAAGTGATGAGGTCAGAGGTCAGCTTCACTCTGACATCATAAACTTATAGTTAATACAGTAGTTTATGTTTATTGCCATCGTATACGCGTATACGTACAACAAAATGCCATTTGGCAGTCTCTCTCTCCTGTAGCAGCAAAGGACATTTAAAAAAGTTTGTTTTGTATTTGTGAACACATAAAGTGCAAGGAGTTAATAAATAATTAAATTAAATTAAATACCAACATATTAAGACATGAACTACGTACACTGCAAAAACTCAAAATTTTTCCAAGAATATTTGTCTTATTTCTTGTCAAAATGTCTCATTTCTAGTCAAAACTAATCTCTTTCCACTTAAAATAAGACTCATCACCTAAAAATTAACTTTTTTTTAGGTAATTTTCACTTGTTTCAAACTAATTTTCACTTGAAATAAGTAGAACAATCTGCCAGTGAAAACAAGTTTTTTGTTCTTGTTATAAGAAAGAAAAACTTGCTCCACTATCAGTTTTTTCTACTTATTTCAAGTGAAGATCTGCTTGAAAGAAGCAAAAAGTGTCTAAAAACAAGCTACTTTTTATGTGATGAGTCTTATTTTAGGTATAATGAGATTTTTTTTATACTAGAAATGACATTTTGACTAGAAATAAGACAAATATTCTTGGTAAGATTTTGAGTTTTTGCAGTGTAATATACAGTAAAAGCAGTATACAGATGTGACCGTTACTCAGGAGGCTCTGACTGTGGTTGTGACATTGTTCCTCTCATTCTACCTGCACAGACAGATGCTAGTACAGTATTATGGTATGTTTATATTATACTATGAACAGGGAGAATAGGCTGCAGCTTCATTCATCACCACAGTAAACGTCAGAGTTAAATGCTGAGTTACGTACGTGGACGAGCAGAGAGGGAGGGAAGCTGTAAATAGTGTCAGAGTTATGTAATAAAACACAACTGTACACACACACACAGACACACACACACACAGCCTCTTGTTTCCAGTGTGACGTGAATAACGTGACACTTTTATTCCACAACTTCTGGTTGTTTCTTCAGTTTTATTTTGAGGAGCGCCACCGCAAATTCCTCACAGATTTAAAATATCTCTGCTCCGTCAGTTTGAGTTTCTTAAAGCGGTCGGTGGTTTAGAGCGTTTCTCTCTCTCTCTCTCTCTGTCCCTGTGAGACCCCGGACCGGGACAGCCCAGCGTCAGACCAGAACAATGTGCGTTAGTTCGCAGCTCTTTTGCGTTACAGCTGGAGCTTATTAGGAGGAGAGAGGAGGAGGAGGAGGAGGAGGAGGAAGAGGAGCTAAAAATACACCACCACCACCACCGCCGCCGTGATGGATCGAGTTACGTCTGTCGAAAAATGAAGAGCTCCAGACAACATGAAGTTCACTCACAGGTCAAACTGGCCTTCAGAGGAACCAACACACACACACTTACACACACTTAAACACACTTAAAGGGATAGTCATACTGTAGCAGTAGGTTCGTTACCTTTAATTGTCGGTGCAAGCTGTTTTTTAGAACGGCGGAGCAGAGCCGTGAGCTGCTCAGAGCTACGCTACGGAGGCTCATTATGGGATTTCTTGGTTTCCCTCATCATCAAACTCATCAAATACACAATCCAACAACTCCACAACGCTCTGGTGGACAAGTTGTGAGCTGCACATTCACCACGCTATGAGATAATAACACAACGTTACCAGACAGAGTTGTTTTAGAGGGAAATTCATGCAAAACCTCTGATGTGTGTTGCCTTCAGGGACAGTTTTTCATCAACAGTCTCTGTATTTCCCTCTAAAACAACTCTGTGTGGTAACGTTGTGTTATTATCTCATAGCGTGGTGAATGTGCAGCTCACAACTTGTCCACCAGAGCGTTGTGGAGTTGTTGGATTGTGTATTTGATGAGTTTGATGAGGGAAACCAAGAAATCCCATAATGAGCCTCCGTTTGTAGCGTAGCTCTGAGCAGCTCACAGCTCTGCTCCGCCGTTCTAAAAACAGCCACAGTTAATAGCCAATTTGCCAAAAATGTTGAACTATCCCTTTAAACACACACACACACACACACACACACACACACACACACACACACACACACTCATACACACACACACACACACACACAGAGGCATGTTCTTGTAGGTGTTTACATACTTGTAGAAGCATCTCCAACCCAAACAGAATAACGCCGTTATTACATGTTTAGAATCAGGAAATGAGGTTTTCTCTGTGTGTGTGTGTGTGTGTGTGTGTGTGTGTGTGTGTGTGTGTGTGTGTGTGTGTGGAATGGGTGGCCATGAGGAAACCATTAGCATGAAGCAGAGGGGGGGTTTGGGGGGGGGGGGCAGCAGCAGCAGCAGCAGCAGCAGCATCTCCCCTGTGGCTCCTTCTCATAAAACTCAATTGAAGATGAAGCCTAGTGCGTCACAAACCAAAGTCCTTTCTGCTCAGTGTAGCCAACACACACACACACACACACACACACACACACACACACACACACACAGACAGACAGACAGACACACACACACACACACACACACACACACACACACACACACACACACACACACACACACACACACACAATAAGTCTGTCTAAATTGAATTGAGTCAAGTACAGTAAAGTGCTGCTCACATTAGTGGAGTTAAAGGCACATCAGCTGTTTGGTGCTGAGAGAGAGGAGAGGAGCGCCATCTGGTGGAAGAGAGGAGGAGGAGGAGGAGAGGAGGGGGAAGAGAGGAGGAGGAGAGGAAGAAGAGGAGGAGGAAGAGGAGAGAAGAAGAGGAGAAGGAGAGGAGGAAGATGAGGAGGAAGAGGAGATGAAGAGGAGGGGGAGGAGGAGAAGAGGAGAGGAGGAGGAGAAGAGGAAGAGGAGTAAAGGAAGAGAGGAAGAGAAGGAGGAGGAGGAGAAGGAGGAGAGGAGGATGGGAGGAGAGGAAGAGGAGGAGGAAGAGAGGAGGAGGAGAAGAGGAAGAGCAGGAGGAGGAGGAGAAGAGGAGGAGGAGGAGAGGAAGAGAAGAGGAGGAGATAGAGGAGGAGGAGGAGAAGAGGAAGAGAGGAGGAGGAGGGAGGAACAGGAAGAGAGGAGGAGAAGAGGAAGAGAGGAGGAGGACGGAGGTAGAGGAGGAGAGGAGGAGGAGAGAGGAGGAGAGAGGGAGGAGGAGGAAGAGGAGGAGGAGGGAGGTGGAGGAAGAGGAGGAGGAGGAGAGGAAGAGAGGAAGAGGGGGAGGAGAGGAGGAAGAGAGGAAGAGGAGGAGGAGAGGAGGAAGAGAAGGAAAAGGAGGAGAAGAGGAGGAGGAGAGGAAGAGAAGGAGAGGAAGAGGAGGAAGAGCAGGAGAAGGAGGAGGAGAAGAGGAAGAGGGAGGAGGAGGGAGGTAGAGGAAGAGAGGAGGAGAAGAGGAAGAGAGGAGGAGGACGGAGGTAGAGGAGGAGAGGAGGAGGAGAGAGGAGGAGAGAGGGAGGAGGAGGAAGAGGAGGAGGAGGGAGGTGGAGGAAGAGGGGGAGGAGAGGAGGAAGAGAGGAAGAGGAGGAGGAGAGGAGGAAGAGAAGGAAAAGGAGGAGAAGGAGGAGGAGAAGAGGAAGAGGGAGGAGGGGGAAGAGAAGAGGAAGAGAGGAGGAGGAGGAGAGGAAGAGGAGAAGGAAGGAGGAAGAGGAGGAAAAGGAGGAGGAGAGGAAGAGAAGAGGAGGAGAGGAGCGCCCTCTGGTGGAGGAGAGGAGGAGGAGAGGAAGAGGAAGAGGAGGAAGAGGGGAAGAGGAGAAGAGGCAGAGGAGGAGGAGGAAGAGGAGGAGGAGGAAGAGGAGGAGAAGGAGAGGAAGAGAAGAAGAAGAGGAAAAGGAGGAGGAGGAAGAGGAGGTTCCTCTCTGAGTGGAGGAATCCCATGAATCTTGAGCTCGGAGCTGCAGCAACATTTAAAACAACACACTGCAAAAACTCTAAATCTTTCCAAGAATATTTGTCTTATTTCTTGTCAAAATGTCTCATTTCTAGTCTAAACTAATCTCTTTCCACTTTAAATAAGACCCATCACCTAAAAATGAACTTGTTTTTAGATCATTTTCACTTGTTTCAAACTAATTTTCACTTGAAATAAGTAGAAAAATCTGCCAGTGAAAGCAAGTTTTTTGTGCTTGTAATAAGAAAGAAAAACTTGCTCCACTATCAGATTTTTCTACTTATTTCAAATGAAAATAGACTTGAAATAAGTAAAAAGTGTCTAAAAACAAGCTACTTTTTTAAATGTAAAACTATGTATGTATATGTATAAATATACATATTTTAGGTGCAATGAGATTTGTTTTGACTAGAAATAAGAGAAATATTCTTGGTAAGACTTTGAGTTTTCACAGTGCAATGGTGGTTTTATAATGGAAAGACCCTTGTTCATGAGAAACCAGTAGATTTAAATGATCAGTTCTACTTATTGATCTATTTTTATTCATTCATTCAACCTTGAAGATGATGATGATGATAATGATGATGAAATTCTTTATTCAGTCACATCACATAATAGCTACAAATATTAGCGACGAGGTAGTGACTGAAAAGGCTCAGGCAGAAGCATACAGGTAATGTTTATTAATACCTGTCCTACAGTACATACCAATCTGAACATGTTACTGCAAGATGTTTTGCAGCTCCAAGTCGACCGGGTGCAAACAAAAGTTATAAAATTAGGGATTAAAAATCTAAAGTAACAAAATGAAGACATACGAGATAAAGTTTTCGGACTTTTGTTTAATTTGTACATTGTAAAAACAAAATAAAAAGACCTTGATAAAAAAAAAGTGAGGTAAAGTCGACCAAACTAACATGGAAAAGAGGAATAATGACAACTGTCCAAGTCATTTTGTATAATAACAAACACACCCACAACTGTACCCATTGATAAAAGAGGAAGTAATGAATGGGAGCAGTGTTTCTGCGGCAACAGTAAAGGGAGCGTTCAAAAGTCAAAGTAAATGATCTAATTCATTCATTTCCTCTTCTCCATCCACAACAACAACAACAACAACAACACGCTGTGTCAAGCTGCTGTTCAGTCTTCATTCATAAAGTTTGTGTGTGTGTGTGTGTGTGTGTCTTCCAGAGTAACACGGTGCTGCACCTGGACCTGGTGACGGGCGCGGTGCGAAGGCTGCTGCTTTCTCCAGACTCGGAGCAGAGCAGCAGCAGCAGCAGCAACAAGTCGTCCAGCTGGTGGAGCAGCAGCAAGGACACGCAGGTCAGAGGAAACACTCAAGTCAAGACTCAGTAGAACAGACTCCTCTTCTTTATCACTTATTTTTATTGTTCCACAGCATAACGTTACAAAACATCTACAGGACTGTGCAAAAGTTTTTGCTATTAAACTTTTTATTTGAAGAAAAAAACGTACATGTACATCTCATCAAGTCTTATCATCGAAGCATATATAGAAAATAGGTTAAAAAAGAAAAGGGAAAAAAAGAAAAAGAAAATTCAAAATTCATTCATTACAAAAGCACCTACACTCTCTAACACAGCACTCCTCAACAGGTATCGGACTGATCAGAGGACTCTCAGGTGGTGCTGCATATTATGGATAATAATCTAAACATCTGAAGTGACTAAAACTTTTGCACAGCACTGTATTATAGCACACACACACACACACACACACACACACACACACACACACACACACACACACACACACATGCATTATGCACCTTTACACGTGTACTACTCAGTGAAACAAAATAAACCACCTCCAACTATCACCATCAGCTGACCAACTGTAATCATCATGAAAACTGAAATAAATAGAATCAAAGCAGAATCATTTATAGAAAAGAGAAAAGAAAAATTTAAATCAACAACCAAATACCTGAATTACACAAATCATTACATAAAATATCTATACGCAGACACACAAATCCATAAATAAAATGTGTAAGCTACGACGGAGTATTAGGGCCACATTGACAAATAAAAAAATCACAAACTTCGAAATTTACAACTTTATTCTCGTAATGTTATGACTTTTTTCTCGTAGGAAATGTATGACTTCATTATCGTAAATTTATAACTTTATTCTCGTAAATGTACGACTTTATTCTCGTGATGTTATGACTTTTTTCTCGTAGGAAATGTATGACTTTATTCTCGTAAATGTACAACTTTATTCTTGTAAATGTACGACTTTATTCTCGTAAATTTACGACTTTATTCTTGTAAATGTAGGACTTTATTCTCGTAAATTTACGACTTTATTCTTGTAAATGTACGACTTTATTCTCGTAATGTTATGACTATTTTCTCGCAGGAAATATACGACTTTATTCTCGTAAATGTACGACTTTATTCTCGTAATGTTATGACTTTTTTCTTGTAGGAAATGTACAACTTTATTCTCGTAAATGTACGACTTTATTCTCGTAAATTTACGACTTTATTCTCGTGATGTTATGACTTTTTTCTTGTAGGAAATATACGACTTTATTCGCGTAAATTTACGACTTTATTCTCGTAATGTTATGACTTTTTCTCGTAGGAAATGTACGACTTTATTCTCCTAAATTTACGACTTTTTTCTCGTAGGAAATGTACGACTTTTTTCTCATAGGAAATGTACGACTTTTTTCTCGTAGGAAATGTACGACTTTATTCTCCTAAATTTACGACTTTATTCTCGTAAATTTACGACTTTATTCTCGTAATGTTATGACTTTTTCTCGTAGGAAATGTACGACTTTATTCTCCTAAATTTACGACTTTATTCTTGTAAATGTACGACTTTATTCTCGTAATGTTATGACTTTTTCTCGTAGGAAACGTACAACTTTATTCTCGTAAATTTACGACTTTATTCTCGGAAATTTACGACTTTATTCTTGTAATGTTATGACTTTTTTCTCATAGGAAATGTACGACTTTATTCTCGGAAATGTACGACTTTATTCTCATAATGTTATGACTTTTTTCTCGTAGGAAATGTACAACTTTATTCTCGTAAATTTACGACTTTATTCTTGAAGTCTGTGTTTTTTTTTTCTCAATGTGGCCTTAAAGCAGATATCAGTGGCACGGCCGTTTCGGCTAATGCTGTGTTCAAGGCAGGCTTTTGAAACCGTAAGTTACAGCTTCAAGTCACAACTACGACTTGGTAGCGTTCCAGGTAACCCGTAGCTCGTGTTTTTACCGTCCTGTTGTCTGTGAAAGTTCCCTATAACGGCCACTCGTAACTTCCGACCCGTGAACTCGTACCAGATCGAACTGGTATGACTTCACAGGAAGGAAAAACACAAAGTACGAGTTTCCTTGAACGCACCATGAGTTAGCAGCCCCCGCCCTTGTCAGGCATCAATTGGTCCTCGTGCTACGTCACCACATTCACGCGCATCCCTTGGCTGCACACACAGCCCTTCATGCCGTTCTCTCCCCTCATTGGATAACACTTGTATCCCACAAGGAAAATTTTCTCCTCGGGTTACAGCAGAGCAGAGTGACGGAGAGACTCGTGTTTAGGCTGAAATACTTCATGTAAGTGATTGCTGACGGAAAATAGGACTATTTAGGACTTATATTAACAAAAACATTCCACTGATATCTGCTTTAATACTCCGTCGTAGTGAGCAAAGCATCAAGGGAAAAATAAAATTGCATAAGTTGTTCACATCAGAACTGAAGAGTTTGCGTCTGTTTGCAGATCCACTGTTGATGCGATGTGTTCACTAACCGTCTGTGTGTTTGTGTGTTTGTGTGTGTGTGTGTGTGTGTGTGTGTGTGTGTGTGTGTTTTCTGCAGGGTGGTCACAAGATGTGTCGTGACTTCTCTCATAAGAACTGGCTGCTGTTCTACAAGGAGAACGGGTGAGACTCTGTTCTTACGTGACGACCACGACCACGACCCTGACGGACCGCTGACCCTCACTCTCTGCTCTGTGTGTGTCTCTGTGTGTGTGTGTGTGTGTGTGTGGTTGTGTGTGTGTGTGTGTGTGTGTGTGTGTGTGTGTGTGTGTGTCCAGTAACCAGCTGGAGGTGCTGGACGTGCTGGAGGGCCGGGTTCACTCCATCTCGCTGCCCATCAACCTGAAGTCGGTGTTCCTGGTGGCCGAGGACCGCTGGCTGCTGCTGGAGAGTGAAACCAACAAGTAGGTCACCATGATGATGATGATGATGGTCCCTTGTTCCTGAACTTGAATTGAATTGCCGCTGGTCATAAAGGGAAAATTCAACATATATACAATTTAAAAAACATTTAAATTAGTGATAACCAGCTCTGTGAACATTAAAGGGATAGTAGCATTTTTTTAAAGTGGGGTTGTATGATCTACAAATAGCCCCTAAGTACTTTAATTGCAGTAGCAGACTCTCTGCACTCCTCCCGTTAGCAACGCCAGCTCATAATAGCCCTGCCCAGAGATTTACAACATACAGTGTTGTGAACAGACCCAAAGAAACGGCCTATTTTCGTGGCCTAAAAGAGGTTTTACCTGAAAAAAAATTCACAGTTCCATTGTTCACTATAATATAATTTTTTCCAGCCCCTCAAAGTGCAGGAAAAACACAGTTTTTATTTGGACCTAACCAACTGCTGATGAATGTGCAGAGTCCCGTTACAAATAAGCAAATAAAATGAAAAAATGAAATGAAACTCACTCATCATCTGACGTGTGTGTGTTTGTGTGTTGTGTTGTGTGTGTGTGTTATGTGTGTGTGTGTGTGTGTGTGTGTGTGTGTGTGTGTGTGACTCAACAGGAAGTTCCTGCTGACCAAGCCCATGCACATGGGGGCTGAAGACTCTGGAGTGTGTCAGCTCCACAGCGTCAGCGAGGAGCCGCTCAGCTCGGGACACGGAGCTGGATCAGGTACAAATACATCAATACGTTCACTATATAATATACATTATAAAACGGAAAAGGTGAAATCCGGCGATCTGATTGGTTGTTAACCGTGGTATAATGAGCATATACCACGGCTACTATTCTAAAGCCTTATCACAGCGTAGGCTATCACTCCACGTCAGGCACGTATGACTGGTATGAATGGAAGTTGTTGTCATGTATCCATGACAACGGACTGTCGCAGTCCGTAGCCAAAGACAGCTGATGTCTTTACGATGTTAAAAAATGTAGTAAAGTAGTGTAATTGACATGTTTAAGGTTTAAACTTTCACCTCCAGAGGGTTAACAATGGTAGAGGGGACTGAGCAGTGACAGAGGAAAAGACCAGATGCAGAGCTACTTGGAGCTAACGTCTGGAGAGGTGGGACTAGTTTTTCACAGTGAGGCTATTTTATTGGATAATATGTATTTCTGGTTGAATAAAACTACATGAAATTGATTGCGTATCCCTCTTTCATATTGTCATTATTGGAAACCGTTTTATAAAAGCAATATATCACTCCAGTACCACGGACTGGAGTGATATATTGCTTTTATTATATTTTAAACCACGGCAAATTAATGCAAAACCGCTGATGCACGTTGCCTTCAGGGACAGTTTTTCATCATCAGTCTCTGTATTTCCCTCTAAAACAACTCTGTGTGGTAACGTTGTGTTATTATCTCATAGCGTGGTTAATGTGCAGGTCACAACTTGTCCACCAGAGCGTTGTGGAGTTGTTGGATTGTGTATTTGATGAGTTTGATGAGGGAAACTAAAAAAAGTTTGCACAGAAGATTAAAGGTAACAAACCTACTCCTAAAACTAGAGGGATTCTGGTAATGGGCCAATTACCCAAAATGTTGAACTATCCCTTTATTAATTAACATTTTATTATTTCACTCCCCAGCTGAGGCGTGCGTCCCCCAGATGTTGTCATGTGAGCAGCTGCCCAACGAGAACCTCAGTGCCGCTCTGGACCAGAAGATCGTCTCTCCCAACCGGCTGCTGGCCGACACCGGCTGCTTCGCTCAGGTCGTCGTCGGCTTCCCCGACCTCATGGTGAGTCAGCACCCAAACACTGTGAAGACAATATACGTATATTAGATCACACAAAATATGGGATGTCATCATTTAAACATATTAAGCAACAGTAACTTTAAAATGTTATTTCCGACATACAGTAGCTGTTTACTACATGTCATAATATCTCTGTTCACATCAATTAGTTTAGAATGTATTTTCTTGTGCTTTTTGTTAAATTTTTTATTCTATTTATTCTATTCTATCATTTTAACTGTGAGACGGAGCGACACTGAATTTCATTGTACAGTACAGTGTGTGTATTAACAAATTAACTTGATTCATTCAGTTTGAAGCTACACTGCAAAAACTCAAAATCTTACCAAGAATATTTGTCTCATTTCTAGTCAAAACAAATCTCATTCTACCTAAAATAAGACTCATCACATTAAAAAGTAGCTTGTTTTTAGACACTTTTGACTTATTTCAAGTAGATTTTCATTTGAAATAAGTAGAAAAATCTGATAGTGGAGCAAGTTTTTCTTTCTTATTACAAGCACAAAAAAAAAACTTACTTTCACTGGCAGATTTTTCTACTTATTTCAAGTGAAAATTAATTTGAAACAAGTGAAAATGATCTGAAAACAAGTAAATTTTTAGGTGATGAGTCTTATTTTAAGTGGAAAGAGTTTAGTTTTGACTAGAAATAAGACAAATATTCTTGGAAAGATTTATCAAGCTCTTTTCTATTCCACCTTAAGGAGCAGCAAATTAAGGTGGACAGAGCACAATCAGAGACTACTTCAAGAAATGTATTGATGATAAATATCAACCAGAATTTGTTTTGCTGTTGTTTCAAATGTTGATCACCAGAACTTTTAGAGGTTTCTATCACAATCTTTTCAGAATAAAAGCTCTTTAAATCCCGAATTAAAGCTTTGCCACAAAAGATAATTCTCTCGTGCTTTTATTTTGTAGGTAAAATAAGTAAAGAGGAAGTGAATCTGCTGCTGCATTAACAGAGATGTGTCTCTTCCAGTCTCCTAACGAGGTGTACAGCTTTAAGAGAGCCGTCGACCTGTCGGAGATGAAGAGCAGCGACAGCGGAGCTCACAGCTTCCTGAGGGGGGGGCTGCGCTCCAGCCCGGCCAAGCAGCACAACTGTGTCGCCCTGCTCTCGGCCAATCAGGTGGTCCGAGCCCTCCCGCCCAGCAAGGTGCCCCTGAAGGAGGTCTACCCCAAAGGTCAGAGGCCACATCCAACTACACTGCAAAAACTCAAAATCTTATCAAGAATATTTGTCTTATTTCTTGTCAAAATGTCTCATTTCTAGTCAAAACTAATCTCTTTCCACTTTAAATAAGACTCATCACCTAAAAATTAACTTGTTTTTAGATAATTTTCACTTGTTTCAAACTAATTTTCACTTGAAATAAGTAGAAAAATCTGCCAGTGAAAGCAAGTTTTTTGTGCTTGTAATAAGAAAGAAAAACTTGCTCCTCTATCAGATTTTTCTACTTATTTCAAATGAAAATAGACTTGAAATAAGTAAAAAAGTGTCTAAAAACAAGCAACTTTATATGTGTAACTATGTACACTGCAAAAACTCAAAATCTTAACAAGAATATTTGTCTTATTTCTAGTCAAAACAAATCTCATTCTACTTAAAATAAGACTCATCACATTAAAAAGTAGCTTGTTTTTAGACACTTTTTACTTCTTTCAAGCAGATTTTCACTTCTGATAGTGGAGCAAGTTTTTCTTTCTTATTACAAGCACAAAAAACTTGCTTTCACTGGCAGATTTTTCTACTTATTTCAAGTGAAAATTAGTTTGAGACAAGTGAAAATGATCTAAAAACAAGTTATTTTTAGGTGATGAGTCTTATTTAAAGTGGAAAGAGATTAGTTTTGACTAGAAATGAGACATTTTGACAAGAAATAAGACAAATATTCTTGAAAAGATTTTGAGTTTTTGCAGTGTACTTGGCAGTTGTTTACAGCATAAAACTGAAACTGAACAGAGAACGGATTCAGACTGTTTCTGTTTCTTTCTTTTCTCTCAGACGTCACTCCTCCGATGACGGCCGCGTACCTGGAGGTGACGGACCTCAACTCCAAGAAAGTCAAATACATCCCCGTCCCCAGGTAAACATACTATATATTTGCTGTGGGCTCTGGCTTTGTTCAAGTGTTCTTTGTAAAGTCATTATTGGAGCGAAAATAGTCAAATATTTGTTTCATCTTTTGATATATGTGCCATTAAAAAGTAAATGACCTTTGCATTTGAGCTTTTATTTTGAAGGAGTCTCCATGATCTTTTTATTTTAATGATGTCAGCTTGGGCTTTTATTTTCAATAGCATCGGCCACAGTTTTCATAATTGTCAATCAATTCAAGAAGGTTAGGGTTTTATTTTGAAATTTTCAGATGAGTCAAATATGCACCTGGATCCAAAATACCGATGCAGAGGCACACACACACACACACACACACACACACACACACACACACACACACACACACAGAGCTCACCTATGTAACTGTAGCACCAGCTAGTGGTCACAGACGGCACTGCACTGACTGGATTATCTGGATTTTAAGGCGGCACAATCATTTTAGACTCATATTTCTCCTGTTATTGATCTCAAACTGCACAAAAAACAAACTTTTCTCCTCTTAAATATTCAGTAATCCACATTATTAGAGTGTAAATATTAAATATGTGTTTATATCTGCTCCTGTAGTTTCAGAAAAAGCGGTAGTAATTCATTTGTGCCTCTTTATGTCTGAGTGATAACATCATTTACTATTTGGATTAATATTATGACTGTTTTTTATTATATAATTGTATTAATTATAAAATATATTATTATTATTATTATTACTATTAATAATACATTAAATTATTATTATTATTATTACTATTAATAATACATTAAATTATTATTATTAGAATGAATAAATATAAATCATTAAAGTTTTTTTTTATAAATTATGAAATCTTAGGCTGAATTTACACAGTTTACAGTTGTTATTTATTTATTTACTTTATTACTTATGTACGACGGAGTATTAGAGCCACATTGACAAATAAAAAAATCACAAACTTCGAGAATAAAGTTGTAAATTTACGACTTTATTCTCGTAATGTTATGACTTTTTTCTCGAAGGAAACGTACGACTTTATTCTCGTAATGTTATGACTTTTTTCCCGTAGGAAATGTACAACTATTCTCGTAAATTTATGACTTTATTCTCGTAAATTTATGACTTTATTCTCGAAGACTGTTTTTTTTCTCTTTCTCAATGTGGCCCTTCTACTCCGTCGTACTTATGCCCAACACTTTTCATATTTTTCTACTTTTTTACCTTGTGTGCTTCTGTAACAACCATGTTTCCATGTGTGGGATGAATAAAACGTTGTATATTTTTGAAATCGGTGTTGATTTTCCTCTGTGTGTGTGTGTCTGTCAGGTCCATGAGTGTGTCGCCGTACACCAGCTGGTTGTCCAAGGTGTCGGAGAGCGACGTCCTATTGGCTCCGCTGGGCTCGGGGGGCGTGGTCACGGTGGACATGGGCGGCTACGTCCGGCTGTGGGAGACGGGACTGGACACGCTGCAGCGCTCGCTGATGGAGTGGAGGAACATGATCGGGACCGAGGACGGTCGACCTCTACAGGTAAAACACACACAAAACAACACTTAACCCTTCACCGGGCAAGTGACTGTTTTTGGACACTTCCGCACATGTTATATTTCCGCCCCGTGCTCCCCGGCAGTAAGAGCAAGAAATGAGAAATGAAATGAGTTTGATGAGGGAAACCAAGAAATCCCATAATGAGCCTCCGTCGCGTAGCTCTGAGCAGCTCACGGCTCTGCTCCGCCGTTCTAAAAATAGCTTGCACCAACAATTAAAGGTAACGAACCTACTGCTATGACTATAGGCAATGGGACAATTTACCAAAATGTTGAACTATCCCTTTAAGACGAACTTCCTCTTTTTTTAATGTTGTCTAAGGTTTTTATATAACCATTCAGTAATTCAGAGAGAATTTTAACTAATTTCAAGACATTTTGAAGCTATAAATAGTGAATATGAGTGACTTTATAATCGTATAAAATACGATATACATATTATATATACAAATTCCTATATACATATATATTATTATTATTATTACAATAATATTATAATAATTCCAATTTATAAGCCATACATGTTCTAAAACTTAATATTTTTTGCACTTTATGTGTTTTTCTTATATTTTCTATACATACACTTATTGGAATTTTTCTTTACCACAAACGGGCAAGGAACCAAAAATGGTCACTTCGTTGACCTTCAATTTCTACATGAAAATGAAAAATTTTGAAAAATGTCAAAATTGTAATTAAGTCTTGTTATGTCCTAGAATAACAATCTAAGGTTGGAATTTTGAGTGCCCTATAAAGGGTTAAAGAGTTACGCCAACATTTCTTTTTCTTCGTGTCTTGCCTCTCTCCCGAGTCCATGACCAGCAGATAGACACCATCCTTTCGACTGTGCGTGCAGTAACCATGGAGATAGAGCCGTATCGCCGTAATTAGCTTAGCTCAAACACTGGAAGTGTATGGGTAGTGTTAGCCTGCCTGTTGTTTTTGCTGCAAAAACACATGATTTCTCTATTGTCAGTGACTACTATGTTTTTATTTTATTATTTTATTTGACTATTTTTTATTCCTGTCTATATTCTGAATGTTTTTACAGAGGGGATTGTTGATATATCATTCATACAACATTTTATTCCTAAAAACAGGGCGAAATTTGATTTTTTTTTTTACGGCTGGTGAGTGATAAAAAGAGATATCCAAAATTCTCCGCTGTACAAACTTCTGACTCTAATATGTCAACAAAATAAAACAAGAATTTTGAAAGTAGCTTTATCCATTGTTCAGATTTCGGTTCTGGAAATGTATGCAAATTAGTGCATATTTCATCAGATATTGCCTCATTTACATATTTATAAACATAAAATCTGACAAAACTTGTAATACAAAAAATATTTTTCTTAAAGTGAGTGAGAAATTTAGGAAGTTTAATGGTGATATCTGTTATTTAATTTTTTTTATTGTCCACTTGAAGGGTCATGGATGTTGTTAAAATGCATTGCGAGTCCAGAAAATGGACTTTCATTCTGAAACTTGGGACATCTAGGGCTTAAAAATGTTGAAACCCACGTCAAAAGTGGTTTTCATGTTTAGTCAAGACCCAGCCTTATTATGTATCACACATATTTTGGGAGTAACTGACATCTAAATCATGACATTTTTTAGTGTTAGCAGTTGTTGGGGGAAAAAAACTGTAATTGCAGTGCAGTTTCCCCTCGTCACCACCGGGAGGCAGCGCTGCTTTAAGAAACACCAGCTGAGGACAGGAACTCCTGCAGCTGGATGTCACTAGTCTGCACACACACACACACACACACAGCAGAGAGAGAGAGTGTGTCTGTGTGTGTGTGTGTGTGTGTATTAGCTGCCGAAACATTCCTGGTTTTCTGCGACAGGAATCTTTCCAGGCCGAGGGTTTACGACCCGGCCGGTGGGTGTCGATGAATGGATGGACATTGTGCTGATGATGCAATAGGTGTGACCCCCTCAGTGGCGGGGTCAGAACATTTTGGACCTGCAACACTGAGACACTATTGTTAAGGTGCCCACATACACACACATACACACACATACACACACACACCCATACATAGAAGAGATGAATGAATTCCTTAGAGAGTAGTCACCCTCCACATGTTTCCAGCTGTATCTGTAGATCTGGAGTCTCAGAGATGAGGCCGATGCATCGAGTTCATCACTGTCTTCTGGATTTTAAAGCTCCAGGTTTCTGCATATTTCTGTTTCACTTGGTTTTGTAGGTTTTCCAGGTTTTGTGTTGTCTGTTAAAGCTCCAATATTTTATTATTTCCATGTGTTTTATAGGAATTCTTGATCCATAAGTCGATAAATTTGTAGTTTTAAAGCTCCATACAGTATAAAGGTAGATGTTTGTGTTAAAGCTCCTTCAAAATAAAGATAGATGTTTGTATTAAAGCTCCTTCAAAATAAAGGTAGATGTTTGTATTAAAGCTCCTTCAAAATAAAGGTAGATGTTTGTATTAAAGCTCCTTCAAAATAAAGGTAGATGTTTGTGTTAAAGCTCCATACAGTATAAAGGTAGATGTTTGTGTTAAAGCTCCTTCAAAATAAAGGTAGATGTTTGTGTTAAAGCTCCTTCAAAATAAAGGTAGATGTTTGTATTAAAGCTCCTTCAAAATAAAGGTAGATGTTTGTATTAAAGCTCCTTCAAAATAAAGGTAGATGTTTGTATTAAAGCTCCTTCAAAATAAAGGTAGATGTTTGTGTTAAAGCTCCTTCAAAATAAAGGTAGATGTTTGTATTAAAGCTCTTTCAAAATAAAGGTAGATGTTTGTATTAAAGCTCCTTCAAAATAAAGGTAGATGTTTGTATTAAAGCTCCATACAGTATAAAGGTAGATGTTTGTGTTAAAGCTCCATACAGTATAAAGGTAGATGTTTGTGTTAAAGCTCCATACAGTATAAAGGTAGATGTTTGTGTTAAAGCTCCATACAGTATAAAGGTAGATGTTTGTATTAAAGCTCCATACAGTATAAAGGTAGATGTTTGTATTAAAGCTCCATACAGTATAAAGGTAGATGTTTGTGTTAAAGCTCCATACAGTATAAAGGTAGATGTTTGTGTTAAAGCTCCATACAGTATAAAGGTAGATGTTTGTGTTAAAGCTCCATACAGTATAAAGGTAGATGTTTGTATTAAAGCTCCATACAGTATAAAGGTAGATGTTTGTGTTAAAGCTCCATACAGTATAAAGGTAGATGTCCATGTGTAGTGTGATTATAAAGCAGCTCTAGGTTCTATATTAATACTGTGAAAGTATCAAAGCCTCAGTCCACAGAGAAATGCACACAGCCTGTATTCAGAAACTGAGCCTTAAAACCAGCCGTCAGGACTTCCTGTCACTTTGTGATGTCACAACCGAGCAGTAGTTGAACTGCAGAGAAAAGAAGTAAAACTACACTGAGATGTTTTGGCTCTTAAAACTATAAATATACAGTATTTCTCATCATGATGGATCAGCTCTTCAGATAAAAACCAGGTTATACACACGGTGAAGTGTGTGTGTCCACCTCCACCTGCACACACACACACACACACACACACACACACACACACACACTGGCCCAGATTCCTCACCTTTAGGTCCAGTGTAGGTCAGACGGACACAGACGCTCCCTGTGCTCCGTGTTGGCTCACAGCAAACAGCACTGGCACCGCTGTAGTTAAACATACCTGCTGCTACAAGGCTCCTCTGTGTGTGTGTGTGTGTGTGTGTGTGTATGTGTGTGTGTGTGCTTCACTTTTTACACAACTGTTGACACGACACAGCTCACCTGTCTGCAGACCGAACACACGATGCGTCTCTCAGCACCTACGCTACTCTGCGTTATGAGGAAATAAAAGACACGACAGTTCATTAGCTGTGTGTGTGTGTGCATCAGCCTCATATTGCTCCATTACTTCATCAATCCACACACACACACACACAGTAGTCGAGTTGAGGGGGGATGGGGGGGGATGGCATCCCCCCTGAAATAAAAACGATCAAAATCATCCCCCCTGTAAAAATGCCATCCCCCCTCTCCATCCCCTTTTTACATTAAATGTTGGACATAACTATAATTATATTAAGGCTGTCGCCTGGCCTGGGCATTCCTGGCTCTAGCCCCGAACATTTCTTACATAGCCCAGGTCCAGGATGTTTTCTAGACGGAGTTAAACAGAAGCGCACATTAACTGAGAAGGTAGTTTTGTAATTTCCCGGTCACAGTGAATGCAACACAGGCACGACGCCACGACCAATCAGAGAGAAGTGTTGTAGAAGCGAGAATCCTCCTCCGTGTTTTATTGGTTAACAGCCAGGTAACCAAGGTGACAATCTGAACTCTAGCGATAGATAGCGTTCCGAGCGGTTCCGAATCACGGAAAAGGGGAGAAGTTTCTGCAATCGTGGTGACTCGCGCCAGCAGGGGCAGACCGCCGGTGGGTCAGTGGAGCGGCCCGGTCCGGTCCGGCGTGGTGCTGCAAGTGACCCACTGACGTTAGTGTGTTTACATTTTTCTAACGTCTATGAGCGCGAGGAGTGACTATTCTCGGTCAGAGTTTTGTTTTTGCTCTCCAGCCACAGCTCCACACTAGTTCTGAGTTCACTTTCATACACTTAGCCATTCTTGTCATTACAATGAAAGGAACCTTAGTCAGTAGGCCTAGGACTAAATGGGCTTTTTTAAATGTTTTATCTGAAGCAATGTTGTCTTTTCCCTTTATTTTCTCCTCAGAGTACACCAGAATGCCTTATTTATGTGTTAAAAATCAAAGAAAAATTCTGGGGGAGTGCCCCCAGACCCCCCCTACAGTGCTGTATAAAGATGGCAAATCAATTAAAGCCCAGCTGAGTTGGTACTAGTGGAGAAGCTCCATAATAATAATAATAATACTATATATTTATATATAATTTATAATTTTATAATAATAAATTATATAATATAATTTACATTAATTACACTACCCCCCCCCCCCCCCCCCCTTTTTTTTTTTTAATAAGGTGAAAAAAATTGACCATCCCCCCTGAATTTTTTTTACAACTCGACTACTGCACACACACACACACACACACACACACACACACACACACACACACACACAGCTCATATCCAGCAGGGCCCAGTTGTTCAAAAGTAACCCGATTGGATTTTGGATAATGGATCAGATCAAATCTTGAAAATGGGGTTGTTTCAAAACCCAAAAACAGATTCTGGATCAAACCCTCAGTTTGTGTTGTTCAAAACTTTTTAGTAGCATCGGGAAAACAGGATTATTCTGATCCCAGCAGTTGGATTGGTGGATTCGGGAACAAAATGTGATTAAATTCAGATCAGATCAGATCAGATGAACTTTATTGTCCCCAAAAGAGGAAATTCGTCTTGGGCAAAAGTGCACCATGTAGCAACAAGACATATAAGCAGCAATAAGCAGTGACAGACATACATACAATGGACATAAGTACAACGACAGACATGCAGGCAATAGACATAAGTACTAAGACAGACTTACAAACGATAGACATGTGTACAGTGACAGACATACAGGCATGGACGTACAGACGAAGCAGCATTGCAGAGCATCAAAACCCTATCAGTCGGCATTATCAGTTCTAAAAGAGAGGTTAGATAGATAGATACTTATACACTGCAAAAACTCAAAATCTTACCAAGAATATTTGTCTCATTTCTAGCCAAAATAAATCAAATTATACTTAAAATAAGACTCATCACATTAAAAAGCAGCTTGTTTTTAGACACTTTTTACTTTTTTCAAGCAAATTTTCCACTTGAAATAAGTAGAAAAATCTGACAGTGGAGCAAGTTTTTCTTTCTTATTACAAGCACAAAAAACTTCCTTTCACTGGCAGATTTTTCTACTTATTTCAAGTGAAAATTAGTTTGAAACAAGTTAAAATGATCTGAAAACAAGTTCATTTTTAGGTGACGAGACTTATTTAAAGTGGAAAGAGATTAGTTTTGACTAGAAATGAGACATTTTGACAAGAAATAAGACAAATATTCTTGGAAGAGTTTTTGTCCCGCATGATGTCATCGCTTTAGCCGCTGATGCATCTGTCAATCAACCTGAGACTTAATCTGACAATAATGTTGTCGTTTGCACACACACACACACACACACACACACACACACACACACACACACACACACACACACACACACACCCCTCCCTCCCCCAGCTTATCAGTCAGACTCACATGCTGCACGTATTCACACGCTGACTCCAAACTGTCAGGCATGCACTTAATACCGACACACACACACACACACACACCCACACACACACACACAGTCTTAAATCACTCTGTCTCTGGGCGTCTAAAGGGAGAATCAGAAATTTATGAGGTCATTAATCGTACAAGACGCAGCATGGAGCGCAGATGAGAGGGAGAGAGAAAGAGAGAGGGAGAGGAGGAGGAGATGTCGATTCCCACAGTCATAAAAAATAAAAGTTTCCTCAGCTGGCAGCTACACACACACACACACACACACACACACACACACACACACACACTTACCATACTTACCATACTTCACAACTAAATGAGACATTTACACCTTTTTTTTTTTATGTGTAGAGAAGTTTATACATCCAGAGAAAGTTTTTATTTTTCCTTCCCTACAATACAAAGTTGTTTTTCTGACACTTCCTGGATTATGTGTCACATAGTTTCCAGCTTTAATATTTGAAAGAAATACTGTAGTGTTTTTGTCCACGGTCCTCAGCCGTCACTTAAAGAGATAGTTCAACATTTTGGCAGATTGTCCCCATTGCCATAACCCCTATAGTCATAGCAGTAGGTTTGTTACCTTTAATTGTCGGTGCAAGCTGTTTTTAGAACGGCGGAGCAGAGCGGCGAGCTGCTCAGAGCTACGCTACGGAGGCTCATTATGGGATTTCTTTTTCTATTTAAATTCATGTAAAACCACTGATGCACGTTATTGTTTTTCATCAACAGTCTCTGCATTTCCCTCTAAAACAACTCTGTCTGGTAACGTTGTGTTATTATCTCATAGCGTGGTGAATGTGCAGCTCACAACTTGTCCACCAGAACGTTGTGGAGTTGTTGGATTGTGTATTTGATGAGTTTGATGATGAGAGAAACCAAGAAATCCCATGAGCCTCCGTAGCGTAGCTCTGAGCAGCTCACGGCTCTGCTCCGCCATTCTAAAAATAGCTTGCACACTGCAAAAACTCCAAATCTTTCCAGGAATATTTGTCTTATTTCTTGTCAAAATGTCTCATTTCTAGTCAAAACTAATCTCTTTCCACTTAAAATAAGACTCATCACCTAAAAATTAACTTGTTTTTAGATCATTTTCACTTGTTTCAAACAAATTTTCACTTGAAATAAGTAGAAAAATCTGCCAGTGAAAGCAGGTTTTTTGTGCTTGTAATAAGAAAGTGAAAATTTGCTTGAAAGAAGTAAAAAAATGTCTAAAAACAAGCTACTCTTAATGTGATGAGTCTTATTTTAAGTAGAATGAGATTGTTTCGACTAGAAATAAGACAAATGTTCTTGGTAAGAGTTTGAGTTTTTGCAGTGCACCGACAATTAAAGGTAACAAACCTACTGCTATGACTATAGGGATTATGGCAATGGGCCAGTTTGCCAAAATGTTGAACTATCCCTTTAAGACGAAGGCTTGTATATGTTATTTTACTGAAAAGTGTCAAATACTGTAAATCCTCACAGGTTCAAGTCAGTGTGGAACATTGATTAGTTGTTTCTATCAAAGCGACTGTGAGTTGTTCTGCTGTCTGATAAACGTCATGTTAGTGAGCAACACTGATCGTCCTCCTGTTTGGATCCCTGCTGGGCCTCAGTAACATGACACACACACACACACACACACACACATGACTCATGCCTCTTCCAGTACAGCGACTGGCCTGAGTACAGAGTGGACACATGCTCTAAAGCCTCACTCCTCATTTTTCTGAACCTAAAAGTGGCTCATTAGTCACAGCTTCTCCGACTGACTGACTGAGTGAGTCAGGGGTGTAGTCCACAGTATATATACTCAGTATACTCACTGAAAATGCATAAATACTTCAGTATACCCAGTACAACAAAACTATCTAACTAAAGTAAATATCAATGGTTCTCAAAGTGGGAGGGTTTTGACAGGGTTCAAGGGGGTCCCCCAACTTTTTCTTGAAATTTTACCACTTTTTCTAGAATTTTTTTGAGAAATTTTACCAGTTTCTTCTCAATTTTTCTCTTCTCCTTTTTACTATTCTTTTTAAAAGAAAATGTACCCCTTTGTATTACTGCCCCCCCCCCCCTTTTTAATTTTACCACTTTTTCTGAGAAATTATACCAGTTTCTTCTCAATTTTTCTCTTCTCCTTTTTACTATTTTTTTTATTAAAGAAAATTTACCCTTTGTATTATTGTCCCCCCCCCTTTTTTTAATTTTACCACTTTTTCTGAGAAATTTTCCCAGTTTCTTCTCAATTTTTCTCTTCTACTTTTTACTATTCTTTTTAAAAGAAAATTTACCCCTTTGTATTACTGTCCCCCCCCTCCTCCCCTTTTTTTTTTTTTTTTTTGAAATTTTACCACTTTTTCTGAGAAATTTTACCAGATTTTTCAAAAAAGAAATTGCTAAATTTTAACACTTTTTTACTAAAGATTTTTAAACTTTTTTGTTTATTTTTGTGAGATTTTTTGTGAGAAATTGTACCACTTTTTTTTCCCAGAAATTTCTCTATAATCTTTCAAAAATGCACACCTAATTTAAACGTACATTGATTGTTTGTGTATTTCTGGTGTTTGCTTCAAATTGTTGCCCAATGGGGGTCCAACCGTGGTCTAATTTGTGTCAATTTTTGGTCCTTGATATAAAAAGGTTTGAGAACCACCGGTCTATGTGATACAAGTATGTACAGTTTACCCACTACAAAACATTAGACTACACTACTGGAGTGTGTGTGTGTGTGTGTGTGAGTGTGTGTGTTCGCAGCACAAACACACACACTCACACACACACTCACTCACTCACTCATCAGCTCTGAATGTTTTCATCTAAACTGAGTGTGATGACGAGGGCGAGCAGATTGGCGGGAAACAGGCGTCCTGATAGCTGCACTTCCTGTCTGATGGAGATATCAGATATCAGCTGTGATGAGGGGGGAGGGGTGTGTGTGTGTGTGTGTGTGTGTGTGTGTGTGTGTGTGTGTGTTTACTGGGCGATGATGTAATCACATTCATAAACACTCAGTCAGTCAGTCGGTGTGATTGGTCTCAGCAGCTTCCTGTAGCAAGCATCAGGTGCACGACGTCCTCGTCATGTCCATATATGGAGGTGGCTCAGGTTCTGTTGCCGTGGCGCTGGTGGTCGTGGTGATGGTGGTGATGGTGCGTGACTCACATGCACAGACACACGTGTAGGAGTGTGTGAGTGTGTAATGGGAGAAGGAGGCGACCTCTGACCTCTGACCTCCCTCTGATCACTGTTACAGAGAGGACGGTTGACAGGTTAAAGGGACAGTTCAACATTTAGTCAGATCCTCCTCTCACCATAATCCCTATAGTCATTAGCAGCAGTAGGTTCGTTACCTTTAATTGTCGGTGCAAGCTGTTTTTAGAACGGCGGAGCAGAGCCGTGAGCTGCTCAGAGCTACGCTACGGAGGCTCATTATGGGATTTCTTGGTTTCCCTCATCAAACTAATCAAATACACAATCCAACAACTCCACAACGCTCTGGTGGACAAGTTGTGACCTGCACATTCACCACGCTATGAGATAATCATGTATAATTATGTAACATTACGACACATGAAGTAAATACTCTGAACTACAGTAACCCTTTAATTTAATTACGTGACAATGTCAAGAAACAGCCAAGAAATAACAATTTAATTGCGTCATAATGTCTAGAAATAGCCTATAGAAAAAATGGTCAATTTCGTAGTAATGTCGAGAAATGTCGCCAAGAAATAACGATTGATTGCATAAAAAAAGCCCAGAAATAACGGTAAATTTTAAGGACTTGGTGGAGAACAATTCTGGCTTTCCCAAAAAAAGCATCTGTAATCTTTTTGCCTTTTTGAAAAACATGATGTTTTTTTTAAGACGTTAGTTTAGGCGGCAGCTCTTTGTTGTTAAGGCGGCCGCCTTAACAGGAAAGCGCTGCGGGAAACCCTGTATTTCTTGACATTATCACATAATTAACGGCCTGTAAATGAAACAGTTACCGGAAGTACTTTCTCTTTTGAAATCCCTCCTCCCAGCAGCCGTGTCTGGAATGTAGTTCCGGCTGTATTTCCCTCTAAAACAACTCTGTCTGGTAACGTTGTGTTATTATCTCATAGCGTGGTGAATGTGCAGCTCACAACTTGTCCACCAGAGCGTTGTGGAGTTGTTGGATTGTGTATTTGATGAGTTTGATGAGGGAAACCAAGAAATCCCATAATGAGCCTCCGTAGCGTAGCTCTGAGCAGCTCGCGGCTCTGCTCCGCCGTTCTAGAAACAACTTGCACCGATAATTAAAGGTAACAAACCTACTGCTATGACTATAGGGATTATTATGGTGAGAGGAGAATCTGACTAATAAATGTTGAACTGTCCCTTTAACATCACCCGCTTTACAGACACACACACACCTCTCTCTCGTCTCCACGGTGACTGTCCTGTGTGGAACGGCCTGTAAAGATTTTTCCCATGCACATCTGTAGCGTCATGTCAGCAGCCAACACAGCTGGACTTTAGATGATGTGATCAAGCTGCGGCTGCATATCAGTGTGTGTGTGTGTGTGTGTGTGTGTGTGTGTTAGTGTGTGTGTGTGTGTGTGTGTGTGTGTGTGTGTATATGTGACAGAGAGAGAGAGAGAGAGAGAGAGAGATCCAGCAGGCTGTATTTTTCCAAGAACCTGAGTGATGTTGCATTTTTTCTTATAGCAACATGTCAGCCTTTACTATTTTTCAAAATAAAAGCGCGTAAAAACAAAATAAAGTTGTTTTTTCAATATGACCCTTCAATCTGGTTGTAGAAGAATCACAACCAAGATTTGTAACGGTGCCTTATGCACCTTTTTCCGAATGTCAAAACACATAAGCCGGTTTTGCTCTTCCGGTGGAATTTTATGTTTCGTTTCCATGGTTTCGGTAGTGGCAGTAAATGCATGGATTTTTTTTTTTTCCAATGAAAATCTGTAAATAATAATTGAGAAAAGGCACGTAAATGATGATTAAAGTTGACTTGCAACCCTCTGAAGATGAGCGTTGCTTCGGTGCAAAACATGAAATATCTCCTGAACCGTTCATGATAGAGACGAGCTGTAAACTGCATCTGAATCGCGGGATTCTCCGCTTTCCGATGGTCATTGAATGGTGCCTCTATGACAGAAGGGACGGGTACAGAAACAGATGCTAAACCGAGTAGCATCGACGCTAACAGAGCGTAGCATCGATGCTAAACCGAACGTAGCAGCGATGTTAAACCGAACGTAGCAACAATGCTAAACCGAACGTAGCATCGATGCTAAACCGAACGTAGCAACGATGCTAAACCGAACGTAGCATCAATGCTAAACCGAACGTAGCATCAATGCTAAACCGAACGTAGCATCAATGCTAAACCGAACGTAGCAACAATGCTAAACCGAACGTAGCATCGACACAACGCTTGCACATGTTTTACAAAGCATCAACAAAACTTGACAACTTGTGAACCGTTTATGATAGAGACGAGCTGTAAAAAGCATCTGAATTGTGAGATTTTCTGCTTTCCGAGGGTCATTGAATAGTGCATCTATGACAACAAGGGACCGTATAGGGTGATACATATTATGATTATTATTATCCATAAGCACCTTGTGTGTACAGTACAAATGAACCCTGACTTGATTTGTTGTAGTTAAATGAACACATCTCTCTCTGACAGTTTCAGAACAACTGAACATTGTTATTGAATTCTTTAACACATCATTTATTTATTTATGGTGTGAGATTAGATTGAGCCATTTCCACAGAGTGTGTGAGCCAAGATGGAGATCCCACATCTGTGATATCTAATCTAATATCAGTCAGACTAATTAATATGTGTTGAAGCTTGTTTTTCTCAGTTAGAGTTTGAAATATTTAGTCGTATCTGTGTTTTTATTCTCTAATGACGGTGGTTTAGATGTGAGTAAAGTTCATTTAACAGTTTGGATTCAAGTGGTTCTGCCTGGACTCATTTCTTCTGCCACAGCTGAGTTCCTAACATGTTTGTGTTGAGTGATACGGAGCTGTCCAAACCCATTATTATCATTATGGGCTATCTCCACCACATCAGTGAGTGTGTGTGTGTGTGTGTGTGTGAGTGTCAGTGTTTGGACTGACGCAGTGTAAAGAGCTGCACACAGACAGCAGCAGTGAACTGTGCATGGTGTAAAACCAGGTTCTGCTTCATCTGCAGGAATATCAAATACCAGACGTTTGTTGGGTCTTGTACCAAACAAGAGTTTTTCTTTTTTTTATTTCATCATCGTTGCAGGAGCCGAGGTGAAGAAGGAGTCAAGTCAAGTTTAGTTTATTTGTCCCAACTTGGGCAATTTGGTTGCAGTCTAGGAGGAACTGTAGTAGTATGTGGTGGTTTAGACTCTCACTGTGATTCACTGCAGTCTCAAAGCTTTAGAAATGGCTTCGTAACACTCTCCAGACTCATAGATGTCAATGATTTTGTTTTTGTTAAACTCTACTTTACACACACACACACATTATGTTTACTTATCTTTGTCTAATACTAAAATTTGTTTGACGATCTTGAAGGGATACGCCAACATTATTTTTTCTTTTTCGTGTCTTGCTCCACTCCCGAGTCCATGACCAGCAGATAGACACCATCCTTTCGACTGTGCGTGCAGTAACCATGGAGATAGAGCCGTATCGCCCGTAATTAGCTTAGCTCAAACGCTGGAAGTGTATGGGTAGTGTTAGCCTGCCTCCACCTAAAGTCGCTAATTAGCTTAGCTCAAACGCTGGAAGTGTATGGGTAGTGTTAGCCTGCCTCCACCTAAAGTCACTAATTAGCTTAGCTCAAACACTGGAAGTGTATGGGTAGTGTTAGCCTGCCTCCACCTAAAGTCATCAGAGCAACTCTAAACGGAAACCGGCGGGCCGATCTTCGTCTCAGAGCTGACAAAACTCTCCGGTAAGGCATCTTGAGCGGTCAAATGCCGCTTACGGGACGAGATCGGTCAAAACAGAGGGTTCAAGCAAAGACGGTTTATTTTGGTTCAAGCTAGCTACAAATTCTATCGTCATGGTTTTCTGTATGTAAAGGGCAACGGGTGTTTTATTTTGTTAAAGTAACCGGAAGTGCGTTGGTCACAACGGCCAGCTTGAGTAGCGCCGAATTCGTCCGAACAAAATTGTAAACAGCTGGTATTTAGACAAATTAACAACACACTGCTGATCTAAACGGCTACTTTCTCACCTAAACATGTTTGAAATGTTGATAAAGTGATATATTTACAGAGTTTAGAGCTAAAATGAAATCAGCTTCTGACTGCTGATTTCGGCTCGGGTAGGAGGCAGGCTAACACTGTCACTACCCGATTTGCAACGCTACCCGATTTGCAACGCTACCCGATTTCTGACAAAACAGGTCTGCGCATGCGCAGACTGGCCGCCATCTTGGACAGCTGCCTACGGCAACTCCACTTGGACAAACTTCATTTGAGCACTGCCTGATTTGCGTACAATCGCAAGTCTGCTTAAAATACGGTAAATGATTTTAAAAAAAACAAAAAAACCCGCGGACGTCCGTCATAAGACAGCCGCGGCAGACTCGTTTATTCAGTGAGTGTTGTGGTAGTTGTGATTGTTTGTGGTTGTCATGGTGATGAGGCCGGCGAGAAAAGACGAGAGTAAACACTAAAAGTCCGCCTCTGTTCCTGCTTTCTGAGCATAAAGATCCATACCACCACAACCAACCCTCAGTTTACATTACTAATAAAGTATTTTTTTTTTTTAATAAAAAGATAAACCGTCTCTGGCGACGCACACAGGGCAGTGATCCTAAGTCAATTCAACTAAGTTTGTCCAAGTGGCGTTGCCGTACGTGGCTGTCACAAATCGGGTAGCGTTGCAAATCGGGTAGTGACAAACACTACCTATACACTTCCAGCGTTTGAGCTAAGCTAATTAGCGACTTTAGGTGGAGGCAGGCTAACACTACCCATACACTTCCAGTGTTTGAGCTAAGCTAATTATGGGCGATACGGCTCTATGTCCCTCGTTACTGCACGCACAGTCGAAAGGATGGTGTCTATCTGCTGGTCATGGACTCGGGAGTGAGGCAAGACATGGAAAAAAATCACTTTAAATTTCATTAAAAATATGCTATAACGTACGAAAATCCAGAGGGGGACAGATACTTTTTCACGGCTCTGTAGATTTATAAACTCACTGTTTATTGACCAGAGTGATGATGAAACGTATTGTGTCCATTCATAAAGTGGCTCCAGTGTGTGAGAATTATCTTGTCACTATAATCTGACCTGGAGTCTGTCATCGTGACCTTCATCCTAATCTGCACTAAATACAGAGAGAGCTGAGCCAGCAGCTCCGTGTGTGTGTGTGTGTGTGTCCGTTTGAGGTGTGGACCTGCTGCTCCTTCTTGATAAGTCTCTCAGTGTAACGGCTCAGACCGGACCTCCTCCTCTCCTCTCCTCTCCTCTCCTCCCCTCTCCTCTCCTCTTCTCTCCTCTCCTCTCCTCTCCTCTCCTCTCCTCCCCTCTCCTCTCCTCTCCTCTCCTCTCCTCTCCTCTCCTCTCCTCTCCTCTCCTTTCCTCTCCTCTCCTCTCCTCTCCTCTCCTCTCCTCTCCTCTCCTCTCCTCTCCTCTCCTCTCCTCTCCTCTCCTTCTCTCTCCTCCTCTCCTCTCCTCTCCTCCCCTATACTCCTCTCTCCTCTTCTCCTCTCCCCTCCCCTCCTCTCCTCTCCTCCCCTCTCCTCCCCTCTCCTCTCCTCTTCTCTCCTCTCCTCTCCTCTCCTCTCCTTTCCTCTCCTCTCCTCTCCTCTCCTCTCCTTCTCTCTCCTCCTCTCCTCTCCTCTCCTCCCCTATACTCCTCTCTCCTCTTCTCCTCTTCTCCTCTCCCCTCCCCTCCTCTCCTCTCCTCTCCTCTCCTCTCCTCTCCTCTCCTCTCCTCTCCTCCTCTCTCCTCCTCTCCTCTCCTCTCCTCTCCTCCTCTCTCCTCCTCTCCTCTTCTCCTCTCCTCTCCTCTCCTCTCCTCCTCTCTCCTCCTCTCCTCTTCTCCTCTCCTCTCCTCCTCTCTCCTCCTCTCCTCTTCTCTCCTCTCCTCTCCTCTCCTCTCCTCCCTCGACCCAGAAACACAGAGTCAGCTGCCTGTTCTCACACTCACACAACACAAAGAGGAGGAAGTTTTAACAAATAAATGAATTTTTCACATATTATAGAAAAAACAGAAGGAGCACTGTGGGTTTCCCAAAATAATCAATATAAAGGAAAAAAGGAGGTTCAAGTCCAACCAGGAATGGATCTAGTTGTAACCTGCACATTCACCACGCTATGAGATAATAACACAACGTTACCACACAGAGTTGTTTTAGAGGGAAATTCATGCAAAACCGCTGATGTGCGTTGCCTTCAGGGACAGTTTTTCATCAAGCAGTCTCTGTATGCCCAAGGACACACCGTAGTGTCGACACCTTACCCACCTTGCTCCTGATGGGTCATGGTTAGCTCCTTGCATGGCAGCTTCCGCCATCAGTGTGTGAATGTGTGTGTGATGTAAAAAGCGCTTTGGGTATTGTTGCAGGTATAGCAAAGCGCTATATGAATACAGACCATTTACCATTTACCAACACTTCATAAAGAAATGTAAACATGAACCGTTATCAGTTGTATTTATTATAAGAAGTGTAGTGGCACTCCGTTCTCATTTCTTTTTGTTGTACCACTTGTTTAAGTCAGTCCACCAACACCATTTTGTTACGCGAGCGACGAGACATGACGACTTTCCTTTGG